>NC_068455.1:80048139-80210639 GCF_023373465.1 Oncorhynchus keta | reverse complement strand
CTCTCTCTCTCTCTCTCTCTCTCTCTCTCTCTCTCTCTCTCTCTCTCTCTCTCTCTCTCTCTCTCTCTCTGTCTCTCTCTCTCTGTCTCTCTCTCTCTCTCTCTCTCTCTCTCTCTCTCTCTCTCTCTCTCTCTCTCTGTCTCTCTCTCTCTCTCTCTCTCTCTCTCTCTCTCTCTCTCTCTCTCGATCTCTCTCTGTCTCTCTCTCTGTCTCTCTCTGTCTCTCTCTCTCTCTCTCTCTCTGTCTCTCTCTCTCTGTCTCTCTCTCTCTCTCTCTCTCTCTCTGAAATCTCTCTCTCTCTCTCTCTCTCTCTCTCTCTCTCTCTCTCTCTCTCTCTCTGTCTCTCTCTCTCTCTCTCTCTCTGTCTCTCTCCCTCTCTCTCTCTCCCTCTCTCTCTCTCTCTCTCTCTCTCTCTCTCTCTCTCTCTCTCTCTGTCTCTCTCTCTCTCTCTCTCTCTCTCTCTCTCTCTCTCTCTGTCTCTCTCTCTCTCTCAATCTCTCTCTGTCTCTCTCTCTGTCTCTCTCTGTCTCTCTCTCTCTCTCTCTCTCTCTCTCTCTCTCTCCCTCTCTCTCTCTCTCTCTCTCTCTCTCTCTCTCTCTCTCTCTCTCTTCAAAGGTCTTTCTTAACATGGGAAACATATGTTAACATTGCCAAAATAAATGAAATAGATAATAAACAAAAGTGAAATAAACAATAACAAGTGAACAGTAAACATTACACAAAGTTCCAAAAGAATGAAGACATTGTAATGCCATATTATGTCTAGTGGTGTTACGATGATTATTATGTCTAGTGGTGTTACGATGATTATTATGTCTAGTGGTGTTACGATGATTATTATGTCTAGTGGTGTTACGATGATTATTATGTCTAGTGGTGTTACGATGATTATTATGTCTAGTGGTGTTACGATGATTATTATGTCTAGTGGTGTTACGATGATTATTATGTCTAGTGGTGTTACGATGATTATTATGTCTAGTGGTGTTACGATGATTATTATGTCTAGTGGTGTTACGATGATTATTATGTCTAGTGGTGTTACGATGATTATTATGTCTAGTGGTGTTACGATGATTATTATGTCTAGTGGTGTTACGATGATTATTATGTCTAGTGGTGTTACGATGATTATTATGTCTAGTGGTGTTACGATGATTATTATGTCTAGTGGTGTTACGATGATTATTATGTCTAGTGGTGTTACGATGATTATTATGTCTAGTGGTGTTACGATGATTATTATGTCTAGTGGTGTTACGATGATTATTATGTCTAGTGGTGTTACGATGATTATTATGTCTAGTGGTGTTACGATGATTATTATGTCTAGTGGTGTTACGATGACGTGGAAATAGGTCAAGTACAAAAGAGGATTTAAAATAACCCCCCCCCCATCTAAACACAGATTTCAGAGTGTTTTAATCTTAACCACTATGGAGGTTGAATGTTAACCTGATCTTAAATCGGGGTCACGCAATGTTTACTGAATATCCCAGAGCAGAACTTTAGAATGGAACTCTATGGGTCAACCTGGATCAGAACATTAGAATCAGAACATTAGAATGGAACTCTATGGGTCAACCTGGATCAGAACATTAGAATCAGAACATTAGAATGGAACTCTATGGGTCAACCTGGATCAGAACATTAGAATCAGAACATTAGAATGGAACACTATGGGTCAACCTGGATCAGAACATTAGAATCAGAACATTAGAATGGAACTCTATGGGTCAACCTGGATCAGAACATTAGAATCAGAACATTAGAATGGAACTCTATGGGTCAACCTGGATTAGAACATTCGAATCAGAACATTAGAATGGAACTCTATGGGTCAACCTGGATCAGAACATTCGAATCAGAACATTAGAATGGAACTCTATGGGTCAACCTGGATCAGAACATTAGAATGGAACTCTATGGGTCAACCTGGATCAGAACTTTAGAATGGAACTCTATGGGTCAACCTGGATCAGAACTTTAGAATGGAACTCTATGGGTGAACCTGGATCAGAACTTTAGCATGGTACCCCATGAGCCACACACTCTAGGAGCTCAGAAGCAATAATTTAATAATGTGATATCACTTTCGAAAGACAAACTGTCTCCACCCTGATGGAATGTCGGTTATTAGGTCATTTATTTCATCTGAGGTTCTCATTTTTCTTTTTCAAGTGTTCTACTCCGCTAGCCAGCACCTCTCCTAAACAGGTGTTCTACTCTGCTAGCCAGCAACTCTCCTAAACAGGTGGAACTCTGCTAGCCAGCACCTCTCTAAACAGGTGTTCTACTCTGCTAGCCAGCAACTCCTAAACAGGTGTTCTACCTGCTAGCCAGCACTCTTAAACAGGTGTTAACTCTGCTAGCCAGCACCTCTCCTAAACAGGTGAACACTAGCCAGCACCTCTCCTAAACAGGTGTTCAACTCTGCTAGCCAGCACCTCTCCTAAACAGGTGAACTCTGCTAGCCAGCACCTCTCCTAAACAGGTGTTCTACTCTGCTAGCCAGCACCTCTCCTAAACAGGTGTTCTACTCGGCTAGACAACACCTCTCCTAAACAGGTGTTCTACTCTGCTAGCACCTCTCCTAAACAGGTGTTCTACTCGGCTAGCCAGCACCTCTCCTAAACAGGTATTCTACTCTGCTAGCCATCACCTCTCCTAAACAGGTGTTCTACTCTGTTAGCCAGCACCTCTCCTAAACAGGTGTTCTACTCCACTAGCCAGCACCTCTCCTAAACAGGTGTTCTACTCCACTAGCCAGCACCTCTCCTAAACAGGTGTTCTACTCTGCTAGCCAGCACCTCTCCTAAACAGGTGTTCTACTCTGCTAGCCAGCACCTCTCCTAAACAGGTGTTCTACTCTGCTAGCTAGCACCTCTCCTAAACAGGTGTTCTACTCTGCTAGCTAGCACCTCTCCTAAACAGGTGTTCTACTCTGTTAGCCAGCACCTCTCCTAAACAGGTGTTCTACTCTGTTAGCCAGCACCTCTCCTAAACAGGTGTTCTACTCGGCAAGACAGCACCTCTCCTAAACAGGTGTTCTACTCTGCTAGCCAGCACCTCTCCTAAACAGGTGTTCTACTCTGTTAGCCAGCACCTCTCCTAAACAGGTGTTCTACTCTGTTAGCCAGCACCTCTCCTAAACAGGTGTTCTACTCTGCTAGCCAGCACCTCTCCTAAACAGGTGTTCTACTCTGTTAGCCAGCACCTCTCCTAAACAGGTGTTCTACTCTGTTAGCCAGCACCTCTCCTAAACAGGTGTTCTACTCGGCTAGCCAGCACCTCTCCTAAAAAGGTATTCTACTCTGCTAGCCAGCACCTCTCCTAAACTGGTGTTCTACTCTGCTAGACAGCACCTCTCCTAAACTGGTGTTCTACTCTGCTAGCCAGCACCTCTCCTAAACTGGTGTTCTACTCCACTAGCCAGCACCTCTCCTAAACAGGTGTTCTACTCTGTTAGCCAGCACCTCTCCTAAACAGGTGTTCTACTCGGCTAGCCAGCACCTCTCCTAAAAAGGTATTCTACTCTGCTAGCCAGTACCTCTCCTAAACAGGTGTTCTACTCCACTAGCCAGCACCTCTCCTAAACAGGTGTTCTACTCTGCTAGCACCTCTCCTAAACAGGTGTTCTACTCTGCTAGCACCTCTCCTAAACAGGTGTTCTACTCCACTAGACAGTACCTCTCCTAAACAGGTGTTCTACTCTGCCAGCACCTCTCCTAAACAGGTGTTCTACTCTGCTAGCACCTCTCCTAAACAGGTGTTCTACTCTGCTAGCACCTCTCCTAAACAGGTGTTCTACTCCACTAGCCAACACCTCTCCTAAACAGGTGTTCTACTCTGCTAGCACCTCTCCTAAACAGGTGTTCTACTCCACTAGACAGTACCTCTCCTAAACAGGTGTTCTACTCCACTAGCCAGCACCTCTCCTAAACAGGTGTTCTACTCTGCTAGCACCTCTCCTAAACAGGTGTTCTACTCTGCTAGCACCTCTCCTAAACAGGTGTTCTACTCCACTAGCCAACACCTCTCCTAAACAGGTGTTCTACTCTGCTAGCACCTCTCCTAAACAGGTGTTCTACTCCACTAGCCAGCACCTATCCTAAACAGGTGTTCTACTCTGCTAGCACCTCTCCTAAACAGGTGTTCTACTCTGCTAGCACCTCTCCTAAACAGGTGTTCTACTCTGCTAGCACCTCTCCTAAACAGGTGTTCTACTCTGCTAGCACCTCTCCTAAACAGGTGTTCTACTCCACTAGCCAACACCTCTCCTAAACAGGTGTTCTACTCTGCTAGCACCTCTCCTAAACAGGTGTTCTACTCCACTAGACAGTACCTCTCCTAAACAGGTGTTCTACTCCACTAGCCAGCACCTCTCCTAAACAGGTGTTCTACTCTGCTAGCACCTCTCCTAAACAGGTGTTCTACTCTGCTAGCACCTCTCCTAAACAGGTGTTCTACTCCACTAGCCAACACCTCTCCTAAACAGGTGTTCTACTCTGCTAGCACCTCTCCTAAACAGGTGTTCTACTCCACTAGCCAGCACCTATCCTAAACAGGTGTTCTACTCTGCTAGCACCTCTCCTAAACAGGTGTTCTACTCTGCTAGCACCTCTCCTAAACAGGTGTTCTACTCTGCTAGCACCTCTCCTAAACAGGTGTTCTACTCTGCTAGCACCTCTCCTAAACAGGTGTTCTACTCCACTAGCGATCACCTCTCCTAAACAGGTATTCTACTCTGCTAGCCAGCACCTCTCCTAAACAGGTATTCTACTCTGCTAGCTAGCACCTCTCCAAAACAGGTGTTCTTCTCCGCTAGCCAGCACCTCTCCTAAACAGGTGTTCTACTCTGCTAGCTAGCACCTCTCCAAAACAGGTGTTCTTCTCCGCTAGCCAGCACCTCTCCTAAACAGGTGTTCTACTCTGCTAGCACCTCTCCTAAACAGGTGTTCTACTCAAGTTGCCAGCACCTCTCCTAAACAGGTGTTCTACTCAAGTTGCCAGCACCTCTCCTAAACAGGTGTTCTACTCCACTAGCCAGCACCTCTCCTAAACAGGTGTTCTACTCCACTAGCCAGCACCTCTCCTAAACAGGTGTTCTACTCCACTAGCCAGCACCTCTCCTAAACAGGTGTTCTACTCCACTAGCCAGCACCTCTCCTAAACAGGTGTTCTACTCCACTAGCCAGCACCTCTCCTAAACAGGTGTTCTACTCTGCTAGCACCTCTCCTAACCAGGTGTTCTACTCTGCTTGCCAGCACCTCTCCTAAACAGGTGTTCTACTCTGCTTGCCAGCACCTCTCCTAAACAGGTGTTCTACTCTGCTTGCCAGCACCTCTCCTAAACAGGTGTTCTACTCTGCTTGCCAGCACCTCTCCTAAACAGGTGTTCTACTCTGCTTGCCAGCACCTCTCCTAAACAGGTGTTCTACTCTGCTTGCCAGCACCTCTCCTAAACAGGTGTTCTACTCTGCTAGCCAGCACCTCTCCTAAACAGGTGTTCTACTCCACTAGCCAGTACCTCTCCTAACCAGGTGTTCTACTCTGCTAGCTAGCACCTCTCCTAACCAGGTGTTCTACTCTGCTTGCCAGCACCTCTCCTAAACAGGTGTTCTACTCCACTAGCCAGTACCTCTCCTAAACAGGTGTTCTACTCCACTAGCCAGCACCTCTCCTAAACAGGTGTTCTACTCTGCTAGCACCTCTCCTAAACAGGTGTTCTACTCTGCTAGCACCTCTCCTAAACAGGTGTTCTACTCCACTAGCCAGTACCTCTCCTAAACAGGTGTTCTACTCCACTAGCCAGCACCTCTCCTAAACAGGTGTTCTACTCTGCTAGCACCTCTCCTAAACAGGTGTTCTACTCCACTAGCCAGCACCTCTCCTAAACAGGTGTTCTACTCTGCTAGCACCTCTCCTAAACAGGTGTTCTACTCTGCTAGCACCTCTCCTAAACAGGTGTTCTACTCCACTAGCCAGCACCTCTCCTAAACAGGTGTTCTACTCCACTAGCCAGCACCTCTCCTAAACAGGTGTTCTACTCCACTAGCCAGCACCTCTCCTAAACAGGTGTTCTACTCCACTAGCCAGCACCTCTCCTAAACAGGTGTTCTACTCTGCTAGCACCTCTCCTAAACAGGTGTTCTACTCCACTAGCCAGTACCTCTCCTAAACAGGTGTTCTACTCCACTAGCCAGTACCTCTCCTAAACAGGTGTTCTACTCCACTAGCCAGCACCTCTCCTAAACAGGTGTTCTACTCCACTAGCCAGTACCTCTCCTAAACAGGTGTTCTACTCCACTAGCCAGTACCTCTCCTAAACAGGTGTTCTACTCCACTAGCCAGCACCTCTCCTAAACAGGTGTTCTACTCGCTAGCCAGCACCTCTCCTAAACAGGTGTTCTACTCCGCTAGCCAGTACCTCTCCTAAACAGGTGTTCTACTCCACTAGCCAGTACCTCTCCTAAACAGGTGTTCTACTCCACTAGCCAGCACCTCTCCTAAACAGGTGTTCTACTCCACTAGCCAGCACCTCTCCTAAACAGGTGTTCTACTCCACTAGCCAGTACCTCTCCTAAACAGGTGTTCTACTCTGCTAGCCAGCACCTCTCCTAAACAGGTGTTCTACTCTGCTAGCCAACACCTCTCCTAAACAGGTATTCTACTCCACTAGCCAGCACCTCTCCTAAACAGGTGTTCTACTCCACTAGCACCTCTCCTAAACAGGTATTCTACTCCACTAGCCAGCACCTCTCCTAAACAGGTGTTCTACTCCACTAGCACCTCTCCTAAACAGGTATTCTACTCCACTAGCCAGCACCTCTCCTAAACAGGTGTTCTACTCCACTAGCCAGTACCTCTCCTAAACAGGTGTTCTACTCCACTAGCCAGTACCTCTCCTAAACAGGTGTTCTACTCCACTAGCCAGCACCTCTCCTAAACAGGTGTTCTACTCTGCTTGCCAGCACCTCTCCTAAACAGGTGTTCTACTCCACTAGCCAGTACCTCTCCTAAACAGGTGTTCTACTCCACTAGCCAGTACCTCTCCTAAACAGGTGTTCTACTCCACTAGCCAGTACCTCTCCTAAACAGGTGTTCTACTCCACTAGCCAGCACCTCTCCTAAACAGGTGTTCTACTCTGTTAGCCAGCACCTCTCCTAAACAGGTGTTCTACTCTGCTTGCCAGCACCTCTCCTAAACAGGTGTTCTACTCCACTAGCCAGTACCTCTCCTAAACAGGTGTTCTACTCCACTAGCCAGTACCTCTCCTAAACAGGTGTTCTACTCCACTAGCCAGTACCTCTCCTAAACAGGTGTTCTACTCCACTAGCCAGCACCTCTCCTAAACAGGTGTTCTACTCTGTTAGCCAGCACCTCTCCTAAACAGGTGTTCTACTCTGCTTGCCAGCACCTCTCCTAAACAGGTGTTCTACTCCACTAGCCAGTACCTCTCCTAAACACATGTGTGTTTATTTAGTCTCCAGATTACCCAACGGGCCAAGCCAGAGTAGAACTTTGGCATGATGATAAAGTAGGTTACGGACAAGCACATGAGTTTGTGTTGATACGTCTCGTAGGCAGCGTGCGTACATATTGCACAACATGTAAACACATCATCATCATCATCATCATCATTTCCTGATAGCTGAGTTCGTACCGTGGACATGTTGTTTGTTTACCTAGATGGGCCCATACCTCCACCACTGAAAACCAAACACACACTCTGGACTGCTGGATCGATGGAGGAGGTGTATTCAATAGGAACCAAACGGAAGCAACAGGGTGAAACTTGATATTTTTACACTAAGAAACTCTCGTGTTTACCCCAAAATGTTGTCCGTTGAGAAGCGTTTTGTTATGGATTTTTACGGTGTGCACTAATGAATACACCCCTGGACTGCCTACTAATGAATACACCCCTGGACTGCCTACTAATGAATACACCCCTGGACTGCCTACTAATGAATACACCCCTGGACTGCCTACTAATGAATACACCCCTGGACTGCCTACTAATGAATACACCCCTGGACTGCCTACTAATGAATACACCCCTGGACTGCCTACTAATGAATACAACCCTGGACTGCTCAAAATCTTCCTGTCTGCGAGAAGGAACCCTTGTTTGGACTTGTGTTGTAAGACTGCAATTGGATTTGGTCAAAGCGGTCACTCTGTCAATAAAACCTCATCAAAGTAATACATTAGTAAGCAGGTATTACAACAACAACCACTATGCAACTTTAGAAATCATCAATAGAACATTGTGTTTCATTTATCCAAGAGTTCTCTCTCTCTCTCTCTCTCTCTCTCTCTCTCTTCTCTCTCTCTCTCTCTCTCAATTCAATTCAATTCAATTCAATTCAATTCAAGGGGCTTTATTGGCATGGGAAACATGTGTTAACATTGCCAAAGCAAGTGAGGTAGACAACATACAAAGTGAATATATAAAGTGAAAAACAACAACAATTAACAGTAAACATTACACATACAGAAGTTTAAAAACAGTAAAGACATTACAAATGTCATATTATATATATATATATACAATGTACAAATAGTTAAAGGACACAAGATAAAATGAATAAGCATAAATATGGGTTGTATTTACAATGGTGTTTGTTCTTCACTGGTTGCCCTTTTTTCGTGGCAACAGGTCACAAATATTGATGTGATGGCACACTGTGGAATTTCACCCAAAAGATATGGGAGTTTTTCAAAATTGGATGTTTTCGAATTCTTTGTGGATCTGTGTAATCTGGGGGAAATATGTCTCTCTAATATGGTCATACATTGGGCAGGAGGTTAGGAAGTGCAGCTCAGTTTCCACCTCATTTTGTGGGCAGTGAGCACATAGCCTGTCTTCTCTTGAGAGCCATGTCTCTCTCTCTCTCTCTCTCTCTCTCTCTCTCTCTCTCTCTCTCTCTCTCTCTCTCTCTCTCTGTGTGTGTGTCTCTCTCTCTCTCTCTCTCTCTCTCTCTCTCTCTCTCTCTCTCTCTCTCTCTCTCTCTCTCTCTCTCTCTCTCTCTCTCTCTCTCTCTCTCTCTCTCTCTCTCTCTCTCTCTCTCTCTCTCTCTCTCTCTCTGTGTGTGTGTGTGTCTCTCTCTCTCTCTCTCTCTCTCTCTCTCTCTCTCTCTCTCTCTCTCTCTCTCTCTCTCTCTGTGTGTGTGTGTGTCTCTCTCTCTCTCTCTCTCTCTCTCTCTCTCTCTCTCTCTCTCTCTCTCTCTTTCTTTCTCTCTCTCTCTCTCTCTCTCTCTGTGTGTGTGTGTCTCTCTCTCTCTCTCTCTCTCTCTCTCTCTCTCTCTCTCTCTCTCATATGACTGAATAATCTGTTCACTAGCACAATGTAATTTATGATTACTGTTCACAGACATAGAGTCATATATTCATTTTATTCTCCTTTATGAGACAAACAAACAGACAAACAGACAAAATAAAACTGTTGTTTGGTTTTATTGGACCTGTAGATGATGTTGGAGACCAAACCAACTTATAAACATGAGGAGGAGCTCCCCCTTGTGGACAAAAATACAACACCTTTGGGCCCTGGTCAAAAAGTAATGCACTTTAACAGGGTGCCAATATAAACACCTTTGGGCTCTGGTCAAAAAGTAATGCACTTTAACAGGGTGCCAATATAAACACCTTTGGGCCCTGGTCAAAAAGTAATGCACTTTAACAGGGTGCCAATATAAACACCTTTGGGCCCTGGTCAAAAAGTAATGCACTTTAACAGGGTGCCAATATAAACACCTTTGGGCTCTGGTCAGAAGTAATGCACTTTAACAGGGTGCCATTATAAACACCTTTGGGCCCTGGTCAGAAGTAATGCACTTTATAGGCAACAGGGTGCCAATATAAACACCTTTGGGCTCTGGTCTAAAAGTAATGCACTTTAACAGGGTGCCAATATAAACACCTTTGGGCTCTGGTCAGAAGTAATGCAGTTCAACAGGGTGCCAATATAAACACCTTTGGGCTCTGGTCTAAAAGTAATGCACTTTAACAGGGTGCCAATATAAACACCTTTGGGCCCTGGTCTAAAAGTAATGCACTTTAACAGGGTGCCAATATAAACACCTTTGGGCTCTGGTCAGAAGTAATGCACTTTAACAGGGTGCCAATATAAACACCTTTGGGCTAGAAGTAATACACGCTAATACACACTAATACACACTAATACACTACTGGTTATAACTTCCAGCGTGTCCGAGCGGCGGTGCAGTCTGCGAATCAATGATCTTCACCTGTACACTCACCGCAGACAAAAAAACATCAAGGTCTTTAAGTAAGGATGGTTGATTGGTTGATTGGTTAAAGCCTATCATTTCACTTCCCCTGTGACGACATCTAGCATCTACTTGTTATCCCTCCACTCCATGTGGGAAATCACCACAGTGTTCCCACCCTCCAATTCGTTAATGTCTATTAGCAGCCTGCGTCATTCTTCAAGGCGGAAGCTAAAGGAGATATTCTGCTACAGGACAGAAATAGAAATGGAACTCTATGGGTCAACCTGGATCAGAACGTTAGAATCAGAACATTAGAATAGAACTCTATGGGTCAACCTGGATCAGAACATTAGAATCAGAACATTAGAATGGAACTCTATGGGTCAACCTGGATCAGAACATTAGAATCAGAACATTAGAATGGAACTCTATGGGTCAACCTGGATCAGAACATTAGAATGAAACTCTATGGGTCAACCTGGATCAGAACATTAGAATCAGAACTTTAGAATGGAACTCTATGGGTCAACCTGGATCAGAACATTAGAATCAGAACATTAGAATGGAACTCTATGGGTCAACCTGGATCAGAACATTAGAATGAAACTCTATGGGTCAACCTGGATCAGAACATTAGAATCAGAACTTTAGAATGGAACTCTATGGGTCAACCTGGATCAGAACATTAGAATGGAACTCTATGGGTCAACCTGGATCAGAACATTAGAATCAGAACAATAGAATGGAACTCTATGGGTCAACCTGGATTAGAACATTAGAATGGAACTCTATGGGTCAACCTGGATCAGAACATTAGAATAGAACTCTATGGGTCAACCTGGATCAGAACTTTAGAATGGAATTATATGGGTCAACCTGGATCAGAACATTAGAATCAGAACAATAGAATGGAACTCTATGGGTCAACCTGGATCAGAACATTAGAATAGAACTCTATGGGTCAACCTGGATCAGAACATTAGAATCAGAACATTAGAATGGAACTCTATGGGTCAACCTGGATCAGAACATTAGAATAGAACTCTATGGGTCAACCTGGATCAGAACATTAGAATGGAACTCTATGGGTCAACCTGGATCAGAACATTAGAATCAGAACATTAGAATAGAACTCTATGGGTCAACCTGGATCAGAACATTAGAATCAGAACATTAGAATGGAACTCTATGGGTCAACCTGGATCAGAACATTAGAATAGAACTCTATGGGTCAACCTGGATCAGAACATTAGAATCAGAACATTAGAATGGAACTCTATGGGTCAACCTGGATCAGAAAATTAGAATCAGAACATTAGAATGGAACTCTATGGGTCAACCTGGATCAGAACATTAGAATAGAATTATGGGAATCAGAACATTAGAATGGAACTCTATGGGTCAACCTGGATCAGAACATTAGAATCAGAACAATAGAATGGAACTCTATGGGTCAACCTGGATCAGAACATTAGAATGGAACTCTATGGGTCAACCTGGATCAGAACATTAGAATCAGAACAATAGAATGGAACTCTATGGGTCAACCTGGATTAGAACATTAGAATGGAACTTATATGGGTCAACCTGGATCAGAACATTAGAATCAGAACAGAACATTAGAATGGAACTCTATGGGTCAACCTGGATCAGAACATTAGAATGGAACTCTATGGGTCAACCTGGATCAGAACATTAGAATGGAACTCTATGGGTCAACCTGGATCAGAACTTTAGAATGGAATTATGGGTCTACCTGGATCAGAACATTAGAATGGAACTCTATGGGTCAACCTGGATCAGAACATTAGAATCAGAACATTAGAATGGAACTCTATGGGTCAACCTGGATCAGAACATTAGAATGGAACTCTATGGGTCAACCTGGATCAGAACATTAGAATGGAATTATTATCAGAACATTAGAATCAGAACATTAGAATGGAACTCTATGGGTCAACCTGGATCAGAACATTAGAATCAGAACAATAGAATGGAAACAACCTGAATTAGAACATTAGAATGGAACTCTATGGGTCAACCTGGATCAGAACATTAGAATCAGAACATCTAGAATCAGAACCTGGATCAGAACATTAGAATGGAATTATATGGGTCAACCTGGATCAGAACATTAGAATCAGAACATTAGAATCAGAACATTAGAATGGAACTCTATGGGTCAACCTGGATCAGAACATTAGAATAGAACTTATGGGAATCAGAACATTAGAATCAGAACATTAGAATCAGAACATTAGAATGGAACTCTATGGGTCAACCTGGATCAGAACATTAGAATCAGAACATTAGAATCAGAACATTAGAATGGAACTCTATGGGTCAACCTGGATCAGAACATTAGAATCAGAACATTACCTGAATCAGAACATTAGAATCAGAACATTAGAATGGAACTCTATGGGTCAACCTGGATCAGAACATTAGAATCAGAACATTAGAATCAGAACATTAGAATCAGAACATTAGAATAGAACTCTATGGGTCAACCTGGATCAGAACATTAGAATCAGAACATTAGAATGGAACTCTATGGGTCAACCTGGATCAGAACATTAGAATCAGAACATTAGAATGGAACTCTATGGGTCAACCTGGATCAGAACATTATGGAACTCATGGGTCAACCTGGATCAGAACATTAGAATCAGAACATTAGAATCAGAACATTAGAATGGAACTCTATGGGTCAACCTGGATCAGAACATTAGAATCAGAACATTAGAATCAGAACATTAGAATTAGAATGGAACTCTATGGGTCAACCTGGATCAGAACATTAGAATCAGAACATTAGAATCAGAACATTAGAATCAGAACATTAGAATGGAACTCTATGGGTCAACCTGGATCAGAACATTAGAATCAGAACATTAGAATGGAACTCTATGGGTCAACCTGGATCAGAACATTAGAATCAGAACATTAGAATGGAACTCTATGGGTCAACCTGGATCAGAACATTAGAATCAGAACAATAGAATGGAACTCTATGGGTCAACCTGGATCAGAACATTAGAATCAGAACATTAGAATGGAACTCTATGGGTCAACCTGGATCAGAACATTAGAATCAGAACATTAGAATGGAACTCTATGGGTCAACCTGGATCAGAACATTAGAATCAGAACATTAGAATCAGAACATTAGAATGGAACTCTATGGGTCAACCTGGATCAGAACATTAGAATCAGAACATTAGAATGGAACATTACCTGAATCAGAACATTAGAATGGAACTCTATGGGTCAACCTGGATCAGAACATTAGAATCAGAACATTAGAATGGAACTCTATGGGTCAACCTGGATCAGAACATTAGAATCAGAACATTAGAATGGAACTCTATGGGTCAACCTGGATCAGAACATTCAGAAATATGGAACTCTATGGGTCAACCTGGATCAGAACATTAGAATGAATCATTATGGAAATGGGTCAACCTGGATCAGAACATTAGAATGGAACTCTATGGGTCAACCTGGATCAGAACATTAGAATCAGAACATTAGAATGGAACTCTATGGGTCAACCTGGATCAGAACATTAGAATAGAAGAACTCTATGGGTCAACCTGGATCAGAACATTAGAATCAGGAACTCTATGGGTCAACCTGGATCAGAACATTAGAATCAGAACAATAGAATGGAACTCTATGGGTCAACCTGGATCAGAACATTAGAATCAGAACTAGAATATGGGTCAACCTGGATCAGAACATTAGAATCAGAACATTAGAATGGAACTCTATGGGTCAACCTGGAACATTAGAATCAGAACATTAGAATGGAACTCTATGGGTCAACCTGGATTAGAATCAGAACATTAGAATGGAACTCTATGGGTCAACCTGGATCAGAACATTAGAATAGAACTCTATGGGTCAACCTGGAATCAGAACATTAGAATGGAACTCTATGGGTCAACCTGAATCAGAACATTAGAATATAACTCTATGGGTCAACCTGGATCAGAACATTAGAATCAGAACATTAGAATGGAACTCTATGGGTCAACCTGGATCAGAACATTAGAATAGAACTCTATGGGTCAACCTGGATCAGAACATTAGAATGGAACTCTATGGGTCAACCTGGATCAGAACATTAGAATCAGAACATTAGAATCAGAACATTAGAATGGAACTCTATGGGTCAACCTGGATCAGAACATTAGAATCAGAACATTAGAATCAGAACATTAGAATGGAACTCTATGGGTCAACCTGGATCAGAACATTAGAATCAGAACATTAGAATCAGAACATTAGAATCAGAACATTAGAATCAGAACATTAGAATGGAACTCTATGGGTCAACCTGGATCAGAACATTAGAATCAGAACATTAGAATCAGAACATTAGAATGGAACTCTATGGGTCAACCTGGATCAGAACATTAGAATCAGAACATTAGAATCAGAACATTAGAATCAGAACATTAGAATGGAACTCTATGGGTCAACCTGGATCAGAACATTAGAATCAGAACATTAGAATCAGAACATTAGAATTGAACTCTATGGGTCAACCTGATCAGAACATTAGAATCAGAACATTAGAATCAGAACATTAGAATCAGAACATTAGAATGGAACTCTATGGGTCAACCTGGATCAGAACATTAGAATCAGAACATTAGAATGGAACTCTATGGGTCAACCTGGATCAGAACATTAGAATCAGAACATTAGAATGGAACTCTATGGGTCAACCTGGATCAGAACATTAGAATCAGAACATTAGAATGGAACTCTATGGGTCAACCTGGATCAGAACATTAGAATCAGAACATTAGAATGGAACTCTATGGGTCAACCTGGATCAGAACATTAGAATAGAACTCTATGGGTCAACCTGGATCAGAACATTAGAATCAGAACATTAGAATGGAACTCTATGGGTCAACCTGGATCAGAACATTAGAATGGAACTCTATGGGTCAACCTGGATCAGAACATTAGAATCAGAACATTAGAATAGAACTCTATGGGTCAACCTGGATCAGAACATTAGAATCAGAACATTAGAATGGAACTCTATGGGTCAACCTGGATCAGAACATTAGAATAGAACTCTATGGGTCAACCTGGATCAGAACATTAGAATCAGAACATTAGAATGGAACTCTATGGGTCAACCTGGATCAGAACATTAGAATAGAACTCTATGGGTCAACCTGGATCAGAACATTAGAATGGAACTCTATGGGTCAACCTGGATCAGAACATTAGAATCAGAACATTAGAATCAGAACATTAGAATGGAACTCTATGGGTCAACCTGGATCAGAACATTAGAATCAGAACATTAGAATCAGAACATTAGAATGGAACTCTATGGGTCAACCTGGATCAGAACATTAGAATCAGAACATTAGAATCAGAACATTAGAATGGAACTCTATGGGTCAACCTGGATCAGAACATTAGAATCAGAACATTAGAATGGAACTCTATGGGTCAACCTGGATCAGAACATTAGAATCAGAACATTAGAATCAGAACATTAGAATGGAACTCTATGGGTCAACCTGGATCAGAACATTAGAATCAGAACATTAGAATGGAACTCTATGGGTCAACCTGGATCAGAACATTAGAATCAGAACATTAGAATCAGAACATTAGAATCAGAACATTAGAATGGAACTCTATGGGTCAACCTGGATCAGAACATTAGAATCAGAACATTAGAATCAGAACTTAGAATGGAACCTGGATCAGAACATTGAATCAGAACATTAGAATCAGAACATTAGAATCAGAACATTAGAATGGAACTCTATGGGTCAACCTGGATCAGAACATTAGAATAGAACTCTATGGGTCAACCTGGATCAGAACATTAGAATGGAACTCTATGGGTCAACCTGGATCAGAACATTAGAATCAGAACATTAGAATGGAACTCTATGGGTCAACCTGGAGAACATTAGAATCAGAACATTAGAATCAGAACATTAGAATCAGAACATTAGAATCAGAACATTAGAATGGAACTCTATGGTTCAACCTGGATCAGAACATTAGAATCAGAACATTAGAATCAGAACATTAGAATGGAACTCTATGGGTCAACCTGGATCAGAACATTAGAATCAGAACATTAGAATCAGAACATTAGAATCAGAACATTAGAATCAGAACAGTATAATGGAACTCTATGGTTCAACCTGGATCAGAACATTAGAATCAGAACATTAGAATCAGAACATTAGAATGGAACTCTATGGGTCAACCTGGATCAGAACATTAGAATCAGAACATTAGAATCAGAACATTAGAATGGAACTCTATGGGTCAACCTGGATCAGAACATTCAGAATAGAACTCTATGGGTCAACCTGAACATTAGAATCAGAACATTAGAATGGAACTCTATGGGTCAACCTGGATCAGAACATTAGAATCAGAACATTAGAATGGAACTCTATGGGTCAACCTGGATCAGAACATTAGAATCAGAACATTAGAATCAGAACATTAGAATTAGAATAGAACATTAGAATGGAACTCTATGGGTCAACCTGGATCAGAACATTAGAATCAGAACATTAGAATCAGAACATTAGAATGGAACTCTATGGGTCAACCTGGATCAGAACATTAGAATCAGAACATTAGAATCAGAACATTAGAATGGAACTCTATGGGTCAACCTGGATCAGAACAGAACTTAAACCTGGATCAGAACATTAGAATGGAACTCTATGGGTCAACCTGGATCAGAACATTAGAATCAGAACATTAGAATCAGAACATTAGAATGGAACTCTATGGGTCAACCTGGATCAGAACATTAGAATCAGAACATTAGAATCAGAACATTAGAATGGAACTCTATGGGTCAACCTGGATCAGAACATTAGAATCAGAACATTAGAATCAGAACATTAGAATCAGAACATTAGAATGGAACTCTATGGTTCAACCTGGATCAGAACATTAGAATCAGAACATTAGAATCAGAACATTAGAATGGAACTCTATGGGTCAACCTGGATCAGAACATTAGAATCAGAACATTAGAATCAGAACATTAGAATCAGAACATTAGAATGGAACTCTATGGGTCAACCTGGATCAGAACATTAGAATCAGAACATTAGAATCAGAACATTAGAATGGAACTCTATGGGTCAACCTGGATCAGAACATTAGAATCAGAACATTAGAATCAGAACATTAGAATGGAACTCTATGGGTCAACCTGGATCAGAACATTAGAATCAGAACATTAGAATCAGAACATTAGAATCAGAACATTAGAATGGAACTCTATGGGTCAACCTGGATCAGAACATTAGAATCAGAACATTAGAATGGAACTCTATGGGTCAACCTGGATCAGAACATTAGAATCAGAACATTAGAATGGAACTCTATGGGTCAACCTGGATCAGAACATTAGAATCAGAACATTAGAATGGAACTCTATGGGTCAACCTGGATCAGAACATTAGAATCAGAACATTAGAATGGAACTCTATGGGTCAACCTGGATCAGAACATTAGAATAGAATGGAACTCTATGGGTCAACCTGGATCAGAACATTAGAATCAGAACATTAGAATGGAACTCTATGGGTCAACCTGGATCAGAACATTAGAATGGAACTCTATGGGTCAACCTGGATCAGAACATTAGAATCAGAAAATTAGAATAGAACTCTATGGGTCAACCTGGATCAGAACATTAGAATCAGAACATTAGAATGGAACTCTATGGGTCAACCTGGATCAGAACATTAGAATAGAACTCTATGGGTCAACCTGAACATTAGAATCAGAACATTAGAATGGAACTCTATGGGTCAACCTGGATCAGAACATTAGAATGGAACTCTATGGGTCAACCTGGATCAGAACATTAGAATCAGAACATTAGAATCAGAACATTAGAATGGAACTCTATGGGTCAACCTGGATCAGAACATTAGAATGGAACTCTATGGGTCAACCTGGATCAGAACATTAGAATCAGAACATTAGAACTCTATGGGTCAACCTGGATCAGAACATTAGAATGGAACTCTATGGGTCAACCTGGATCAGAACATTAGAATGGAACTCATGGGTAGAATCAGAACATTAGAATGGAACTCTATGGGTCAACCTGGATCAGAACATTAGAATCAGAACATTAGAATCAGAACATTAGAATGGAACTCTATGGGTCAACCTGGATCAGAACATTAGAATCAGAACATTATAATCAGAACATTAGAATCAGAACATTAGAATGGAACTCTATGGGTCAACCTGGATCAGAACATTAGAATCAGAACATTAGAATCAGAACATTAGAATGGAACTCTATGGGTCAACCTGGATCAGAACATTAGAATCAGAACATTAGAATCAGAACATTAGAATGGAACTCTATGGGTCAACCTGGATCAGAACATTAGAATCAGAACATTAGAATCAGAACATTAGAATGGAACTCTATGGGTCAACCTGGATCAGAACATTAGAATCAGAACATTAGAATCAGAACATTAGAATGGAACTCTATGGGTCAACCTGGATCAGAACATTAGAATCAGAACATTAGAATCAGAACATTAGAATGGAACTCTATGGGTCAACCTGGATCAGAACATTAGAATCAGAACATTAGAATGGAACTCTATGGGTCAACCTGGATCAGAACATTAGAATCAGAACATTAGAATGGAACTCTATGGGTCAACCTGGATCAGAACATTAGAATCAGAACATTAGAATGGAACTCTATGGGTCAACCTGGATCAGAACATTAGAATCAGAACATTAGAATGGAACTCTATGGGTCAACCTGGATCAGAACATTAGAATCAGAACATTAGTCTGTAATGTAATGACCTGACTAGATCATACATGAACAATTGTCCAGACAGAGGCTTGAGTTTGCGAATTGACGGTTTATTAAACCAACTTTACACAGGCTACTGTTTGGGCCGTAGCACACGCCAAATAGATGACAGATAACCCACAAGCCAATCGTGACCTTCTCTTGTGAAGCCCAGACGTAAGAGAGATCAGAACACCAGTTCCTTTATTGTTCCTGTTGTTAATTGGCTAAAGTAAGTTCCTGCTATTGTAACTTTCTAGGGTTTTAACTTCCTGCATTGGTGTGTAATATCCTGTTCATCCTAGCATGTGTATTGTTATGGTGCAGCTGGCCCAGTATTAGACCTTTAATTTAACTGTAAGGGAAGTGTTACAGCTTGTGAGATGAGACATGGTATAATGATGGTTCATGCCAGCAGAATGTCAACATCTATAATCCTGTAGACTGTTCTGATTGGTTGCCTCTTGCACTGTCTCAACGAAGAAGAAACTATGAAATAGAGGAAATATGGATGTGCCAAACCAGAACAAAACATTGTCAGCCATATTTAGCTGGGTAGTGTCTAAACATTGGCAGCCATATTTAGCTGGGTAGTGTCTAAACATTGGCAGCCATATTTAGCTGGGTAGTGTCTAAACCAGGGGTGTCAAACATTGGCAGCCATATTTCTAAACGCAGCTGGTCTAAACATTGGCATCCACATAGCCTAGGGAGATGTCATGGGGCCAGCCATTATTATACCATACTCTGCTATAAATAAACATTGGCAAAATATCATGTCTTTCCTTTATTTTGGTAGTAAAGAAGCACAAGAACATTGGGAAAATATTGAAATTTAATGAACTATCCATATTTTTTACAAAACATTTAGCATGAAACACCCATATTTCCTTAGACAAATGCAGCATATTTACTTTTATACACATTGGCAGCCAAATATGCATTGCAACTGATCCCACTGATTGTACAAAGGCAGCCAATTTAATTGGTACTGCAAAAATATAGTCTACATGCACATATTTAAGATTAAATGAGACTTTTAAAGAAAGGAAGTGTTTTAAACCACTTACACATACGCATATAAAATCTAAATGTAATCCCTGCGTACACCTTACAAACTAAGGAGAGTGATTTTAAATGTGTAATGAAGAAAGTGTTCGCCTGTCCTGTAAATCTGTAAACATTCATTGGCAGCCATATTTACATGAAACATACATACACATACAATACATACTGAAAATTTATGGAGTTGTAGTGAACAGTAGAATTCCATCTAAACACAACATTTTTGTTTTGAAGCTGCTGACTAACATTAAAGTGCAAATTTTTTAAATCACCACAGTAAGGTATTCATCTTCACAGCAGCTGTATTCTTTCAATGCAAACAGTATCTAAGGCAGCATTTTAAAGTAGTGTTAAACAGTCTAGTTTTTCGCTGTGATGAGTTCGTAGCTGGGTAGTGTCGAATATTATATTCCTGTCAATAGCCAAACTGGGTTGTCTAAACATTGGCAGCCAAGCACAAAGGTTTTCCATTGGTGCATCTCTGTAAATAAATTTAGGTAGTGTCTAAACATTGGTCCATTTTTTCTAAACATTGAAAATTCTACACTGGCAGCCATATATCTGGGTAGTGTCTCCGTTTGGATAATTGGCAGCCGCTGGGTAGTGTCTAAACATTTTGGCTAATGAGCCATATTTAGCTGGAGTAGTGTCTAAACAGAGCCAAGGTATTAACAATTGGCAGCCATATTTAGCTGGGTAGTGTCTAAACAGCAGATGGGCATAGTGTCTACACATCTGCTGTTTTCTAAACATTGGCAGCCATATTTTGGGTAGTGTCTAAACCGTCTCAGTGATGCTGGCTTGTCTTCATATTTAGCTGTAGTGTCTAAAGATTGCAGCCATATTTAGCTGGGTAGGATAATCCATGAATTAGCAGGGTAGTGTTAAAAAATATTTAAGTTCCATGTCTTTTATGCATTTTTTCCACTTTCAAATTTATCCTGGGTAGGCCTAAACATTGGCAGCCATATTTAGGGGGTAGTGTTAAACATTGGCAGCCGCTGGGTAGTGTTTGACACCATATTTCTGGTCTAAACATTGGCAGCCATATTTAGCTGGGTAGTGTCTAAACATTGGCAGCCATATTTAGCTGGGTAGTGTCTAAACATTGGCAGCCATATTTAGCTGGGTAGTGTCTAAACATTGGCATCCATATTTAGCTGGGTAGTGTCTACACATTGGCAGCCATATTTAGCTGGGTAGTGTCTACACATTGGCAGCCATATTTAGCTGGGTAGTGTCTACACATTGGCAGCCATATTTAGCTGGCTAGTGTCTACACATTGGCAGCCATATTTAGCTGGCTCATGTCTAAACATTGGCACATTGGCAGCCATATTTAGCTGGGTAGTGTCTAAACATTGGCAGCCATATTTAGCTGGGTAGTGTCTAAACATTGGCAGCCATATTTAGCTGGGTAGTGTCTAAACATTGGCAGCCATATTTAGCTGGGTAGTGTCTAAACATTGGCAGCCATATTTAGCTGGGTAGTGTCTAAACATTGGCAGCCATATTTAGCTGGGTAGTGTCTAAACATTGGCAGCCATATTTAGCTGGGTAGTGTCTAAACATTGGCAGCCATATTTAGCTGGGTAGTGTCTAAACATTGGCAGCCATATTTAGCTGGGTAGTGTCTAAACATTGGCAGCCATATTTAGCTGGGTAGTGTGGCAGCCATATTTAGCTGGGTACATTGGCAGCCATATTTAGCTGGGTAGTGTCTAAACATTGGCAGCCATATTTAGCTGGGTAGTGTCTACACATTGGCAGCCATATTTAGCTGGGTAGTGTCTAAACATTGGCAGCCATATTTAGCTGGGTAGTGTCTAAACATTGGCAGCCATATTTAGCTGGGTAGTGTCTAAACATTGGCAGCCATATTTAGCTGGGTAGTGTCTAAACATTGGCATCCATATTTAGCTGGGTAGTGTCTAAACATTGGCAGCCATATTTAGCTGGGTAGTGTCTAAACATTGGCAGCCATATTTAGCTGGCTAGTGTCTACACATTGGCAGCCATATTTAGCTGGGTAGTGTCTAAACATTGGCAGCCATATTTAGCTGGCTCAGTGTCTAAACATTGGCAGCCATATTTAGCTGGGTAGTGTCTAAACATTGGCAGCCATATTTAGCTGGGTAGTGTCTAAACATTGGCAGCCATATTTAGCTGGGTAGTGTCTAAACATTGGCAGCCATATTTAGCTGGGTAGTGTCTAAACATTGGCAGCCATATTTAGCTGGGTAGTGTCTAAACATTGGCAGCCATATTTAGCTGGGTAGTGTCTAAACATTGGCAGCCATATTTAGCTGGGTAGTGTCTAAACATTGGCAGCCATATTTAGCTGGGTAGTGTCTAAACATTGGCAGCCATATTTAGCTGGGTAGTGTCTAAACATTGGCAGCCATATTTAGCTGGGTAGTGTCTACACATTGGCAGCCATATTTAGCTGGGTAGTGTCTAAACATTGGCAGCCATATTTAGCTGGGTAGTGTCTAAACATTGGCAGCCATATTTAGCTGGGTAGTGTCTAAACATTGGCAGCCATATTTAGCTGGGTAGTGTCTAAACATTGGCAGCCATATTTAGCTGGGTAGTGTCTAAACATTGGCAGCCATATTTAGCTGGGTAGTGTCTAAACATTGGCAGCCATATTTAGCTGGGTAGTGTCTAAACATTGGCAGCCATATTTAGCTGGGTAGTGTCTAAACATTGGCAGCCATATTTAGCTGGGTAGTGTCTACACATTGGCAGCCATATTTAGTGTCTACACATTGGCAGCCATATTTAGCTGGGTAGTGTCTAAACATTGGCAGCCATATTTAGCTGGGTAGTGTCTAAACATTGGCAGCCATATTTAGCTGGGTAGTGTCTAGCACATTGGCAGCCATATTTAGCTGGGTAGTGTCTAAACATTGGCAGCCATATTTAGCTGGGTAGTGTCTAAACATTGGCAGCCATATTTAGCTGGGTAGTGTCTAAACATTGGCAGCCATATTTAGCTGGGTAGTGTCTAAACATTGGCAGCCATATTTAGCTGGGTAGTGTCTAAACATTGGCAGCCATATTTAGCTGGGTAGTGTCTAAACATTGGCAGCCATATTTAGCTGGGTAGTGTCTAAACATTGGCAGCCATATTTAGCTGGGTAGTGTCTAAACATTGGCAGCCATATTTAGCTGGGTAGTGTCTAAACATTGGCAGCCATATTTAGCTGGGTAGTGTCTAAACATTGGCAGCCATATTTAGCTGGGTAGTGTCTAAACATTGGCAGCCATAAACATTTAGCTGGGTAGTGTCTAAACATTGGCAGCCATATAGTGTCTTTGGCAGCCATATTTAGCTGGGTAGTGTCTAAACATTGGCAGCCATATTTAGCTGGGTAGTGTCTAAACATTGGCAGCCATATTTAGCTGGGTAGTGTCTAAACATTGGCAGCCATATTTAGCTGGGTAGTGTCTAAACATTGGCAGCCATATTTAGCTGGGTAGTGTCTAAACATTGGCAGCCATATTTAGCTGGGTAGTGTCTAAACATTGGCAGCCATATTTAGCTGGGTAGTGTCTAAACATTGGCAGCCATATTTAGCTGGGTAGTGTCTAAACATTGGCAGCCATATTTAGTGCTGGGTAGTGTCTAAACATTGGCAGCCATATTTAGCTGGGTAGTGTCTAAACATTGGCAGCCATATTTAGCTGGGTAGTGTCTAAACATTGGCAGCCATATTTAGCTGGGTAGTGTCTAAACATTGGCAGCCATATTTAGCTGGGTAGTGTCTAAACATTGGCAGCCATATTTAGCTGGTGTAGTGTCTAAACATTGGCAGCCATATTTAGCTGGGTAGTGTCTAAACATTGGCAGCCATATTTAGCTGGGTAGTGTCTAAACATTGGCAGCCATATTTAGCTGGGTAGTGTCTAAACATTGGCAGCCATATTTAGCTGGGTAGTGTCTAAACATTGGCAGCCATATTTAGCTGGGTAGTGTCTAAACATTGGCAGCCATATTTAGCTGGGTAGTGTCTAAACATTGGCAGCCATATTTAGCTGGGTAGTGTCTAAACATTGGCAGCCATATTTAGCTGGGTAGTGTCTAAACATTGGCAGCCATATTTAGCTGGGTAGTGTCTACAAGCCATTTAGCTTAGTGTCTAAACATTGGCAGCCATATTTAGCTGGCAGCCATATTTAGTGTCTAAACATTGGCAGCCATATTTAGCTGGGTAGTGTCTAAACATTGGCAGCCATATTTAGCTGGGTAGTGTCTAAACATTGGCAGCCATATTTAGCTGGGTAGTGTCTAAACATTGGCAGCCATATTTAGCTGGGTAGTGTCTAAACATTGGCAGCCATATTTAGCTGGGTAGTGTCTAAACATTGGCAGCCATATTTAGCTGGGTAGTGTCTAAACATTGGCAGCCATATTTAGCTGGGTAGTGTCTAAACATTGGCAGCCATATTTAGCTGGGTAGTGTCTAAACATTGGCAGCCATATTTAGCTGGGTAGTGTCTAAACATTGGCAGCTGGGTAGTTTAAACATTGGCAGGGTAGTGTCTAAACATTGGCAGCCATATTTAGCTGGGTAGTGTCTAAACATTGGCAGCCATATTTAGCTGGGTAGTGTCTAAACATTGGCAGCCATATTTAGCTGGGTAGTGTCTAAACATTGGCAGCCATATTTAGCTGGGTAGTGTCTAAACATTGGCAGCCATATTTAGCTGGGTAGTGTCTAAACATTGGCAGCCATATTTAGCTGGGTAGTGTCTAAACATTGGCAGCCATATTTAGCTGGGTAGTGTCTAAACATTGGCAGCCATATTTAGCTGGGTAGTGTCTAAACATTGGCAGCCATATTTAGCTGGGTAGTATTTCTAAACATTGGCAGCCATATTTAGCTGGGTAGTGTCTAAACATTGGCAGCCATATTTAGCTGGGTAGTGTCTAAACATTGGCAGCCATATTTAGCTGGGTAGTGTCTAAACATTGGCAGCCATATTTAGCTGGGTAGTGTCTAAACATTGGCAGCCATATTTAGCTGGGTAGTGTCTAAACATTGGCAGCCATATTTAGCTGGGTAGTGTCTAAACATTGGCAGCCATATTTAGCTGGGTAGTGTCTAAACATTGGCACATAGTGGCAGCCATATTTAGCTGGGTAGTGTCTACAACATTGGCAGCCATATTTAGCTGGGTAGTGTCTAAACATTGGCAGCCATATTTAGCTGGGTAGTGTCTAAACATTGGCAGCCATATTTAGCTGGGTAGTGTCTAAACATTGGCAGCCATATTTAGCTGGGTAGTGTCTAAACATTGGCAGCCATATTTAGCTGGGTAGTGTCTAAACATTGGCAGCCATATTTAGCTGGGTAGTGTCTAAACATTGGCAGCCATATTTAGCTGGGTAGTGCAGCCATATTTCTAAACATTGGCAGCCATATTTAGCTGGGTAGTGTCTAAACATTGGCAGCCATATTTAGCTGGGTAGTGTCTAAACATTGGCAGCCATATTTAGCTGGGTAGTGTCTAAACATTGGCAGCCATATTTTTAGTCTAAACATTGGCAGCCATATTTAGCTGGGTAGTGTCTAAACATTGGCAGCCATATTTAGCTGGGTAGTGTCTAAACATTGGCAGCCATATTTAGCTGGGTAGTGTCTAAACATTGGCAGCCATATTTAGCTGGGTAGTGTCTAAACATTGGCAGCCATATTTAGCTGGGTAGTGTCTAAACATTGGCAGCCATATTTAGCTGGGTAGTGTCTAAACATTGGCAGCCATATTTAGCTGGGTAGTGTCTAAACATTGGCAGCCATATTTAGCTGGGTAGTGTCTAAACATTGGCAGCCATATTTAGCTGGGTAGTGTCTAAACATTGGCAGCCATATTTAGTGTCTAAACATTGGCAGCCATATTTGGGTAGTGTCTAAACATTGGCAGCCATATTTAGCTGGGTAGTGTCTAAACATTGGCAGCCATATTTAGCTGGGTAGTGTCTAAACATTGGCAGCCATATTTAGCTGGGTAGTGTCTAAACATTGGCAGCCATATTTAGCTGGGTAGTGTCTAAACATTGGCAGCCATATTTAGCTGGGTAGTGTCTAAACATTGGCAGCCATATTTAGCTGGGTAGTGTCTAAACATTGGCAGCCATATTTAGCTGGGTAGTGTCTAAACATTGGCAGCCATATTTAGCTGGGTAGTGTCTAAACATTGGCAGCCATATTTAGCTGGGTAGTGTCTAAACATTGGCAGCCATATTTAGCTGGGTAGTGTCTAAACATTGGCAGCCATATTTAGCTGGGTAGTGTCTAAACATTGGCAGCCATATTTAGCTGGGTAGTGTCTAAACATTGGCAGCCATATTTAGCTGGGTAGTGTCTAAACATTGGCAGCCATATTTAGCTGGGTAGTGTGGCAGCCATAAGCTGGGTAGTGTCATTGGCAGCCATATTTAGCTGGGTAGTGTCTAAACATTGGCAGCCATTTAGCTGGGTAGTGTCTACACATTGGCATATTTAGCTGGGTAGTGTCTAAACATTGGCAGCCATATTTAGCTGGGTAGTGTCTAAACATTGGCAGCCATATTTAGCTGGGTAGTGTCTAAACATTGGCAGCCATATTTAGCTGGGTAGTGTCTAAACATTGGCAGCCATATTTAGCTGGGTAGTGTCTAAACATTGGCAGCCATATTTAGCTGGCTCGTGTCTAAACTAGATATTTACACTGAAGTTCTCACTGAATCTGGTTTTGATGGCTTCACTCTTTGTTTCTCTCAGGAGACTCCATGACCATGTTGACCAGTCTTCTGCTTCTCAGTGCTGCCTTTGCTCTAGGAGATGCACGTAAGAGTCCACTTTTCTTGACTCGTTCTGTATTTTTCTCGTAGAAGACATGACTGACCTATAAATAATATTGTAGCTGTGTTTTGTAGCTCTTTCTCCACTAGCCTTTAAAGCCACATGTAACTTCTCCTTACAGATTCATTGCTTGAAGAAGACTTGTGTCCTTCCGGTTGGACCAAATATGGATCAAGCTGCTTAATGTTTTGTAAGGGAATACCCCCCTGTATTGGACAAAAATGAATGGGAAGTCATTGGCATCGGACAAACCATATACACATTGTCCAATACCACCCAATTCGGCGTTGATTCATGCAAAGTGTATTGCAAATGCCATATGGCAATTGCCAGTTGTAACACTAAAAATCCAACAGGTGGCGAATCCGCTCCACCTTGGTTTTTCATATTGGAAATGTAACCCAAGTCAACGTCCAAAAGCAAAATTTTGAAAAAATGATTTTTTTTGTCAACTTATCACCCCTTAAAAAGTGCTTTCTGGACCGTTTTTTGAAATTCTTTTGATTTTTTTGTTGTTGGTCAATTACACATGTGTAAGAACTGTATGAATATACTTTTGTCCAATTTTATTATCATATGTTTTTTTTTTTACATGCGCATAAGTAATATGTTTTGTCCATTTTCAATATGATTTCATAGGAAGTCAAAAGTCACTTTTTTGGGGGCCAAATGCCATAAGAAATTTGACATGCTCAAAAATCCTGCAGAAATGCAAAATTGACTGGCCAGATGAACTCGGGATGGCCTGGCAGTGATAGTTGTTCCTTTTCATCGCTCGTTGTGTTGACTTCATCATGTCCATTTTGTGATGTTTTTTTCACTATAGAATCATATTGCAAATGCACGTGCATTTGCAATATGTTTCAATGGGCATTTACCATATGAAATTTGACATGCTCAAAAAATGCAAAATTGACTGGCCTGATGAACACAGGATGGCCGAGCAGTGAGTTGTACCTTTCCATCACTCGTTGTGTTGATTTCATCATGTCCATTTGTTTATGTTTTCTGACTTTTGCAAAGTCACTGCATTTGCAATATGGTTCAATGGGCAGGTACCATCACGAATTTGTCATGCTATAAAAATCCTGCAGGAATGTGAAATTGACTGGCCAAATGAACTCGGGATGGCTGGGCAGTGATTCTGGTTCATCTCAATGGCTCGTTCGGGTTGATTTCAGAATGTCACTTTTGGTGATGGTACCTCACTGTTTAAACATATTGCAAATGGACAAGAGTCACCAGCAAGTCACCGTCCATCAGTCAATTAGATATCATTCTGACACCAAACTGACACTAAACCCACTTTTTCCAACTCGTTTAGTAGCCAACTATCACATACTTCAGAACTGGCCCAAAATTCACAACGCCTTCGGTTCAAACCATAAAAAAAACATAAAACACATAGTTACGTTCTAGCTGCAGGTCCATTTCTTATGTTATGTGTAGGCCAACTGAGGCGACCCCGAATCCCAAGTTTCGGCTCGATCGGTCATTTGGTGTCCGAGCAAAACCCTAATTGGTGCTGAAAATCCACTATTTTCCATGACTTGCTACGGGGTCCTTGAATGAGCTATCGGACAGAAACGTTGGGGTCTGTCTATATGGGCCAAGACGGTCACAATGCACCTAGTCTTGCGACTCTGGGACATTTCTAAATGTCGCCATTTTCGTGATGCAAAAATGAATTGAAGTCATTGCAAATGTACGAAGCTGTTTCTTGGTCTGAGAACCGTCTAGAGCCACGTAACTCACCACGCACTATCAACCTGAGGTCTAGAACAGGATTCTAAAGTTTCGGAACTCTAGGTCTGACTGTTCTTTTTTAGCTCGAACAAAGCTAACAATTTCAGGCACTGTCAGTCTCTACGCACCCCAATACGTCCCTCCTTACAAGTTGTGTGTCCGTGTGATTTAGTTTTCCTTTGAAATTTTATGGGAAAAATGACTGATTTACAGTTCATGGGGTCTGACTTTTCTAACCCTTCGAAACAGCCCCTGAGACACTAATTATGGCACTTCCGGTTGGCACAGGAAGCTATATAGTGGTCCTTCTGGTCTATATAGTGGTCCTTCTGTGGCTCAGTTGGTAGAGCATGGCGCTTGTAACGCCAGGGTAGTGGGTTCAATTCCCGGGACCACCCATACGTAGAATGTATGCACACATGACTGTAAGTCGCTTTGGATAAAAGCGTCAGCTAAATGGCATATATTATTATATATATTATATATTATTATATTATTATTATATTATTATATTATTATATATTATAAGTCAACACATATCCTCATTGGGTTATGCTTTTACAGAATCCTGAGTTTGAAGTCTTTATGTTAAGAATTGACTGATTTACACAGGGTTGAATGCACTATGTCTATCAAACTGCAGGCAGGGTATGGAAAAACAATTTTAGGGTGATTTTAACCACTTCCGGTTGGTCCAGGAAGCTTAGAATCAACACAGGTAGACCTCATACTGGCCTGATGGACTGTTACCAAATACAGGTTCATACGGCATTCATAACCCATATAGGCTTCAAGTTGAATTTAGGGGTGCAGGCAATGTATTCCTATGGGGAGAGAAGTCAATGCAAACTCTTTGAAGGAAACACCTTCTTTTAACTATTAAGGGTTAATGCCACACGGTCACGGCTAGGCTTGCACGGATCGGGAGGACCTCAGGTACGTTTCTGAGGTCGAATTGTGCTTCTCACCTTTACGGTTCTCTCACTGTCACCCAAAAGCAAATGACATTGAGGGCCAGTCTTCATTTACTACTTTTCTAATGGTCGCTGTGCTTAGACCGAGCGAGCTACGGTCAAGCGGGGCATCTTGTTGAACTCGGCACGGCCTAGAGAATATGGAAATGCCATTGTAGGCTTTGTGTGTCTTTAAGCACCGCACTTTGTCACTCCATTCTTGCTGTGTGTGTGTGTGTGTGTGTGTGTGTGTGTGTGTGTGTGTGTGAGAGAGAGCTTTTCTTTGACATCTGTTGGGAGAAATGACTGACTTACAGTTTATGGGGGTTGCCTAATCACACATATGAAGTTTTGAAAAGATCTGACCTTTTTAACCCTTGGAAACTGCCACTGTGACACCATTTAAGGCACTTCCGGTTGGCACAGTAAGCTATAAATAAACTCATATCATGATTGGGGTATGCCTTTACAGAATCCTGAGTTTTAAGTCTTTACGTTAAGAACTGAGTTATTTACGGAGGGTTTAGTGAGTGTGTGTTATTTCAGAAAATCATAGAAAATCACAGAAATCTCGCAGAGCTCCGCAGCACACTTTAAAAAGATTTGTAAGAACACCCTGCAACTGGATCTGTAACCGTTGAAAAAAAAACACCTATCCGTGAACATCACCAAGGTGTCGTTGTACGATTTCTCTTAAATGACGATAGATAAATGGCTGGTTCGTTTTTTATTGACACTGGAGGCTCCTTGACTTTGACGTGAAGTGGAAAAATAATTTCTCTATTTTAATTTTGGACCTTTAATCCCAGATAAATGGCCATAACTCAAAAACCGTTGAGGCCTAGACGCCATCTTGTTCGGGGCCTACTGCCCATTATGCCGAACCTACGCTCACCGAGTTTCGGCTTCGAAATATTTTCCGTTTTCGAGATATGGTCCCGTCGTGAATTGTGATGTTTTGTCCAATAGCAATATGATTGCTTATGCCCTCTTGTGGGGTTTTCCGGGACAGCGGAAAAATGACCAAAACGTGATTATTTTTGTCAAACGGAAACCGAATGTCCGACAAAGTTCATTTGATGACTTCCCGGTAGTTCCGGCCCTGCCGCTCGGCCCGACGCCGTCCGCAAATTTTACAAACGATTTCGGACGTCTAGTAAGGGACCATACATTTGCAATATGGACTTTCTCACTAACCATACAACAACTGCCGAAATGTTCCCTTAAGGTATGAAAGGACAGTAGCAGGTGCTTAACTTCTTAAGGGGCAGTGAGTTGCTTGGATGAAAGGTGCACAGAGGTGCCCATATTAAACTGCCTGCTTCTCAGTCCCAGTTGCCAATATATGCATATGATTATTCACATTGGATAGAAAACACTTTGAAGTTTCTAAAACCGTTTGAATGATGTCTGCGAGTATAACATAACTCATATGGCAGGCAAAAACCTGAGAAGATTTTTAACCAAGATCCTATTGAAATCACAGCGAGATATGGATGAGTTTGCACTTCCTACGGCTTCCACTGGATACCAACAGTCTGTAGAACTTTGTCTGATGCCTCTACTGTAAAGGGGGGCCAAATGAAAGGAGAATCAGTCAGGTCTGCCATGACCTGACAATGCGCGTTCACATGAGAGGGAGCTCTGTTCCATCGCTCATCTGAAGTCCATGTAATTCTCAGATTGGAACTTTATTTGAGATTTATGTTAACATTCTAAAGATTGTTTCAATACATAGTTTGACATGTTTCTACTGACAGTTACGGAACTTTTGGACATTTCGTCAGCCTTTAGTGAACGCGCTTCGTGCTAACGCGCTAACAAAAGTAGCTACTTGGACATAAATGATGGACATTACCGAACAAAACAAACATTTCTTGTGGGAGTCCTGGGAGTGCATTCCGACAAAGATCAGCAAAGGTAAGTGAAGATTATAATGCTTTTTATGAGTTTTGCTGACTGCACAATTTGGAAGTGAACTGTATGGCTTCCTTTTGTGGCCGAACAATCGTTTGTGGTGATTTCGCTGAAAAGCCTATTTGAAATCGCACACTTTAGTGGGATTAACAAGATTACCTTTAAAATGGTATGAGACACATGTATGTTTGAGGAATTTTAATTGTGAGATGTTTGAATTTGGCGCCCTGCACTTTCACTGGCTGTTGTCATATCGATCCCGTTACCAGGTTTTTAGCCATAAGACATTTTGAACTGAAAAATGGAAAGATCAAGGTGAGGTTTGTCCTTTGGATGATCTAAATATTGTTTGATATCATCTATTTTCACAATCTTAACAGAAAATATTCACAATTCAATGGATAATCATGAGGTACGATAAGGTTAGCTGTACTGCGTGCAGAAGACTGAACTGCTCTCCTGTATGCAGGTATACAGACGAGGCATGTCAATTGGTATGTTATGGAGATCACATTTACCATCCACCTCTTACCTCTTCAATTACTACCACCTGGGCCTCTACGTTATGGACAAAGTATTAAAACTATTAGCAAAAGTTGTCACCAGAAAAATCAAGGTATGAAATCTGAGCTTGTTTTGTAAATCTGTATAATTAAAATGTTCAAGGACCAGATTTCATTCCTCCCTACACCGCTGATGACTAACTGGAATCCTGTTCGATGTTGCAGTGCATGGTGAGCATTCTGGCTGTGGATAGAGATCATCAATACCCCAGATATAAAACATTGGGCTTGAAGCTCTGCTGGCATTTCACCTCATTTTATTTTATCTTCAAGGATCACTTACAAGGGGTTCTCTGAACATAGGGGTTCCCTGTAGTTACATTGGCACGTTACGGTCAGTAGTTCCAAAACATCCGGTGATTTTGCAGAGCCACATAAATTTAAATAAATACTCAATGCTGAGATACAATTGTCATGCATGGAATTTTGATTCCACTTAATGCAACCGCTGTCAGATATAAAAGCTATACCGAAAAAGCACACCATGCTCAAATCAAACCATACAGATATCCGCCATGTGGAGTCAGTCAGAAATACATTCGTCACTTACCTTTGATAATCGTCATCAGAACGCACTACCAGGAATCAGTTCCACAAAGGTTGTTTGATCACGTCCAGATACCTCATTTGTTTGAGCATTTAGTACACAATCTAAACTCACGGGCAAGTCCAGGCCAAAGTTCAGATTAAGTCATTAGTTTGTAGAAACATGTCAAGCGAAGTATATCTTCACTGTTTCAACCGGAGAATTCCTTGGTCTGTAGAAATGCGATGGAACACAGCTACCTCACGTGATCAGCTCATACCACTCTGGCAGACCGCAGACTCATTCAGCTCCCCCCTCCACAGTAGAAGCATCAAACAAGGTTCAAAAGACTGAATTAAGTGGAAGCTTTAGGAATTGCAATATGACCCAATTTCCACTGTATCCTGGCTAGGCAAAGAATTTAAAACTACAAACCTCAATTCCCGGTTTGATTTTCTCTCTGGTTGCGCCTGCCATATGAGTTCTGTTATACTCATCCATCATTCAAACAGTTTTAAAATCTTCAGAGTGTTTGCAATGCATATTCTAGCTTTAAGGACTGAGTAGCAGGTAGTTTACTCTTGGCACATTTTTATCCAAGCTATTCAAAACTGCCCCCCTGTCCTGACAAAGTTAAACATACTGCATCATGTCACAGGTGTGCATCTACCAAAAGTTAAGCACGATGACAGTCCTGGTCCTGGAGGCACATATAACATTAGGGTTGTGGGTTTGAGACCCACAGAGGACCAGTAAGAAAAAGTACTAACTACAACGTTCAATAACGCATGAGACAAAATAGTGTCCACATTTTATTGGCTGCAAACAATTCCTCAACATTTGTGTAGTAACTGAGACGTCATTTAACAGCAACAAAGCTTCCCATGAAGTATTAAGGACAAAGACACTACGGAATAGCATTGCTGCTTTTAATTGATACTCTGGCGAAGCGGCAGGAGCATCAGGGAGCACACAGAGGGCAAGCTCCTTTCACATAATGCATTGTCCCAGCGCTGTTGACCTGAAGACAAAACCAGAATATTCAGCTGTACACACAGAAGGAAAGTTAAATGAACTAGGAATAAGTTGAATTTGATGACTGATACGGAGTTTACTGTACCTCCAAAGTTGATATGAACACAAGACTCTCTGGCACCAGCACCAGGCCTTCCTTCAGCCCAGTTCTGGTGATCAAAGTCTGAGCCATCACTCCAGAACCACCGCCTGTCCTGAGGGGGGGGGATTTCAGAATAAAGACTAAATGTAGTCCTTCCTCTACCACCTGAAACCAAACAGTTTAAGCTACCACTACTTCAAAACCCACCGACTGGGACTGTTGCTTGTGTAAAGAACCTACAGTCGACTCCTCACATTTGCAATCATCCCGATGCCTTTCAAAGACTATAACAAGTACACAACTTTTGAAGCAAGAAACCCCATACACGTGGTTACAAGACTGAATGGAAGAGATTACTTTGATCAAATTTATACTTACCTAGAAACATTTTACATGAGTATAAAGGCATCCTGAAGTTGACAGTAAAATAATTTAGCAGACTCATCTAGAATGACCTACAGGGTCAATTAGGATTAAAGGCGTTGCTCAAGGGCACATCCGATTTCACGGAGTGAGCTCTGGGATTCAAACTAGCCTTTATTGGCCAACGGCGAGGCTACCTGTCGCATGGCAACTCTTGATATTTTATATGGAAACCATTACAATAGCTGTTAAAAAGCAGCAGCTCCTCTTCCTGGGGTCCACACAAAATGACATTAGAACATTGACAACTCAGACAGAACTACATAATCAAATTACAGGTGGCCTACGTGCCACATCTCCCATTTTTAACCAGGTTTGCTGTTCACTTGAGCAATATGAGATGGAACGGCGTTCCTTGCAATAATGGCTCCATATATCACTGTAGGCTTAATGGTCCCACCTTAACAGAATAAAATCCACCAATCCAGGTAGGAGGGAAACCAACAGTCTTGACCAAGACCAACGCCTGTAGAAACTGGTCCTCCTCGGAGCTGTGCACAGATGCCAGGTTTGCGCCAAGGTACTCGACAACGTTGGGTACAGACACCAGTTGATCACCAAGGGACACACAGTATCTCTAGAGAAGAAAGTATTTATTTAACTAGGCAAGTCAGTTAAGAAAATTATCTACAGTAACAGCCAAGCAGTAGATGGGAACAAAGACATTTCATGTATTAGTCAGTCAGCCTTGCTGAGAATTTGTCTTCTGGACTCTCAACCAAATATTGACCATCGCAACTAATTCCTTTTTAAATGCTTAAAGATACTAGTTTATCTCAGTCTTAAGCCGTGTCCTGTGGGTTCCACTATACAGGAGGCACGACTCCACATTAAAAATTAAAAATGTATAGAAAATTCCCATCTTAAAGGGAAGTTCAGTATTTCACATCAGTCATGTGTTGCAGTTTAAGAAAGTATCACCTTTAAGGTGTCAAAGAGCTCATTTCAACTACACTTCCCCTTCAAATACACATTAGATGGTAAGGGTGATACCTCTGCTTCAGGCCAGCTCCTCGTAGTCTTTACAAACATTAAACAGATTGATCCATATTTGGTCCAACTGGAAGGACACAAGTCTTCTTCAAGCAATAAATCTGAAAGGAGAAGTTACATGTGGCTTTAAAGTCTAGTGGAGAAAGAGCTACAAAACACAGCTACAATATTATTTATAGATCATTCAGTCACCTCTGCTACAATAAATATACAGAACGAGTCAAGAAAAGTAGACTCTTACTTGCATCTCCCAGAGCAAAGGCAGCACTGAGAAGCAGAAGACTGGTCAACATGGTCATGCAGTCTCCTGAGAGAAACAAAGAGTGAAGCCATCAAAACCACAGATTCAACTCCACATACAGTAGATTAGAACAGGAATATGTCTGCTTTCCTAAATGCCAACCTATTCCCTAACCAGGGTTGAGGAGAATTTCTGGGCAGGTATTTCTCTCCACTCAGACAGAAGTAATAGAGTTCTAGTTCCCAAATGTAGAAATGTCATTCAGGTTTGGTTATGGCCAAATCTGTCAGAAGACAAGCATTATGATTGAACACAGTTATATTCTGCTTCTTTTATTATCCAACAAAAATAAAAGCAAAGTACAAAATGCTGGTGGCTTGTAACACCAGTAGGGAAGGCTTAGTGGCTTGTAACACCAGTAGGGAAGGCTTAGTGGCTTGTAACACCAGTAGGGAAGGCTTAGTGGCTTGTAACACCAGTAGGGAAGGCTTACTGGCGTGTAACACCAGCAGGTAAGGCTCAGTGGCTTGTAACACCAGCAGGTAAGGTGAAATGGCCACCAGGAAAGGCTGTGATAACATGTGGTGCTGGAGGGAATACACCACAGCTCAATATTAGACCTATTAATTAATGAAGCAAGGTCTAAGGACATTCCACTGCAAAAGCTTGCTCGTAGATGCCATGGTTCAATAAGGTACCTGCTAGCAGTATGGGGTCCCACCTCTGAAGAGCCATCCATAATACACTAGATGGTTCTGATAAAGCACCATTTACAGCACTGAGCAGTGATCAATAACTACATCTAGTTTAGACAAGGCCCATCCAAATATGGCAGCCAATGTTTTGTTCTGGCTTTGCACATCCATGTTTCCCCTACTTCCAGTCTGGCCCAGCATGGTGCCCATATTGTGAGGGTGATTAGCTAGACAGCTGCACACAACATGGAATCCATTCAAAGTTGATGGGGGGATAAAGTAATAACAGCCTTTCATAGTTTGTTCACTGAGACACAGTGCAACAGGCAACCAATCAGAACAGTCTACAGGATTATAGATGTTGACATTCTGCAGGCAGGAACCATCATTATACCATGTCTCATCTCACAAGCTGTAACACTTCCCTTCCAGTTAAATTAAAGGTCTAATACTGGGCCAGCTGCACCATAACAATACACATGCTAGGATGAACAGGATAGTATGCCAAAATGCAGGGAATTAAAACCCTAGAAAAGTTACAATAGCAGGAACTTACTTTAGCCAATTAACAACAGGAACAATAAAGGAACTGGGACACCACAAATGCTGAACAAATCCAAGCAGAACAAGCTGCTTATATACCAGAAGAATGGAAGAGGAATTGGTGATTAGCAGAGTGAGTTCAGGTGTGGTGAGTTAGCAGGAAAGGGGCGTGTCCAGAGGGTAATTGGGAGTTCAATTATGCCCACTGAATGCATTTTTTAATGATCATATACAAATAGTTGTTTTGCAGGACGATACCTTGGTGCAGACCATGATGATACCTTGGTGCAGACCATGATGATAACTTGGTGCAGACCATGATGATAACTTGGTGCAGACCATGATGATAACTTGGTGCAGACCATGATGATACCTTGGCGCAGACCATGATGATAACTTGGCGCAGACCATGATGATAACTTGGTGCAGACCATGATGATAACTTGGTGCAGACCATTATGATACCTTGGCGCAGACCATGGTGATACCTTGGTGCAGACCGTGGTGATACCTTGGTGCAGACCGTGGTGATACCTTGGTGCAGACCATAGTGATACCTTGGTGCAGACCATGATGATACCTTGGTGCAGACCATGATGATACCTTGGTGCAGACCATGATGATACCTTGGTGCAGACCATGATGCTACCTTGGTGCAGACCATGGTGATACCTTGGTGCAGACCATGGTGATACCTTCGCACGGAACATGATGATACCTTGGTGCAGACCATGATGATACCTTGGCACTGAACATGATGATACCTTGGTGCAGACCATGATGATACCTTGGTGCAGACCATGATGAAAGCTGAAGGTCTGGAGGAGAGAGAGTGAAAGTAGAACCAGGGTTTGTTGTTGGGAGAGAGGTAATGGAGAGGGGAGAGGTTTGGTGAGGACATGAGGAAGGGAGAGATGAGGAAGGGAGAGAGGAGGAAGGGAGAGAGGAAGAAGGGAGAGAGGAGAGGTTAGGGGAAGACGGGATGAGGGGAGAGAGGAATATGAGAGAGGAGAGGATGAGGGGAGAGAGGTATATGGAAGAGGAGAGGTGAGGAGAGGATGAGGGGAGAGAGGAATATGGGAGAGGTGAGGAAAGGAGGAGGGGAGAGAGGTATATGAGAGAGGAGAGGTAGGTGAGAAAAAGAGAGGAGGAAAGATAATGGATCAAGGTGTTAAAGGGATGTTGTGCGGTTTTGGCAATTTAGCCCTCTTTCATTAGTTTTGAAGGAAGTTTTGAAATGAACTACTATAGCTTCAACACAATTTCTAACTATGGGAGCAGATGCCAAAGACTTCCAGTCATTGCGCTGACGCTAGTTAGCGATCGCTGGAAAAACTACCTTCAAAGTCCTTCAAATGGCATGCAGAGACAAAACCTGACTCCGTGTAAGAAGAAAAGGGTTTTAATTTGCCAAAATATTGCAATATCCCTTTAAGGAGGAAATAGCACCGGTTCCAATCCAAGTGCCATTTATCAAACTCCAGGCGGTGCAATGGTCAGATGACATGAAAATAGAGCTCTTTAGTCATGATCTTCAGTGGTGGTTTTGGTGTGGAAAAACAGAAGCATTTGCAGAGAAGTACCTCATACCTACAGTAAAATATGGTTCTGCATCTTTAACGTTATGAAGGTGTTCTGGTTCTGTGGTCCTTTTTCAGTTCAACGGCATCATAAACTTTACCAGGTACCAGGTCATTATAGTTCCAAAAAAACTAGTTATCTCTGCTGACGTTGGCCTCAAGTGGATCTTCAAGCAAGACAAAAACCCCGAGCACACATCAAAATCCACAATGAAATGGTTAAATGACCACAAAAACAATATGTTGCAATGTCCATCACAGAAAGGCCTGTATTAGGCCTGAAAATTATTTTCCCCAAATGAGAAACTCACACTCTGCAAATATATTCCAGTTTGGCTCTACAAAAAAGAGGATTAATGTGCTTCATTTTTAAGAAGGTAATTGGCCTCTTTAGTTGTAATACAAACCTTATCAAAACATATGGGGTGGTCGCCTAGTGGTTAGAGCATTGGACTAGTAACCAAAAGGTTGCAAGATTGAATTCCCGAGCTAACGAGGTACAAATCTGTCATTCTGCCCCTGAACAAGGCAGTTAACCCACTGTTCCTCTGCCGTCATTGAAAATAAGAATTTGTTCTTAACTGACTTGCCTAGTTAAATAAAGGTCAAATAAAAAAATACAGGCCTATGGGCTCAGCTACATGAGGTGTGGCACTATTATTTGAAATAGTGGCCAAAGAAAAGGTATGCACAGTTTCTTGAATTACACTGGGCATCATGCAGAAATGATAATATATAATTCACAAGTTATAGAGTAATATTGTCATCCATCAGACTATTCTTGATTTAATCTTGTCTTTACATGTACTAAATGTGTGAAAATTGTTTTGATTTAGAATTGTCAATTATCATGCATCTGTCTGGAAACAGGGGCCATAATGTATTATTACAGCTCAGGTGAATTTAGATTTTGGCTAGATGGGAGCAGTGTATGTGCAAAGTTTTACGCTGATCCAATGAACCATTTAATTTCTGTTGAAAATGTTGTATCAACAGTGCCCAAATGTGCCTAACTGGTCAGTATATACATTTTCAATTAGATAACTGTACACTCTCCTCAAACAATAGCATGGCATTTTTTCACTGTAACAGCTACTGTAAATTGGACAGTGTAGTTTGAGTAACAAGAAGTTAAGATTTATGCCCGAATAAGACATGTCTATGTCCTGGGAAATGTTCTTGTTACTTACAACCTCTCGCTAATCACATTAGCGCACGTTAGGTTAACTGAATTGGAGAATTTAGTGTGTGTGTGTGTGTGTGTGTGTGTGTGTGTGTGTGTGTGTGTGTGTGTGTGCGCACTCGTGCTTGTGTGAGATCCTAGACCCATTAAATCCTCACCACTATTCCACTACGTGGCCCAATCTGATCCTACAGCAGGCCGGCAGCCTGGGAGAACGGGACACTATCGTTCATCACACCTTGTAACACTTTTACAGTAATCATTTCAAATTCCTAACATTAATGAAGTCTACCCCCAACTTTTTCGAACATTCTGTTAAAAATCGCGCAACATTTCAGCGTCCTGCTACTCATGCCAGGAATATAGTATATGCATATGATTAGTATGTGTGGATAGAAAACACTCTGACGTTTCTACAACTGGTTAAATCACGTCTGTGACTATAACATAACGTGTTTCATCGAAAAGCGCAAGAACAACTGATCACCAAACTCTGGAAAATATATCAATGCGCCACTTGCATGTATTGTCTATTGGAAAGCAAATTACATGGGGCTGAGATTGCAAGTCCTACAGCTTCCACACGATGTCGCCAGTCTTGTCAATTGCCTGGGCTTTGTTTCTTGGTCAAACGAGTGAGAGAGCACATTCCTTCCGGTCTCCGACAGGATGTTTTGGATGAGAAATTTCTGAACATGATTCCAAGACGTGGAGCTATTGAATACACATCGCCACGTGATCAATTTGATAAATTATTAAAGTTTACTAATACCTAAAGTTGGATTACAAAAGTATTTCGAAGTGTTTTGTGAAAGTTTATCGTCAACTTTTTAATTAAAAAAAAATTACGTTGTGTTTTAAAACTGTGTTTTTTCCTGGATCACACACTCTTCATAGATCGATATTTAGGGTATATATGGAACGATTTAATTTAGTTTCGGCTCAATAGGTAATTTGGAGCCCGAGCAGCGACCTTAATTGGTGCTGATAATCCACATTTTCCAGGAGTTGCTACGGGGTCCCTGAATGAGCTATCGGACACAAACATTGGGGTCCATCTTTATGGGCCGAGGCAGTTTTAATGCACCTAGTCTTGTGACTCTGGGACTTTTCTAAATGTCGTCATTTTCGTAATGGTCAAAATGAATTGAAGTTATTGCAAATGTACGAGGCTGTTTCTCAATCTGAGAACGTTCTAGAGCCACATAACTCATCATGCGCTATCGACTTGAGCTCTATAACAGTTTTCTAAATTTTCAGAGCTCTAGGTGTGACTGTTCTTTGATAGTTTGAACAAAGGTAACTATTGCAGGCTCTGTGTATCAGAGCCCCACACTGTCACTCCCCATCCTTGCTGTGTGTGTGTGTGTGTGTGTGTGTGTGTGTGTGTGTGTGTGTGTGTGCTTTTCTTTGACATCCGTTTGGAGAATGCGACCTGCCCAAATGCATAGTGTACAATTTCTAATACAACATTTACTCATGTAAAGATGAAGAGCATGTACTTTATTTTAAAGGATGATATAATGCATGAAGCAAAAAAGGGAATGATTTGGTGAAATGTGATGATGTAGACTCAGTAAAGGGGTCTTTCATCCCTCTGTGGTCCGGAATAATTCTTCAGACTCAGAGTAGCATGGTTCTGATTCTGGACTCTGAACTCCTGTATATATTGGAATTACATTTTGATGTCTTTGGAGGACCACAGCTGCCATAATTAGAATTAAATGAGAAAAGTTGAAGAGATGTCATGACAGAGGGACACAGGAAGAAGAGAGATCATGACACTGAAATCATTGGAGATTCTTGTAAAGAAAGCATAAAGAGTGCCAATGTAGGAATCAAGAGTAGTGATGTGTTGGAGTTTAAAGTGGTGATGGTGTTGGATGAGACCACAGGGCCTTATTTCCACTTGGTGGAACAGTTGATTGAGCAGTGCCTGGTGGAGTCTCAGTACCTGGGATCTTCTGTCCAGAACTGTTCACACACCAACAGTAACCTACCAGAAAGAGACATGTTAGTAACCTGTTACAGTAACCTACCAGAAAGAGACATGTTAGTAACCTGTTACAGTAACCTACCAGAAAGAGACATGTTAGTAACCTGTTACAGTAACCTACCAGAAAGAGACATGTTAGTAACCTGTTAAATATATAATATTTACACATTTTACTGTAACATGTTGAATTGTCACGTTCAACTCAATTGGAGCACTTATGGTGTGTGTGTGTGTGTGTGTCTCTGTGTGTGTGTGTTTTAACCTGTAGAGCCTGAACATTGCTCAGGGGTGTATTGTCCATCGTTGTCACACGTGGGGACGTAGACTCCAGGCCTGACTTTTTTCAAAGCATTTTCTCTAGCAATCTCACAGGGGGTCTTGGGTCGTATCATACCATCTAAACACATAGATAACATTCTTTATAACGATGACATTACATAGTATAACATACATTGCTGGACAAACATCCTGGAAGATCTGGCTGCATCTGGAATCTTGGGTTGCGTCCCCTATGGGCCCCTGTTCCCCTATGGGCCCCTGTTCACCTATGGGCCCCTGTTCACCTATGGGCCCCTGTTCACCTATGGGCCCCTGTTCACCTATGGGCCCCTGTTCCACTTTGAGCCCTGGTCAGGAGACTGCATCCTATATGGGACCCTGTTCCCCGAAGGGCCCAGGTCAGGAGACTGCATCCTATATGGGACCCTGTTCCCCTATATGGGAAGGGCCCAGGTCAGAGACTGCATCCTATATGGGACCCTGTTCCCGAAGGGCCCTGGTCAGGAGAAGTGCCCTATACGGAATTGGAAGCCATTTCAGATGTACATTTCTGAAATATTCAGTTGTTGCTTCACTACTTCAGAGATCTTCACTGGGTCTCTCCCTCTGTCCTGCCTGTGAGTTAAATTCTCCCTCCTCTCCTTTTTAAGGACACGTCCAGTCAGAACCCTCCCTCTGGAACCCCGCACGGAGAGTTGGAGGTTCGAAATGGCGGCGAGTAGTAAAGAAAAAAATGCAGGAAATTCAGAAATAGTTTGTGAAGCAACAGCTGTGCTGGAATGACAACAATATGGCTGTCAATTCTGATGGTATGGTGGAGGATGAGGTTTAATGACCTGAATGGTCGGAAGTGGAAAAACACAGGAAGAAGAGAGATAATGACACAGAAAGAAGAGAGATAATGACACAGGAAGAAGAGATAATAATACCGTAAGAAAAGAGATAATGACACAGAAAGAAGAGATAATAATACCGTAAGAAAAGAGATAATGACACAGGAAGAAGAGAGATCATGATACAGAAAGACAGGAAGAAGAGAGATCATGATACAGAAATCAGTTTAGCATCTTGTCAAGAAAGCATAAAGAGGTCCCATTTAGGAATCAAGAGTAGTGATGTGTTGGAGTTTAAAGTGGTGATAGTGTTGGATGAGACCACAGGGCCTCACTTACTCTGGGTGGAACATATGATTGGACCAGTGCCTGGTGGAGTCTCGGTACCCAGGATATACTGTCCAGAACTGGTCACACACCAACAGTAACCTACCAGAAAGACATGTTAAGTTAATTAGAGATCGGGCTACTTTTTTTCAAAATTCTGTTAAAAATCACGCAACATTTCAACGTCCTGCTACTCATGCCAGGAATATGGTATATTCATATGATTAGTATGTGTGCATAGAAAACACTCTGAAGTTTCTAGAACTGGTTCAATGGTGTCTGTGACTATAACAGAACGAGTTGCGTGGTCAAAATCGCAAGATAACCTGATCACAAAATCGACAAAGAAAAATCAATCCTCCAGTCTCGGTATTGTCTATGGCTTTAAATAAATGATGGGACTGAGATTGCAATTCCTACAGCTTCCACACGGTGTCGCCAGTGTTGTGATTACCAGGGCCCTTTATCCTTGGTCAGATTAGTCAATGGCACATCCTGTCTTCAGGTGCGCAGCTGGAAAAAATATCCGTGAGGAAATGGACTTTGTTTTGAAAACTTCTAGCTATTGAATACAGATCGCTCCGTGATCAATTTGATCGTTTATTAACGTTTAGTAATACCTAAAGTTGGATTACAGAAGTAGTTTGAAGTGTTTTGTCAACGTTTATAGCCAACTTTTTTAATTAAAAAAAATAACGTTGCGTTTAAAAACAGTGTTTTTCCTGGATCTGACGGTCTTCATAAATGGACATTTTGGGTATACAAGGACCGATTTAATATTATTAAAAAAGACCCATTTATAGTGTGTGTGTTTTAACCTGTAGAGCCCCAACATTGCTCAGGGGTGTATTGTCCAGCGGCGTCACACGTGGGGATGTAGGCTCCAACTTGGCCACGTGGCACGGAATCTCTAGCATCCTCACATGGGGTCTTGGGTCGTATCGCACCATCTGGACACACAGGCAACATACATTGTAATGTGGACATAACATAAAAATGATGGATATACATTCTGGAATCATGGACTGTGTTCTATAAGGGACCCTTTTCCACTTTGGGCCCTGGTCAGGAGACTGCATCCTATATGGGACCCTGTTCCCGAAGGGCCCTGGTCAGGAGACTGCATCCTATATGGGACCCTGTTCCCGAATGGCCCTGGTCAGGACACTGCATCCTATATTGGACCATGTTCCCTTTGGGCCCTGGTCAGGAGACTGAATCCTATATGGGACCCTGTTCCCGAAGGGCCCTGGTCAGGACACTGCATCCTATATTGGACCATGTTCCCCTTTGGGCCCTGGTCAGGACACTGAATCCTATATAGGACCATGTTCCCAAAGGGCCCTGGTCAGGAGACTGAATCCTATATTGGACCATGTTCCCCTTTGGGCCCTGGTCAGGAGACTGAATCCTATATAGGACCCTGTTCCCGAAGGGCCCTGGTCAGGAGACTGCATCCTATATGGGACCCTGTCTTGGGTCGTATCGCACCATCTGGACACACAGGCAACATACATTGTAATGTGGACATAACATAAAAATGATGGATATACATTCTGGAATCATGGACTGTATTCTATAAGGGACCCTTTTCCCCGAAGGGCCCTGGTCAGGAGACTGCATCCTATATGGGACCCTGTTCCCGAAGGGCCCTGGTCAAATTCTGCTACTTGTTTAAAACGCCTGTGGAGTCAAATTCCAGTTTCGTAGAAGAGCTGATGAAACTAATACTGGAAATTTAATCTGTGTTATTTCCTGATATTTGCAAGACAATCCAATGATACATCCAGTTGAATGATCAAACCATTCATATCAGAATACCTCAGTCCAGCATCTAGACACCAATATACATCTCTGGTACTAGAGGAGTGGCAGGTAGCCTGCAGTTAGAGAGTTGGGCCAGTAGTTCAAATCAGTGAGCTGACAAGTTGATATATCCATCTATGTGCCCTTAAGCAAGGCGCAACCTTCATTTCTCCAGTGTCAAGGTTGATAATGGCAGACCTCTCAGAAGGTGTCCCATGGAGAACCGATAATGAATAGAGACACATTTCCAAATCACACCTGTGTATTAACACCTACGAGTGTGTGTGAAGTAGGTGTGGTATGTTTAATTAAGATGTTGGTGAGTTGGTGTGAGGTATGTCCCGCTTACCTCCCATAGCAAAAGCCGTGCTGACAAGCAGAATGATAGTCAATATCGCCATGGTGATAGTCTCCTGAGAGAGAGAAAGAGAGATTAGTTGAGCATTTTAAAGCATCTGGAATGGCTGTGGGTACTAGAGGAGAGGTTAAGGAAATCCACTATTAGGTACAAAACTGAAATAACAGCCAAAGTTATTGTTTTATTCTTGTACGGAACCCAATGATTTATGAGAACTTACTTGATAGGTTGATGTCCTCTGTGTAATGTGTCTTGTTTGACACATCACCTACACACTTTATTAGAATACTTGTGAAATGCACAGTTATTTTTGGTAACACTTTTTTTCTCTCATACTCCAACCCCATTGGATGCATTGAACGGATGTGGGTGGAGCAATGTCTACATAGAGGTGCAGGTTGTGAACACTGAAAGCTCTGACGAAGGCTTTGAGGCTGATACGTACAGCTTTAGAGCAGTGAGACTAGCAAGAACAGTGTTCTTCATATTACTCAACTGTAACCATGCACCTGCAACAAAGATAGCTCAGATGTGAGAGTGCCTCTTGAATCCTAGTCCAAGTACGCTCTAAAAATGTGGGGTTCAACTGGAGTTCTAAAGTTCTGTTCTTTAAAACCATACAGTTCTTGGAACTGAAAATGGCCCTTAAAAGGTTCTTCTAAGAACCCTGTAGAAGGTGGGGGTCATCAAGGAACCTCCTTAGCTGGTGGGGGTTCTTGCAGGAACCTACCTGCCCAACAAACATTAAGATTTGAAAGGACAGTAGCAGGTGCTTAACTTCTTAAGGGGCAGTGAGTTGCTTGGATGAAAGGTGCACAGAGGTGCCCATATTAAACTGCCTGCTTCTCAGTCCCAGTTGCTAATATGATTATTCACATTGGATAGAAAACACTTTGAAGTTTCTAAAACCGTTTGAATGATGTCTGCGAGTATAACATAACTCATATGGCAGGCAAAAACCTGAGAAGATTTTCAACCAAAATCCTATTGAAATCACAGCGAGATATGGATGAGTTTGCACTTCCTACGGCTTCCACTAGATGTCAACAGTCTGTAGAACTCTGTCTGATGCCTCTACTGTAAAGGGGGCCAAATGAGAGGAGAATTAGTCAGGTCTGCCATGAACTGACCATGTGCGTTCACATGTGAGGGAGCTCTCTTCCATCGCTCACCTTAAGTCCCTGTAATACCCACGATTGGAAATTCATTTGAGATTTGTTAAAAACATTCTAAAGATGGATTCAATACATCGTTTGACATGTTTCTACTGACTGTTACGGAACTTTTGGACATTTCGTCAGGCTTTAGTGAACGCGCTTCGTGCTGACGCGCTAACAAAAGTAGCTACTTGGACATAAATGATGGACATTACCGAACAAAACAAACATTTCTTGTGGGAGTCCTGGGAGTGCATTCCGATGAAGATCAGCAAAGGTAAGTGAAGATTTATAATGCTTTTTATGAGTTTTGCTGACTGCACAATTTGGCAGATAATTTGCCAAAATATTGCAATATCCCTTTAAGTACATAACCTACTGTATAGCTGGGGGTACTGGAGTAGAGTGTCACATTGTTATAAAGGAGACAGGAATGCGTAATAGGGTTTTTATTTTCCCAAATTACAGTGTGCCATGTAAAGGCCCGGGACGAAGACCAAGCAAACACATACAAAACACAGGGCTGAAACCCATTCAAAAGAGCGAGGAGTACCTCGAATAAATACACAGGAGGAGACCCGAAAACACAAGCACACAATGATACAACACGGGACGAGACCCCTAATCATCTATGCACAATACAAGTGGCACGAAAGCCAAAACAACAAGGCACAGGTACTCACACGACCAACGGACATTGGAACATGGATGCTTCCCAAATGGCTTCTTATCCCCTATGTACTGCACTACTTTGGACCAGGACCCACAGTGAACTAAATAGAGAATAGCTCATGGCCACAAAGGTAATATGGACCATTGTCTAAAGTAGCTCACTCCGTAGGGAATGGGAAGTCAGTTGGGACATAGACAGGTATTAGATGAACAGATGTTGAAATCTCACCTTCTGAAGTCTTCAGTTGTAGCTTCACTTCTTCAGAGATCTTCACTGGGTCTCTCTCTCTATGTCCTGCCTGTGAGTTGAGTTCTACCTCTCTCTCAACTCCTTTTTAAGGACCTGTCCAGTCAGACCCCTCCCTCTATTTTGTCAAAATTCTCTCTCTCTCTCTCTCTCGCTCTACCTCTCTCTCTCTCTCTCTCGCTCTACCTCTCTCTCTCGCTTTACCTCTCTCTACCGCTCTCATCCTTCAATTCTCCATACTTTCTGTCCAGCCCAAACACTGCTGGACCTGTCTGACATCTACCTGTTTGACAGGGTTGGGGTCAATTCAAAGTGAAGGTATTCAACTTTTGCAACACAGTCATGTGTTACATATTGGGTCACAATATTGTTATGAAGAGACTTAATTCTACCTAATTGAAGCTGATGAAGATGTAGTCTGAAGTGCATTACAATGTCTTGGAAACACAATGCTATTTCAGAAGGAGATAAATAATGAGCAGGAAAACCTTTTGTCCTCATTGTGATGTCACCAGATAGACTTTAGATGCAGCATCAATTTCACTATAAGTTCTGAAATGTTAAATTCATTTGAATTAACTGCTGTCTGTCTAATTGATCTTTTGCCCCAGAATGTTGGGCAACTGATCGTAGCAACTGACGTAGCAGCTGTCGTCAAGCCCAACACCTTGGACAAGCTCATGAAACATGAAATCCATTGAGAGGATTACATAAAAGGTAGAGTTTTCATTGAAAAACTAATAGTTTAAATTGCTAAATATTTTAAATATTTTAACAGTGCACCAGGGATACTTGCTACTGTGATTCCTTTGATTCCTTATTTTGTTATATTGTTTGCTGGCTCAGCTGGTTAGCAAGCTCTGTCTCATTGACATCCCAATGTTGCTAATGGCCAGCTATCTATCCTGTTAATATAACTTGTTTTGTTAGCTAGGTAATGTTAGCTAGGTATGTTAGAAATGTTATGATCACAACTCTCATCTGTTGTCGACATAAGAATTCCATTTGGGAGCACCAGCTAGTTAGCTAGGTAATGTTAGCCATGTTATGAGCACCAGCTAGTTAGCTAGGTAATGTTAGCCATGTTATGAGCACCAGCTAGTTAGCTAGGTAATGTTAGCCATGTTATGAGCACCAGCTAGTTAGCTAGGTAATGTTAGCCATGTTATGAGCACCAGCTAGTTAGCTAGGTAATGTTAGCCATGTTATGAGCACCAGCTAGTTAGCTAGGTAATGTTAGCCATGTTATGAGCACCAGCTAGTTAGCTAGGTAATGTTAGCCATGTTATGAGCACCAGCTCGTTAGCTAGGTAATGTTAGCCATGTTATGAGCCCAGCTAGTTAGTTAGGTAATGTTAGCCATGTTATGAGCACCAGCTCTTTAGCTAGGTAATGTTAGCCATGTTATGAGCACCAGCTAGTTAGCTAGGTAATGTTAGCCATGTTATGAGCACCAGCTCGTTAGCTAGGTAATGTTAGCCATGTTATGAGCCCAGCTAGTTAGTTAGGTAATGTTAGCCATGTTATGAGCACCAGCTCGTTTGCTAGGTAATGTTAGCCATGTTATGAGCACCAGCTAGTTAGCTAGGTAATGCTAGCTAGGTATGTTAGCCATGTTATGAGCACCAGCTCATTAGCTAGGTAATGTTAGCCATGTTATGAGCACCAGCTAGTTAGCCAGGCAATGTTAGCCATGTTATGAGCACCATCTAGTTAGCTAGGTAATGTTAGCTAGGTATGTTAGCCATGTTATGAGCACCAGCTCGTTAGCTAGGCAATGTTAGCCATGTTATGAGCACCAGCTAGTTAGCTCCAAAAGTGGTTGGTAACGTTTGGCTGCATGACTAAAGTGCATTCAGAGCCATTCATTTAAATAATCGACTTGTATTTTTTCCAGAGTTTCCTGGTCTTTGCATTAACAAGATATTCATTTCCAGCATCTTTCAGACCATAGTTTTATTGTGTAAGATGGTTGTTATGGTACCCCTGTAGCAAAATATATTGTCTTAAAAAGTTCATTTAAATTAACTTTTTAAGACAATATATTTTGCTACAGGGGTACCATAACAACCATCATACACAATAAAAACTATTTCAAGACATTCCCAACATAGTACACTGCTTTTGACCAGGGCCTATAGGGTCACAACTAGTCCACTATGTAAGGAATAGGGTTCTATTTGGAACATACCTCATCCATCTATTCCATTGTCCTGTTTTAAATTAAATCACACTGAGATTATGTGGTTGATGGTATTTTTGTGCAATACTTTTGCACTACGATTATGTAAAAACCCACTGCAAACTTCTGCTAACATTGGCCACCGCTAGCTGAGAATCATTGGTAGCGGTGGGGCAGGCTGTGCCTGTCCTCCTCTCTTTTTTTTTTTTGCATTTTCAATGGTCTGAAAGATGCTGGAAATGAATATCTTGTTAATGCAAAGACCAGGAAACTCTGGAACAAAAATACAAGTCGATTATTTAAATGAATGGCTCTGAATGCACTGTCGGCATGCAGCCAAACGTTACCAACCACTTTTGGAGCTAACTAGCTGGTGCTCATAACATGGCTAACATTACCTAGCTAACTAGCTGGTGCTCATAACATGGCTAACATTGCCTAGCTAACGAGCTGGTGCTCATAACATGGCTAACATACCTAGCTAACATTACCTAGCTAACTAGATGGTGCTCAAAACATGGCTAACATTGCCTGGCTAACTAGCCGGTGCTCATAACATGGCTAACATTACCTAGCTAACTAGCTGGTGCTCATAACATGGCTAACATACCTAGCTAGCATTACCTAGCTAACTAGCTGGTGCTCATAACATGGCTAACATTGCCTGGCTAACAAGCTGGTGCTCATAACATGGCTAACATTACCTAGCTAACTAGCTGGTGCTTATAACATGGCTAACATTACCTAGCTAACTAGTTGGTGCTCATAACATGGCTAACATTACCTAGCTAACTAGCTGGTGCTCATAACATGGCTAACATTACCTAGCTAACTAGCTGGTGCTCATAACATGGCTAACATTACCTAGCTAACAAAACAAGTTATATTAACAGGATAGATAGCTGGCCATTAGCAACATTGGGTTGTCAATGAGACAGAGCTCGCTAACCAGCTGAGCCAGCAAACAATATAACAAAATAAGGAATCACAGTAGCAAGTATCCCTGGTGCACTGTTAAAATATTTAAAATATTTAGCAATTTAAACTATTAGTTTTTCAATGAAAACTCTACCTTTTATGTAATCCTCTCAATGGATTTCATGTTTCATGAGCTTGTCCAAGGTGTTGGGCTTGACGACAGCTGCTACGTCAGTTGCTACGATCAGTTGCCCAACATTCTGGGGCAAAAGATCAATTAGACAGACAGCAGTTAATTCAAATGAATTTAACATTCCAGAACTTATAGTTAAATTGATGCTGCATCTAAAGTCTATCTGGTGACATCACAATGAGGACAAAAGGTTTTCCTGCTCATTATTTATCTCCTTCTGAAATAGCATTGTGTTTCCAAGACATTGTAATGCACTTCAGACTACATCTTCATCAGCTTCAATTAGGTAGAATTAAGTCTCTTCATAACAATATTGTGACCCAATATGTAACACATGACTGTGTTGCAAAAGTTGAATACCTTCACTTTGAATTGACCCCAACCCTGTCAAAAAGGTAGATGTCAGATAGGTCCAGCAGTGTTGGGCTGGACAGAAAGTATGGAGAATTGAAGGATGACAGCGGTAGAGAGAGAGAGCAAGAGAGAGAGGTAAAGCGAGAGAGAGAGGTAGAGAGAGAGAGAGAGAGAGAGGTAGAGCGAGAGAGAGAGAGGTAGAGCGAGAGAGAGAGAGAGAGAGAGAGAGAGAGAGAATTTTGACAAAATAGAGGGAGGGGTCTGACTGGACAGGTCCTTAAAAAGGAGTTGAGAGAGAGGTAGAACTCAACTCACAGGCAGGACATAGAGAGAGAGACCCAGTGAAGACCTTTGAAGAAGTGAAGCGACAACTGAAGACTTCAGAAGGTGAGATTTCAACATCTGTTCATCTAATACCTGTCTATGTCCCAACTGACTTCCCATTCCCTACGTAGTGAGCTACTTTAGACAAGGGTCCATATTACCTTTGTGGCCATGAGCTATTCTCTATTTAGTTCACTGTGGGTCCTGGTCCAAAGTAGTGCACTACATAGGGGATAAGAAGCCATTTGGGAAGCATCCATGTTCCAATGTCCGTTGGTCGTGTGAGTACCTGTGCCTTGTTGTTTTGGCTTTCGTGCCACTTGTATTGTGCATAGATGATTAGGGGTCTCGTCCCGTGTTGTATCATTGTGTGCTTGTGTTTTCGGGTCTCCTCCTGTGTATTTATTCGAGGTACTCCTCGCTCTTTTGAATGGGTCTCAGCCCTGTGTTTTGTATATGTGTTTGCTTGGTCTTCGTCCCCGTGCCTTTACATAGCACACTGTAATTTGGGAAAATAAAAAACCCTATTACGCATTCCTGTCTCCTTTATAATAATGTGACACTCTCCTCCACTACCCCCAGCTATACAGTAGGTTATGTACTTAAAGGGATATTGCAATATTTTGGCAAATTAAAACCCTTTTCTTCTTACACGGAGTCAGGTTTTGTCTCTGCATGCCATTTGAAGGACTTTGAAGGTAGTTTTTCCAGCGATCGCTAACTCACGTCAGCGCAATGACTGGAAGTCTTTGGCATCTGCTCTCATAGTTAGCAATTGTGTTGAAGCTATAGTAGTTCATTTCAAAACTTCCTTCAAAACTAATGAAAGAGGGCTAAATTGCCAAAATCGCACAACATCCCTTTAACACCTTGATCCATCATCTTTCCTCCTCTCTTCTCCTCACCTAACATCTCCTCTCTCATATACCTCTCCCCCCTCCTCCTTTCCTCACCTCTCCCATATTCCTCTCTCCCCTCATCCTCTCCTCACCTCTCCTCTCCCATATACCTCTCTCCCCTCATCCTCTCCTCACCTCTCCTCTCCCATATTCCTCTCTCCCCTCATCCTCTCCTCTCTCATATTCCTCTCTCCCCTCATCCTGTCTTCCCCTACCCTATCCTCTCTCCCTTCCTCCTCTCTCCCTTCCTCATCTCCTCACCAAACCTCTCCCCTCTCCATTACCTCTCTCCCAACAACAAACCCTGGTTCTACTTTCACTCTCTCTCCTCCAGACCTTCAGCTTTCATTTTTTTGTCGACATTTAGAAAATTTGCATAGAAAATAGATGTAAGAATTGCCTGCAACAGTGAGATTCCGTTGAACTGTTGTGTCGATAAAAACAACTGGACGTAGTAACTTCACCCCCCAACAAAAACAAAATGTACCTAGAGTGTAGAATAAACAAATTGTCCGTGCCAAGGTATCATCATGGTCTGCACCAAGGTATCACAATGGTCTGCGCCAAGGTATCACCATGGTCTGCGCCAGGGTATCACCATGGTCTGTGCCAAGGTATCATCATGGTCTGCACCAAGGTATCACCATGGTCTGCACCAAGGTATCACCATGGTCTGCACCAAGGTATCATAATGGTCTGCACCAAGGTATCATCATGGTCCGTGCCATGGTGGAACTGCATTGTATGTCTGCAATAATTGGATGGTGAAACTTGCATCGAGCCTACCAGAAGAGCAAGGTGAAGCAAGTCCGGCATTCTTGAAAGTCACAATAAACCTTGTCCTGCAAAACAACTATTTGAATATGATCATTAAAAAATGCATTCAGTGGGCATAATTGAACTCCCAATTACCCTCTGGACACGCCCCTTTCCTGCTAACTCACCACACCTGAACTCACTCTGCTAATCACCAATTCCTCTTCCATTCTTCTGGTATATAAGCAACTTGTTCTGCTTGGGTTTGTTCAGCATTTGTGGTGTCCCAGTTCCTTTAGTGTTCCTGTTGTTGATTGGCTAAAGTAAGTTCCTGCTATTGTAACTTTTCTAGGGTTTTAACTTCCTGCATTGGGGTGTAATATCCTGTTTAATTTAACTGTAAGGGAAGTGTTACAGCTTGTGAGATGAGACATGGTATAATGATGGTTCCTGCTAGCAGAATGTGTCTTACATCTATAATCCTGTAGACTGTTCTGATTGGTTTCCATGTGCGCAGCTGTCTAGCTAATCACCCTCACAATATGGGCACCATGCTGGGCCAGACTGGAAGTAGGGGAAACATGGACGTGCAAAGCCAGAACAAAACATTGGCTGCCATATTTGGATGGGCCTTGTCTAAACTAGATGTAGTTATTGATCACTGCTCAGTGCTGTAAATGGTGCTTTATCAGAACCATCTAGTGTATTATGGATAGCTCTTCAGAGGTGGGACCCCATGCTGCTAGCAGGTACCTTATTGAACCATGTCATCTAATATTGGGCTGTGGTGTATTCCTCCAGCACGATAACAACTTATCACAGCCTTTCCTGGTGGCCATTTTACCTTACCTACTGGTGTTAAAAGCCACTAAGCCTTCCCTACTGGTGTTACAAGCCACTGAGCCTTACCTACTGGTGTTACAAGCCACTAAGCCTTCCCTACTGGTGTTACAAGCCACTGAGCCTTACCTACTGGTGTTACAAGCCACTAAGCCTTCCCTACTGGTGTTACAAGCCACTAAGCCTTCCCTACTGGTGTTACAAGCCACTAAGCCTTCCCTACTGGTGTTACAAGTCACTAAGCCTTCCCTACTGGTGTTACAAGTCACTAAGCCTTCCCTACTGGTGTTACAAGCCACTAAGCCTTCCCTACTGGTGTTACAAGTCACTAAGCCTTACCTACTGGTGTTACAAGCCACTAAGCCTTACCTGACATCATTTTGTACTTTGCTTTTATTTTTGTTGTAAAATAAAAGAAGCAGAATATAACTGTGTTAAATCATAATGCTTGTCTTCTGACAGATTTGGCCATAACCAAACCTGAATGACATTTCTACATTTGGGAATTTGAACTCTATTACATCTGTCTGAGTGGAGAGAAATACCTGCCTAGAAATTCTCCTCAACCCTGTTTAGGGAATAGGTTGGCATTTAGGAAAGCAGACATATTCCTGTTCTAATCTACTGTATGTTGAGTTGAATCTGGTTTTGATGGATTCACTCTGTTTCTCTCAGGAGATTCCATGACCATGTTGACCAGTCTTCTGCTTCTCAGTGCTGCCTTTGCTCTGGGAGATGCAAGTAAGAGTCTACTTTTCTTGACTCGTTCTGTATATTTCTTGTAGCAGAGGTGACTGGATGATCTACAAATAATATTGTAGCTCTGATTTGTAGATCTTTCTCCAATAGCCTTTAAAGCCACATGTAACTTCTCCTTACAGATGCATTGATAGAAGAAGACTTGTGTCCTTCCGGTTGGACCAAATATGGATCAATCTGTTTAATGTTTGTAAAGACTACGAGGAGCTGGCCTGAAGCAGAGGTATCACCCTTACCATCTAATGTGTATTTGAAGGGGAAGTGTAGTTGAAATGAGCTCTTTGACACCTTAAAGGTGATACTTTCTTAAACTGCAACACATGACTGATGTGAAATACTGAACTTCCCTTTAAGATGGGAATTTTCTATATATTTTGAATATTTAATGTGGAGTCGTGCCTCCTGTATATTGGAACCCACAGGACATGGCTTAAGATGGAGATGAACTAGTATCTTTAAGAGTTTTAAAAAGGAATTAGTTGCGATGGTCAATATTTGGTTGAGAGTCCAGAAGACAAATTCTCAGCAAGGCTGACTGACTAATACATGAAATGTCTTTGTTCCCATCTACTGCTTGGCTGTTACTGTAGATAATACTTTTCTTAACTGACTTGCCTAGTTAAATAAATACTTTCTTCTCTAGCGGTACTGTGTGTCCCTTGGTGATCAACTGGTGTCTGTACCCAACGTTGTCGAGTACCTTGGCGCAAACCTGGCATCTGTGCACAGCTCCGAGGAGGACCAGTTTCTACAGGCGTTGGTCTTGGTCAAGACTGTTAGTTTCCCTCCTACCTGGATTGGTGGATTTTATTCTGTTAAGGTGGGACCATTAAGCCTACAGTGATATATATATATAGAGCCATTATTGCAAGGAACTCCGTTCCATCTCATATTGCTCAAGTGAACAGCAAACCTGGTTAAAAATGGGAGATGTGGCACGTAGGCCACCTGTAATTTGATTATGTAGTTCTGTCTGAGTAGTTCTAATGTCATTTTGTGTGGACCCCAGGAAGAGGAGCTGCTGCTTTTTAACAGCTATTGTAATGGTTTCCATATAAAATATCAAGAGTTGCCATGCGACAGGTAGCCTCGCCGTTGGCCAATAAAGGCTAGTTTGAATCCCAGAGCTCACTCCGTGAAATCTGATGTGCCCTTGAGCAACGCCCTTAATCCTAATTGACCCTGTAGGTCATTCTAGATGAGTCTGCTAAATTATTTTACTGTCAACTTCAGGAGGCCTTTATACTCATGTAAAATGTTTCTAGGTAAGTATAAATTTGATCAAAGTAATCTCTTCCATACAGTCTTGTAACCACGTGTATGGGGTTTCTAGCTTCAAAGGTTGTGTACTTGTTATAGTCTTTGAAAGGCATCGGGATGATTGCAAATGTGAGGAGTCGACTGTAGGTTCATTACACAAGCAACAGTCCCAGTTGGTGGGTTTTGAAGTAGTGGTAGCTTAAACTGTTTGTTTTCAGGTGGTAGAGGAAGGACTACATTTAGTCTTTATTCTCAAACCCCACTTTCCCCCCCCCCCTCAGGACAGGCGGTGGTTCTGGAGTGATGGCTCCGACTTTGATCACCAGAACTGGGCTGAAGGAAGGCCTGGTGCTGGTGCCATCGAGACTTGTATTCATATCAACTTTGGAGGTACAGTAAACCCAGTATCATTCACTGATCCAGTCATCAAATAAAACTTATTCCTAGTTAATTTAACTAATGAATGTCTCCTGTGGACTTTCCTACTGTCTGTACAGCTGAGTATCTGTGTTCTGTGTTTCATCTTCAGGTCAGAAGCGCTGGAACAATGCTTTATGTGGAAGTAGCTTGCCCTCTGTGTGCTCCCTGAGACTCCTGCCTCTCCGCCAGACTATACATTAGAAGCAGCAATGCTATTCCGTAGTGTCTGCACCCTTAATACTTCATGGTAACGTCTACACATCAGAAGCAGCAATGCTATTCCGTAGTGTCTGCAACCTTTTCATGGTAACTACACATCAAAATACTTAGTTGCTGTTAAATGAAGTCTGTTACTAACCAAATGTTGAGGAATTGTTTGCTGCCAATAAAATGTGGACGCTATTTTTTTGTCTCATGAGTTATTGACTATGAATCATACTGCTGAAATTGTCCCATGTTTTGAGAGCTTTCTAAAAGGTACATTCGCATCCCAAAATGTATTTGTCAAACATAAGTACAAAACCTGTGTCAACTTGGCACTAAGTACAACCTGTAACACTTCACCTGAAACTCTGCATCATAACACATGTTGTAGTTGGTAATCTTTCTTCCTGTCCCCTGTGGAACTCAAACCCACAACCTTTATGTTGCAAGTGCTATGCTTTACTGTGCCACCAGGACATAACTGTCATAAATGTAGACCTGTGAAATGACACAGTATGTTTAGGATACTGAAGGTGCAAAATACATGTTTAACTTATGGCTGCAGGGGGCAGTATTGAGTAGCTTGGATGAAAAGGTGCCCATTGTAAACAGCCAGCTCCTCAGTCTCAGTTGCTAATGTATGCATATTGGTATGGGATAGAAAACATTCAAGTTTCCAAAACTGTCAAAATATTGTCTGTGAATAACAAAACTGATATTGCAGGTGAAACCCTGAGGAATATCAAACCAGGAAGTGGCTTCTATTTTTAACTCAGTGTTCCATAGCCTCCCTTTGCGCCACTTAAAGGGATATCAACCAGCTTCCTTTTCCGATCACTTCCTCAAGTTGTAAACAGTCTTCAGCCAGTTTCAGGGTTTTATTTTGAAAAATGAGCCAGAACAATAACATCCGTCAAGTGTTCACATGAGTTCTGCTCACGCAACAGAGTTTGGGAAGCTATTGCTGTTCCCTCTCCTACTGAACAAGACCGTTGCGGTTGATATTATCGATTATGTATTTTATCCTGAGGATTATAAAAGTTTGCCATGTTTCTGTGGACCATACGGAAACTATTTGGAATTTGTCGTCGTGCCTCTTTCCTGTGGATTTCTGAACATAATGTGCCAAACAAATAGGGGAACATTTATTGTGTAACTGGGAGTCTCGTGAGTGAAAACATCCGATCGAAGGTAAACTATTAATTTGACAGGTTCATAAATTGTTCAGCATATCACATCAACAGTTTAATCTCTGGATTCATTTTATTTGTATGTAAAGTGAATTAGTTCCTGTAGTACAGCAAAGACAACTGTCAAGTCTTCAACGTCTTCGTTCCAACGCTTTTCATCTACGTCCACATCTACAATTACAGACAAAACAACATGAACAACATCCAGAACCAGCTGCAAAGAAATAAGATTTAGTGTGTGTGTTGTGTGTATACACCTTGGTGGAACAGTTGCTAGCAGTTGCTAGCACTGCCTGGTGGAGTGTCAGTACCCGGGATCTTCTGTCCAGAACTGTTCACACACCAACAGTAACCTACCAGAAAGAGACATGTTAGTATCCTGTTACATAATACAATATTTACACAAATATACATTTTACTGTAACACATTGAATTGTCACGTACAACTGAATTGGAAAATTTATAGTGTGTGTGTGTGTGTGTGTGCATGTTAACCTGTAGAGCCCCAACATTGCTCAGGGGTGTATTGTCCATAGTCGTCACAAGTGGGGATGAAGCCTCCAATTGGTCCATGTGTCGCGGCATCTCTAGCACGCTCACAGCGGGTCTTGACGTGGTAGATGCCATCTTGATAGACAGGTAACATACATTGTAATGTGGACATGACATAACATTGCTGGACAATGTATGGACATATGATACATTTCTGGACATACATTCTGGAAGCTTGGGCTGTCAATCTCAATCTTATACATCAACATACATCTCTGGAACAAGAGGAGTCTCGGGTAGCCTAGCGGTTAGAGAGTTGTGCCAGTAACACAAAGGTTGCTAGTTTGAATCCCTGAGATGAGAAGTTGAAATATCTGTCTATGCCCTTGAGCCCTTGGGCACAACCTTAATTTATCTGGTGTCACGGCTGACCTTTTGAACCTGTCTCTTCTCTCTAGGGAGGTTCCCATTGCTTGGAAGACATCCACGGTTCGTCCTTTATTTAAAGGGGGAGATCAAGCTGATCCTAACTGTTATAGGCCTATTTCTATTTTGCCCTGTTTATCAATCGTTTTGAAAAACTTGTCAATAATCAACTGACTGGCTCTCTTGATGTCTATAGTGTTCTCTCTGGTATGCAATCTAGTTTCCACTCAGGTTATTACATTTACATTTAAGTCATTTAGCAGACGCTCTTATCCAGAGCGACTTACAAATTATGAATGTGTCACTGCAACCTTAAAGGTCCTCAATGATGTCAGCATTGCCCTTGATTCTAAGCAATACTGTGCTGATATTTTTATTGACCTGGCCAAAGCTTTTGATACAGTACACCATTCCATTCTTGTGGGCCGGTGAAGGAGTATTGGTGTCTCTGAGGTGTCGTTGGCCTGGTTTGCTAACTACCTCTCTCAAAGAGTGCAGTGTATAATGTCAGAACATCTGCTGTCTCAGCTGCTGCCTGTCACCAAGGGTGTACCCCAAGGCTCAATCCTAGGCCCCACGCTCTTCTCAATTTACCTAAACGACATAGCTCAGGCAGTAGGAAGCTCTCATCCATTTATATGCAGATGATACAGTCTTATACTCAGCTGGCCCCTCCCAGGATTTTGTGTTAAAGGCTCTACAACAAAGCTTTCAGTGTCCAACAAGCTTCCTCTGCCCTTAACCTTGTTCTGAACACCTCCAAAACAAAGGTCATGTGGTTTGGTAAGAAGGATGCCCCTCTCCCCACAGGTGTGATTACTACCTCTGAGAGTTTAGAGCTTGAGGTAGTCACCTCATACAAGTACTTGGGAGTTTGGCTAGACTATACACTGTCCTTCTCTCAGCACATATCAAAGCTGTAGGCTTAAGTTAAATCTGGACTTGGTTTGCTATATCGTAATCGCTCCTCTTTCACCCCAGCTGCCAAACTAACCCTGATTCAGATGACCCTCCTACCCATGCTAGATTACGGAGACATAATTTATAGATCGGCAGGTAAGGGTGCTCTCGAGCGGCTAGATGTTCTTTACCAATTGGCCATCAGATTTGCCACCAATGCTCCTTATAGGACACATCACTGCACTCTATACTCCTCTGTAAACCGGTCATCTCTGTATACCCGTTGCAAGACCCACTGGTTGATGCTTATTTATAAATCCCTCTTAGGCCTCACTCTCCCTATCTGAGATATCAACTGCAGCCCTCATCCTCCACATACAACACCTGTTCTGCAAGTCACATTCTGTTAAAGGTCCCCAAAGCATACACATCCCTGGGTCGCTCATCTTTTCAGTTTGCTGCAGCTAGTGACTGGAACGAGCTGCAACAAATACTCAAACTGGACAGTTTTATCTCAATCTCTTCATTAAAATACTCAATCATGGACACTCTTACTGACAGTTGTGGCTGCTTCGCCTGATGTATTGTTGTCTCTACCTTCTTGCCCTTTGTGCTGTTGTCTCTACCTTCTTGCCCTTTGTGCTGTTGTTTCTACCTTCTTGCCCTTTGTGCTGTTGTCTCTACCTTCTTGCCCTTTGTGCTGTTGTTTCTACCTTCTTGCCCTTTGTGCTGTTGTCTCTACCTTCTTGCCCTTTGTGCTGTTGTCTCTACCTTCTTGCCCTTTGTGCTGTTGTCTCTACCTTCTTGCCCTTTGTGCTGTTGTCTCTACCTTCTTGCCCTTTGTGCTGTTGTCTCTACCTTCTTGCCCTTTGTGCTGTTGTCTCTACCATCTTGCCCTTTGTACCATGTGTTGTGCTGCTACCATGTTGTTGTCATGATGTTCTGCTACCATGTTGTTGTCATGATGTTCTGCTACCATGTTGTTGTCATGATGTTCTGCTACCATGTTGTTGTCATGATGTTCTGCTACCATGTTGTGCTGCTACCATGTTGTTGTCATGATGTTCTGCTACCATGTTGTTGTCATGATGTTCTGCTACCATGTTGTGCTGCTACCATGTTGTGCTGCTACCATGTTGTTGTCATGTTGTGCTGCTGCCATGTGCTGCTACCATGTTGTGCTGCTACCATGTTGCTGCCATGTTGTGCTGCTACCATGTTGTTGTCATGTTGTGCTGCTACCATGTTGTCATGTTGTGCTGCTGCCATGTTGTGCTGCTACCATGTTGTTGTCATGATGTTCTGCTACCATGTTGTTGTCATGTTGTGCTGCTGCCATGTGCTGCTACCATGTTGTTGTCATGTTGTGCTGCTGCCATGTGCTGCTACCATGTTGTGCTGCTACCATGTTGCTGCCATGTTGTGCTGCTACATGTTGTTGTTGTCATGTTGTGCTGCTACCATGTTGTCATGTTGTGCTGCTGCCATGTTGTGCTGCTACCATGTTGTTGTCATGTTGTTCTGCCATGTTGTGCTGCTACCATGTTGTTGTCATGATGTTCTGCTACCATGTTGTGCTGCTGCCATGTTGTGCTGCTACCATGTTGTGCTGCTACCATGTTGTGCTGCTGCCATGTTGTGCTGCTACCATGTTGTTGTCATGATGTACTGCTACCATGTTGTGCTGCTACCATGTTGTTGCCATGTTGTGCTGCTACCATGTTGTGCTGCTGCCATGTTGTGCTGCTACCATGTTGTTGTCATGATGTTCTGCTACCATGTTGTTGTCATGATGTTCTGCTACCATGTTGTGCTGCTACCATGTTGTTGTCATGATGTGCTGCTGCCATGTTGTTGTCATGATGTTCTGCTACCATGTTGTTGTCATGATGTTCTGCTACCATGTTGTGCTGCTACCATGTTGTTGTCATGATGTTCTGCTACCATGTTGTTGTCATGATGTTCTGCTACCATGTTGTGCTGCTACCATGTTGTTGTCATGTTGTGCTGCTGCCATGTTGTTGTCATGATGTTCTGCTACCATGTTGTTGTCATGATGTTCTGCTACCATGTTGTGCTGCTACCATGTTGTTGTCATGATGTTCTGCTACCATGTTGTGCTGCTACCATGTTGTTGTCATGATGTTCTGCTACCATGTTGTTGTCATGATGTTCTGCTACCATGTTGTTGTCATGATGTTCTGCTACCATGTTGTTGTCATGATGTTCTGCTACCATGTTGTGCTGCTACCATGTTGTTCTGCTACCATGTTGTGCTGCTACCATGTTGTTGTCATGTTGTGCTGCTACCATGTTGTTGTCATGATGTTCTGCTACCATGTTGTTGTCATGATGTTCTGCTACCATGTTGTGCTGCTACCATGTTCACAAGGTCCTTTGCTGTTGTTCTGGGATTCATTTGCACTTTTCGCACCAAAGTACGTTCATCTCTAGGAGACAGAACGCGTCTCCTTCCTGAGCGGTATGACGGCTGCGTGGTCCCATGGTGTTTATACTTCCGTACTATTGTTTGTACAGATGAACATGGTACCTTCAGGCATTTTGAAATTGCTCCCAAGGATGAACCAGACTTTTCTTGGCTGATTCATTTTGATTTTCCCATGATGACAAGCAAAGAGGCACTGAGTTTGAAGGTAGGCCTTGAAATACATCCACAGGTACACCTCCAATTGACTCAAATTATGTCAATAAGCCCATCAGAAGCTTCTAAAGCCATGACATCATTTTCTGGAATTTTCCAGGCTGTTTAAAGGCATAGTCAACTTAGTGTATGTAAACTTCTGACCCACTGGAATTGTGATACAGTGGATTATAAGTGAAATAATCTGTCTGTTAACAATTGTTGTAAAAATGACCTGTGTCATGCACGAAGTAGATGTCCTAACTGACTTGCCAAAACGATAGTTTGTTAAAAATACATTTGTGGAGTGGTTGAAAAACGTATGTAACTAACTATATGTAAACTTCAGACTTCAACTGTCAGTGTGAGGTGTGTCACTCTTACCTATGGGAATAATGGTGTCTCCCAGAACAAAAGCTGTGCTGACAAGCAGAATGATGGTCAATGTCACCATGGTGATAGTCTGGAGGAGAGATGAGCATTTTAATCAGCTGTGATTGTACTGGATTACTCCAAATCACTGGGATGGCTGGGGGTACTAGAGGAGAGGATAGGGGACCCTGTGTTAAGTACATAACCTACTGTATAGCTGGGGGTACTAGAGGAGAGGAGACCCTGTGTTAAGTACATAACCTACTGTATAGCTGGGGGTACTAGAGGAGAGGAGACCCTGTGTTAAGTACATAACCTACTGTATAGCTGGGGGTACTAGAGGAGAGGATAGGGGACCCTGTGTTAAGTACATAACCTACTGTATAGCTGGGGGTACTAGAGGAGAGGATAGGAGACCCTGTGTTGAGTACATAACCTACTGTATAGCTGGGGGTACTAGAGGATATGAAACCCTGTGTTAAGTACATAACCTACTGTATAGCTGGGGGTACTGGAGGATATGAAACCCTGTGTTAAGTACATAACCTACTGTATAGCTGGGGGTACTAGAGGAGAGGATATGAAACCCTGTGTTAAGTACATAACCTACTGTATAGCTGGGGGTACTAGAGGAGAGGATAGGAGACCCTGTGTTAAGTACATAACCTACTGTATAGCTGGGGGTACTGGAGGATATGAAACCCTGTGTTAAGTACATAACCTACTGTATAGCTGGGGGTACTAGAGGAGAGGATAGGAGACCCTGTGTTAAGTACATAACCTACTGTATAGCTGGGGGTACTGGAGGATATGAAACCCTGTGTTAAGTACATAACCTACTGTATAGCTGGGGGTACTGGAGGATATGAAACCCTGTGTTAAGTACATAACCTACTGTATAGCTGGGGGTACTAGAGGAGAGGATATGAAACCCTGTGTTGAGTACATAACCTACTGTATAGCTGGGGGTACTAGAGGATATGAAACCCTGTGTTAAGTACATAACCTACTGTATAGCTGGGGGTACTGGAGGATATGAAACCCTGTGTTAAGTACATAACCTACTGTATAGCTGGGGGTACTGGAGGAGAGGAGACCCTGTGTTAAGTACATAACCTACTGTATAGCTGGGGGTACTGGAGGATATGAAACCCTGTGTTAAGTACATAACCTACTGTATAGCTGGGGGTACTAGAGGAGAGGAGACCCTGTGTTAAGTACATAACCTACTGTATAGCTGGGGGTACTAGAGGAGAGGATATGAAACCCTGTGTTAAGTACATAACCTACTGTATAGCTGGGGGTACTAGAGGAGAGGATATGAAACCCTGTGTTAAGTACATAACCTACTGTATAGCTGGGGGTACTAGAGGAGAGTTGAGACCCTGTGTTAAGTACATAACCTACTGTATAGCTGGGGGTACTGGAGGAGAGGAGATTAAGTACATAACCTACTGTATAGCTGGGGGTACTGGAGGAGAGGAGACCCTGTGTTAAGTACATAACCTACTGTATAGCTGGGGGTACTAGAGGAGAGGATAGGAGACCCTGTGTTAAGTACATAACCTACTGTATAGCTGGGGGTACTGGAGGATATGAAACCCTGTGTTAAGTACATAACCTACTGTATAGCTGGGGGTACTAGAGGAGAGGAGACCCTGTGTTAAGTACATAACCTACTGTATAGCTGGGGGTACTGGAGGATATGAAACCCTGTGTTAAGTACATAACCTACTGTATAGCTGGGGGTACTAGAGGAGAGGATATGAAACCCTGTGTTAAGTACATAACCTACTGTATAGCTGGGGGTACTAGAGGAGAGGAGACCCTGTGTTAAGTACATAACCTACTGTATAGCTGGGGGTACTAGAGGAGAGGAGATTAAGTACATGACCTACTGTATAGCTGGGGGTACTGGAGGAGAGGAGACCCTGTGTTAAGTACATAACCTACTGTATAACTGGGGGTACTGGAGGAGAGTGTCACATTGTTATAAAGGAGACAGGAATGCATAATAGGTTTTTTTTTTATTTTCCCAAATTACAGTGTGCCATGTAAAGGCCCGGTACGAAGACCAAGCAAACACATACAAAACACAGGGCTGAAACCCATTCAAAAGAGCGAGGAGTACCTCGAATAAATACACAGGAGGAGACCCGAAAACACAAGCACACAATGATACAACACGGGACGAGACCCCTAATCATCTATGCACAATACAAGTGGCACGAAAGCCAAAACAACAAGGCACAGGTACTCACACGACCAACGGACATTGGAACATGGATGCTTCCCAAATGGCTTCTTATCCCCTATGTAGTGCACTACTTTGGACCAGGACCCACAGTGAACTAAATAGCTCATGGCCACAAAGGTAATATGGACCCTTGTCTAAAGTAGCTCACTACGTAGGGAATGGGAAGTCAGTTGGGACATAGACAGGTATTAGATGAACAGATGTTGAAATCTCACCTTCTGAAGTATTCAGTTGTCGCTTCACTTCTTCAAAGGTCTTCACTGGGTCTGTTAGCTCTATGTCCTGCCTGCTGAGTTGAGTTCTACCTCTCTCTCAACTCCTTTTAAGGACCCGTCCAGTCAGACACCTCCCTCTATTTTGTCAAAATTTCTCTCCCTCGCTCTTCTCTCTTTCTCTCTAGCCATGTTCTCTCTCTCTCTCTCTACCTCTCTCTCGCTCTCTCTACCTCTCTCTCGCTCTCTCTACCTCTCTCTCGCTCTCTCTACCTCTCGCTCTAGCCTGTTCTAGCCCAGCTAGTTAGTTACCTAATGCTAGCTCATGTCTACCTCTCAGCTCTTTCTACCTCTGTTAGCCATCTTCTACACCAGCTCTTAGCTACCTCTCTCTACCTCTTCTGAGCACCTCTCTACCTAGGTAATGTTAGCCATGTTCTAAGCACCAGCTAGTTAGCTAGGTAATGTCTACCTGAGCACCACCTTCTCTACCTCTCGTTAGCCATGTTATGAGCACCAGCTAGTTAGCTCTAATCTACCTCTCTCTACCTCTCGCACCAGCTAGTTCTAGGTAATGTTAGCCATCTTCTGAGCACCGGCTAGTTAGCCAGGCAATCTCTACCATGTTCTGAGCACCATCTACCTCTCGGTAATGTTAGCTAGGTCTGTCTACCCATGTCTCTCTCACCTCTCGCTAGCTCTGTTACCTCTCTCTGAGCACCAGCTACCTTAGCTCTCAAAAGTGGTTCTCTACGTTTCTCTCAGTGCTCTCATTTTTCACTCTACCTCTCTCTTCTCTTTCACTCTACCTCTCTCTCTCTCTCTCTTTCACTCTACCTATTCTCTCTCACTCAGCATCTTTCTACCTCTCTGTCGCTCTCTCTAGCCTGCCCTACCTCTCTGTGCTCTCTCTACCTGGCTCTGTTCTCTACCTCTCTGTCGTGGGTCTTTCTACCTCTCTGTCGCTATTGCACAAAAATCTCTACCTCTCTGTCGATTTCTCTACCTCTCTGTCGATGGATCTCTCTACCTCTCTGAACCCTATTCCTCTACCTCTGGACTAGTTCTGACTCTCTAGGCCCTGGTCAAAAGCAGTCTCTATCTCTCTCCCTCTAATCTTTTCTCTCTCTAAGATGGTTCTCCCTCTACCCTCTAGCAAAATATCTTGTCTTTTCATTTACCCTCTCTCTCCTGGGGTCAGGGTGACCCAGGTCCTCTCTCTCCCTACCTCTCTCTACCTCTCTGTCGCGGGTCTCTCTACCCTCTGTTTCAGGGCTCCTCTCTACCTCTCTGCGAGTGTGTGCTGAGCGTAGTAGAGAGTCTCGAGTGTCTCTACCTCTGTCGCTCTCTGCGCCACTCTACCTCTCTGTCGCTCTACCTCTACCTCTCTGTCGCTCTACCTCTGCCTCTCTGTCGCTCTACCTCTACGAGGCTCTGCCCGCTCTACCTCTACCTCTCTGTCGCTCTACCTCTCTGTCGCACTCTACCTCTCTGTCGCTCTACAGCTCTACCTCTCTGTCGCTCTGCGCTCTGCCTCTCTGTCGCTCTACCCTACCTCTCTTTCAGGGCTCTAGCTCTCGCTCTCTCTCTCTCCAGGCCCTGTGTCTTACCAGGGCTCTGACCTCTGCGCTCTGGGTCTCTCTCTCTACCAAAGCCACCTGCCTCTACCTCTCTCTACCTGTGATTACCTGCTCTCTCGTATTCTACCTCTCGCTCTCTCTCTACCCTGAGCACGCTCTCTACCTTGGATCGGAGGGTGAGGGCTAGGGCCATCTCTCTCCTCTCATTTCTGGGACTCTCAGGTGCCTTGGTGGAAGAGTGGGGTAACATCTCACAGCAAGAACGGGCAAATCTGGTGCAGTCCATGAGGAGGAGATGCACTGCAGTACTTAATGCAGCTGGTGGCCACACCAGATACTGACTGTTACTTTTGACTTTGACCCCCTCCCCTTTGTTCAGGTACACATTATTCCATTTCTGTTAGTTACGTGTCTGGAACTTGTTCAGTTTATGTCTCTGTGCAGCGGCTGGCTGGGTCGTTCTGACCCGCAGAGCACAACAAGAACACTCGGCTGCTCTCTAGCACACAGCGAGGCACGTCCGGACCTGTGCAGCGTCTGGCTGAGGTGCTCTGACCCAGGAGCGCAGAGCTGCGAGCCCAGAGCGCAGAGCGGGGAGCCGGGCACAGCCTCGCCACACTCGCCACACTCGCAGACTCTCTACTACGCTCCAGGGCACACGCCTCGCCAGTGGCTGACAGGGTCGCTCTGACTCGCAGAGAGCGGAGCGCAGAGCGCCAGCCCTGGAAACACAGGGCCTGGGTCGCACTGAACCACGAGCGCAGAGAGCAGAGCCCTGGAAACACAGGGCCTGGGTCACTTTACCCACACTGACCCTGGGTCACTTACCCACAGACGCAGAGCCCTACCTGGGTTGCAGCGAGCGCAGAGCCCTGGAAACACAGGGCCTGGGTTGCACTGACCCACGAGCGCAGAGCTCAGAGCCCTGGAAACACAGGGCCTGGGCTCAGAGCCCTGGAAACACAGGGCCTGTTGCACTGACCCACGAGCGCAGAGCTCAGAGCCCTGGGAAACACAGGGCCTGGGTCGCTCTCTAGCCCACGAGCACGTCCGGACCTGTGCTGACCCAAGAGCGCAGAGCTGCGAGCCCAGAGTGCAGAGCGGGAGCCGGGCACACGCCTCGCCACACTCGCAGACTCTCTACTACGCTCAAAGGCACACACCTCGCCAGTGGCTGGCACGGTCACTCTGACCCCGCCAGCGCAGAGCGGGAGCCCTGGAAACACAGGGCCTGGGTCGCTCTGACCCGCGAGCACAGAGCACAGAGAGGGGAGGACAGGACCTGGGTCACCCTGACCCCAGGACCACGGGAGGGTTAAATGAACTTTTTAAGACAATATATTTTGCTACAAGGGTACCATAACAACCATCATACACAATAAAACTATTTCAAGACATTCTCAACATAGTACACTGCTTTTGACCAGGGCCTATAGGGTCACAACTAGTCCACTATGTAAGGAATAGGGTTCTATTTGGGACATACATCATCCATCTATTCCATTGTCCTGTTTTAAATTAAATCACACTGAGATTATGTGGTTTATGGTATTTTTTGTGCAATACTTTTGCACTACGATTATGTAAAAACCCACGACAAACTTCTGCTAACATTGGCCACTGCTAGCTGAGAATCATTGGTAGCGGTGGGGCAGGCTGTGCCTGTCCTCTTTTTTTTGCATTTTCAATGGTCTGAAAGATGCTGGAAATGAATATCTTGTTAATGCAAAGACCAGGAAACTCTGGAAAGAAATACAAGTCGATTATTTAAATGAATGGCTCTGAATGCACTGTCGGCATGCAGCCAAACGTTACCAACCACTTTTGGAGCTAACTTGCTGGTGCTCATAACATGGCTAACAACCTAGCTAACGAGCTGGTGCTCATAACATGGCTAACATACCTAGCTAACATTACCTAGCTAACTAGCTGGTGCTCATAACATGGCTAACATTACCTAGCTAACTTGCTGGTGCTCATAACATGGCTAACATTACCTAGCTAACTAGCTGGTGCTCCCAAATGGAATTCTTATGTCAACAACAGATGAGAGTTGTGATCATAACATTTCTAACATACCTAGCTAACATTACCTAGCTAACAAAACAAGTTATATTAACAGGATAGATAGCTGGCCATTAGCAACATTGGGATGTCAATGAGACAGAGCTCGCTAACCAGCTGAGCCAGCAAACAATATAACAAAATAAGGAATCACAGTAGCAAGTATCCCTGGTGCACTGTTAAAATATTTAAAATATTTAGCAATTTAAACTATTAGTTTTTCAATGAAAACTCTACCTTTTATGTAATCCTCTCAATGGATTTCATGTTTCATGAGCTTGTCCAAGGTGTTGGGCTTGACGACAGCTGCTACGTCAGTTGCTACGATCAGTTGCCCAACATTCTGGGGCAAAGATCAATTAGACAGACCGCAGTTAATTCAAATGAATTTAACATTTCAGAACTTATAGTGAAATTGATGCTGCATCTAAAGTCTATCTGGTGACATCACAATGAGGACAAAAGGTTTTCCTGCTCATTATTTATCTCCTTCTGAAATAGCATTGTGTTTCCAAGACATTGTAATGCACTTCAGACTACATCTTCATCAGCTTCAATTAGGTAGAATTAAGTCTCTTCATAACAATATTGTGACCCAATAGTATCTTTAAGAGTTTAAAAATTAATCACTTTGAATTGACCCCAACCCTGTCAAACAGGTAGATGTCAGACAGGTCCAGCAGGGTTTGGGCTGGACAGAAAGTATGGAGAATTGAAGGATGAGAGTGAGAGAGAGAGAGAGAGAGAGAGAGAGCGGTAGAGAGAGAGAGCGGTAGAGAGAGAGAGCGGTAGAGAGAGAGAGAGAGAGAGGTAGAGAGGGAGGGAGAGAGAGGAGAGAGAGAGAGAGAGGTAGAGAGAGAGCGAGAGAGAGAGGGAGAGAGAGAGAGAGAGAGAGAGAGAGAGGAGAGAGAGAGAGAGAGAGAGAGAGAGAGGTAGAGAGAGAGAGAGAGAGCGAGAGAGAGGGAGAGAGAGAGAGAGAGGAGAGAGAAAGAGAGAGAGAGAGAGAGAGAGAGAGAGAGAGAGGAGAGACATTTTGACAAAATAGAGGGAGGTGTCTGACTGGACGGGTCCTTAAAAGGAGTTGAGAGAGAGGTAGAACTCAACTCACAGGCAGGACAGAGAGAGAGAGACCCAGTGAAGACCTTTGAAGAAGTGAAGCGACAACTGAAGACTTCAGAAGGTGAGATTTCAACATCTGTTCATCTAATACCTGTCTATGTCCCAACTAACTTCCCATTCCCTACGTAGTGAGCTACTTTAGACAAGGGTCCATATTACCTTTGTGGCCATGAGCTATTTAGTTCACTGTGGGTCCTGGTCCAAAGTAGTGCACTACATAGGGGATAAGAAGCCATTTGGGAAGCATCCATGTTCCAATGTCCGTTGGTCGTGTGAGTACCTGTGCCTTGTTGTTTTGGCTTTCGTGCCACTTGTATTGTGCATAGATGATTAGGGGTCTCGTCCCGTGTTGTATCATTGTGTGCTTGTGTTTTCGGGTCTCCTCCTGTGTATTTATTCGAGGTACTCCTCGCTCTTTTGAATGGGTTCCAGCCCTGTGATTTGTATGTGTTTGCTTGGTCTTCGTACCGGGCCTTTACATGGCACACTGTATCTTTGGGAAAATAAAAAAACCTATTATGCATTCCTGTCTCCTTTATAACAATGTGACACTCTCCTCCAGTACCCCCAGTTATACAGTAGGTTATGTACTTAACACAGGTCTCTCCTCTCCTCCAGTACCCCCAGCTATACAGTAGGTTATGTACTTAATCTCCTCTCCTCCAGTACCCCCAGCTATACAGTAGGTTATGTACTTAACACAGGGTCTCCTCTCCTCTAGTACCCCCAGCTATACAGTAGGTTATGTACTTAACACAGGGTCTCCTCTCCTCCAGTACCCTCAGCTATACAGTAGGTTATGTACTTAACACAGGGTCTCCTCTCCTCCAGTACCCCCAGCTATACAGTAGGTTATGTACTTAACACAGGGTCTCCTATCCTCTAGTACCCCCAGCTATACAGTAGGTTATGTACTTAACACAGGGTCTCCTCTCCTCTAGTACCCCCAGCTATACAGTAGGTTATGTACTTAACACAGGGTCTCCTATCCTCTCCTCTAGTACCCCCAGCTATACAGTAGGTTATGTACTTAACACAGGGTCTCCTCTCCTCCAGTACCCCCAGCTATACAGTAGGTTATGTGCTTAACACAGGGTCTCCTCTCCTCCAGTACCCCCAGCTATACAGTAGGTTATGTACTTAACACAGGGTCTCCTATCCTCTCCTCTAGTACCCCCAGCTATACAGTAGGTTATGTACTTAACACAGGGTTTCATATCCTCTAGTACCCCCAGCTATACAGTAGGTTATGTACTTAACACAGGGTCTCCTCTCCTCTAGTACCCCCAGCTATACAGTAGGTTATGTACTTAACACAGGGTCTCCTATCCTCTCCTCTAGTACCCCCAGCCATCCCAGTGATTTGGAGTAATCCAGTACAATCACAGCTGATTAAAATGCTCATCTCTCTCTCCAGACTATCACCATGGTGACATTGACCATCATTCTGCTTGTCAGCACAGCTTTTGTTCTGGGAGACACCCATGTTCCCATAGGTAAGAGTGACACACCTCACACTGACAGTTGAAGTCTGAAGTTTACATATAGTTACATACGTTTTTCAACCACTCCACAAATGTATTGTTAACAAACTATCGTTTTGGCAAGTCAGTTAGGACATCTACTTCGTGCATGACACAAGGTCATTTTTACAACAATTGTTAACAGACAGATTATTTCACTTATAATTCACTGTATCACAATTCCAGTGGGTCAGAAGTTTACATACACTAAGTTGACTGTGCCTTTAAACAGCCTGGAAAATTCCAGAAAATGATGTCATGGCTTTAGAAGCTTCTGATGGGCTTATTGGCATCATTTGAGTCAATTGGAGGTGTACCTGTGGATGTATTTCAAGGCCTACCTTCAAACTCAGTGCCTCTTTGCTTGACATCATGGGAAAATCAAAATGAATCAGCCAAGAAAAGTCTGGTTCATCCTTGGGAGCAATTTCAAAATGCCTGAAGGTACCATGTTCATCTGTACAAACAATAGTACGGAAGTATAAACACCATGGGGCCACGCAGCCGTCATACCGCTCAGGAAGGAGACGCGTTTTGTCTCCTAGAGATGAAAGTACTTTGGTGCGAAAAGTGCAAATGAATCCCAGAACAACAGCAAAGGACCTTGTGAACATGGCAGCAGCACAACATGGTAGCAGAACATCATGACAACAACATGGTAGCAGAACAACATGGTAGCAGAACATCATGACAACAACATGGTAGCAGCACAACATGGTAGCAGAACATCATGACAACAACATGGTAGCAGCACAACATGGTAGCAGAACATCATGACAACAACATGGTAGCAGAACATCATGACAACAACATGGTAGCAGCACAACATGGTAGCAGAACATCATGACAACAACATGGTAGCAGCACAACATGGTAGCAGCACAACATGGTAGCAGCACAACACATGGTACAAGCATTATAGACAACAGCACAAAGGGCAAGAAGGTAGAGACAACAGTTTTAGAAACGTCAGAGTGTTTTCTACCCACACATACTAATCATATGCATATACTATATGCCTGGCATGAGTAGCAGGGCGCTGAAATGTTGTGCGATTTTTAACAAAAAGCTGCGAAAATTCGCAGCCTCCTTAAGAGGTTTTAAGGTTGCAGTGACACATGCATAACCTGAGCGGAAACCAGACTGCATACCAGAGAGAATACTATAGACATCAAGAAACCAGACTGCATACCAGAGAGAACACTATAGACATCAAGAGAGCCAGTCAGTTGATTATTGACAAGTTTTTCAAAACGATTGATAAACAGGGCAAAATAGAAATAGGCCTATAACAGTTAGGATCAGCTTGATCTCCCCCTTTAAATAAAGGACGAACCGTGGATGTCTCCCAAGCAATGGGAACCTCCCTAGAGAGAAGAGACAGGTTCAAAAGGTCAGCCGTGACACCAGATAAATTAAGGTTGTGCCCAAGGGCTCAAGGGCATAGACAGATATTTCAACTTCTCATCTCAGGGATTCAAACTAGCAACCTTTGTGTTACTGGCACAACTCTAACCGCTAGGCTACCTGAGACTCCTCTTGTTCCAGAGATGTATGTTGATGTATAAGATTGAGATTGACAGCCCAAGCTTCCAGAATGTATGTCCAGAAATGTATCATATGTCCATACATTGTCCAGCAATGTTATGTCATGTCCACATTACAATGTATGTTACCTGTCTATCAAGATGGCATCTTCCACCTCAAGACCCCATGTGAGCTTGCTAGAGATGCCGCGACACATGGCCCAATTGGAGGCTTCATCCCCACTTGTGACTACAATGGACAATACACCCCTGAGCAATGTTGGGGCTCTACAGGTTAACATGCACACACACGCACAGAAGCACACAGTAAATTCTCCAATTCAGTTGTACGTGACAATTCAATGTGTTACAGTAAAATGTATATTTGTGTAAATATTGTATTATGTAACAGGATACTAACATGTCTCTTTCTGGTAGGTTACTGTTGGTGTGTGAACAGTTCTGGACAGAAGATCCCAGGTACTGACACTCCACCAGGCAGTGCTAGCAACTGCTAGCAACTGTTCCACCAAGGTATATACACACAAAAACACACACTCACTAAATCTTATTTCTTTGCAGCTGGTTCTGGATGTTGTTCATGTTGTTTCGTCTGTAATTGTAGATGTGGACGTAGATGAAAAGCGTTGGAACGAAGACGTTGAAGACTTGACAGTTGTCTTTGCTGTACTACAGGAACTAATTCACTTTACATACAAATAAAATGAATCCAGAGATTAAACTGTTGATGTGATATGCTGAACAATTTATGAACCTGTCAAATTAATCGTTTACCTTCGATCGGATGTTTTCACTCACGAGACTCCCGGTTACACAATAAATGTTCCCCTATTTGTTTGGCACATTATGTTCAGAAATCCACAGGAAAGAGGCACGACGACAAATTCCAAATAGTTTCCGTAATGTCCACAGAAACATGAAACTATTTTATTTTTAATAAATCCTCAGGATAAAATATATAAATCGATAATATCAACGGTCTTGTTCAGTAGGAGAGGGAACGGCAATGTCTCCCCAAACTCTGTTGCGCGAGCAGAACTCATGTGAACACTTGACGGATGTTATTGTTCTGGCTCATTTTCAAAATAAAACCCTGAAACTGGCTGAAGACTGTTGACAACTTGAGGAAGCGATAGGAAAAGATATCTGGTTGATATCCCTTTAAGTGGCGCAAAGGGAGGCTATGGAACACTGAGTTAAAAATAGAAGCCACTTCCTGGTTTGATATTACTCAGAGTTTCACCTGCAATATCAGTTGTGTTATACAGTGACACTATTTGACAGTTTTGGAAACTTTAATGTTTTCTAAGCAATACTAATATGCATATATTAGCAACTGAGACTGAGGAGCTGGCTGTTTACAATGGGCACCTTTTCATCCAAGCTACTCAATACTGCCCCCTGCAGCCATAAGTTAAACATGTCTTTTGCACTTCAGTATCCAAAACATATAGTAAAGTAGTAGTAGTAAAGTAGTAAAGTCCACAGGAGACATTCATTAGTTAAATGAACTAGGAATAAGTTTAATTTGATGACTGAATGATAATGGTTTACTGTACCTCCAAAGTTGATATGAATACAAGTCTCTCTGGCACCAGCACCAGGCCTTCCTTTAGCCCAGTTCTGGTGATCAAAGTCGGAGCCATCACTCCAGAACCACCGCCTGTCCTGAAGGGGGGAAGTGGGGTTTGAGAATAAAGACTAAATGTAGTCCTTCCTCTACCACCTGAAAACAAACAGTTAAAGCTACCACTACTTCAAAACCCTCCAGCTTTAACATGTGTATAAAAGCCTCCTACTGAAGTAGAAATACATTGAAGTAATTTAGTAGATTGACTTACAGGATCAATTAGGTTAAGGGCGTTGCTCAAGGGCACGTCAGATTTCACATAGTGAGCTCTGGGATTCAAACTAGCAGCCTTGACTTTATTGGCCCCATGGTCTCAACGGCTAGGCTACCTGTTGCCTGGGTACTCTTGATATTTTATTAGGTACGTATTACAGTAGCTGTTAAATAACTCAGACAGAACTACATGTAATAACAGGTAGCCTAAATGCCACCACACACCATTTTTTTAACCAGGTTTGCTGTTCACTTGAGCAAGATGAGATGGAACGGAGTTCCTTGCAATAATGGCTCCATATATCACTGTAGGCTTAATGGTCCCACCTTAACAGAATAAAATCCACCAATCCAGGTAGGAGGGAAACTAACAGTCTTGACCAAGACCAACGCCTGTAGAAACTGGTCCTCCTCGGAGCTGTGCACAGATGCCAGGTTTGCGCCAAGGTACTCGACAACGTTGGGTACAGACACCAGTTGATCACCAAGGGACACACAGTACCGCTAGAGAAGAAAGTATTTATTTAACTAGGCAAGTCAGTTAAGAAAAGTATTATCTACAGTAACAGCCAAGCAGTAGATGGGAACAAAGACATTTCATGTATTAGTCAGTCAGCCTTGCTGAGAATTTGTCTTCTGGACTCTCAACCAAATATTGACCATCGCAACTAATTCCTTTTTAAAACTCTTAAAGATACTAGTTCATCTCCATCTTAAGCCATGTCCTGTGGGTTCCAATATACAGGAGGCACGACTCCACATTAAATATTCAAAATATATAGAAAATTCCCATCTTAAAGGGAAGTTCAGTATGTCACATCAGTCATGTGTTGCAGTTTAAGAAAGTATCACCTTTAAGGTGTCAAAGAGCTCATTTCAACTACACTTCCCCTTCAAATACACATTAGATGGTAAGGGTGATACCTCTGCTTCAGGCCAGCTCCTCGTAGTCTTTACAAACATTAAACAGATTGATCCATATTTGGTCCAACTGGAAGGACACAAGTCTTCTTCAAGCAATAAATCTGAAAGGAGAAGTTACATGTGGCTTTAAAGTCTAGTGGAGAAAGAGCTACAAAACACAGCTACAATATTATTTATAGATCATTCAGTCACCTCTGCTAAAATAAATATACAGAACGAGTCAAGAAAAGTAGACTCTTACTTGCATCTCCCAGAGCAAAGGCAGCACTGAGAAGCAGAAGACTGGTCAACATGGTCATGCAGTCTCCTGAGAGAAACAAAGAGTGAAGCCATCAAAACCACAGATTCAACTCCACATACAGTAGATTAGAACAGGAATATGTCTGCTTTCCTAAATGCCAACCTATTCCCTAACCAGGGTTGAGGAGAATTTCTGGGCAGGTATTTCTCTCCACTCAGACAGAAGTAATAGAGTTCTAGTTCCCAAATGTAGAAATGTCATTCAGGTTTGGTTATGGCCAAATCTGTCAGAAGACAAGCATTATGATTGAACACAGTTATATTCTGCTTCTTTTATTATCCAACAAAAATAAAAGCAAAGTACAAAATGCTGGTGGCTTGTAACACCAGTAGGGAAGGCTTAGTGGCTTGTAACACCAGTAGGGAAGGCTTAGTGGCTTGTAACACCAGTAGGGAAGGCTTAGTGGCTTGTAACACCAGTAGGGAAGGCTTACTGGCGTGTAACACCAGCAGGTAAGGCTCAGTGGCTTGTAACACCAGCAGGTAAGGTGAAATGGCCACCAGGAAAGGCTGTGATAACATGTGGTGCTGGAGGGAATACACCACAGCTCAATATTAGACCTATTAATTAATGAAGCAAGGTCTAAGGACATTCCACTGCAAAAGCTTGCTCGTAGATGCCATGGTTCAATAAGGTACCTGCTAGCAGTATGGGGTCCCACCTCTGAAGAGCCATCCATAATACACTAGATGGTTCTGATAAAGCACCATTTACAGCACTGAGCAGTGATCAATAACTACATCTAGTTTAGACAAGGCCCATCCAAATATGGCAGCCAATGTTTTGTTCTGGCTTTGCACATCCATGTTTCCCCTACTTCCAGTCTGGCCCAGCATGGTGCCCATATTGTGAGGGTGATTAGCTAGACAGCTGCACACAACATGGAATCCATTCAAAGTTGATGGGGGGGGATAAAGTAATAACAGCCTTTCATAGTTTGTTCACTGAGACACAGTGCAACAGGCAACCAATCAGAACAGTCTACAGGATTATAGATGTTGACATTCTGCAGGCAGGAACCATCATTATACCATGTCTCATCTCACAAGCTGTAACACTTCCCTTCCAGTTAAATTAAAGGTCTAATACTGGGCCAGCTGCACCATAACAATACACATGCTAGGATGAACAGGATAGTATGCCAAAATGCAGGGAATTAAAACCCTAGAAAAGTTACAATAGCAGGAACTTACTTTAGCCAATTAACAACAGGAACAATAAAGGAACTGGGACACCACAAATGCTGAACAAATCCAAGCAGAACAAGCTGCTTATATACCAGAAGAATGGAAGAGGAATTGGTGATTAGCAGAGTGAGTTCAGGTGTGGTGAGTTAGCAGGAAAGGGGCGTGTCCAGAGGGTAATTGGGAGTTCAATTATGCCCACTGAATGCATTTTTTAATGATCATATACAAATAGTTGTTTTGCAGGACGATACCTTGGTGCAGACCATGATGATACCTTGGTGCAGACCATGATGATAACTTGGTGCAGACCATGATGATAACTTGGTGCAGACCATGATGATAACTTGGTGCAGACCATGATGATACCTTGGCGCAGACCATGATGATAACTTGGCGCAGACCATGATGATAACTTGGTGCAGACCATGATGATAACTTGGTGCAGACCATTATGATACCTTGGCGCAGACCATGGTGATACCTTGGTGCAGACCGTGGTGATACCTTGGTGCAGACCGTGGTGATACCTTGGTGCAGACCATAGTGATACCTTGGTGCAGACCATGATGATACCTTGGTGCAGACCATGATGATACCTTGGTGCAGACCATGATGATACCTTGGTGCAGACCATGATGCTACCTTGGTGCAGACCATGGTGATACCTTGGTGCAGACCATGGTGATACCTTCGCACGGAACATGATGATACCTTGGTGCAGACCATGATGATACCTTGGCACTGAACATGATGATACCTTGGTGCAGACCATGATGATACCTTGGTGCAGACCATGATGAAAGCTGAAGGTCTGGAGGAGAGAGAGTGAAAGTAGAACCAGGGTTTGTTGTTGGGAGAGAGGTAATGGAGAGGGGAGAGGTTTGGTGAGGACATGAGGAAGGGAGAGATGAGGAAGGGAGAGAGGAGGAAGGGAGAGAGGAAGAAGGGAGAGAGGAGAGGTTAGGGGAAGACGGGATGAGGGGAGAGAGGAATATGAGAGAGGAGAGGATGAGGGGAGAGAGGTATATGGAAGAGGAGAGGTGAGGAGAGGATGAGGGGAGAGAGGAATATGGGAGAGGTGAGGAAAGGAGGAGGGGAGAGAGGTATATGAGAGAGGAGAGGTAGGTGAGAAAAAGAGAGGAGGAAAGATAATGGATCAAGGTGTTAAAGGGATGTTGTGCGGTTTTGGCAATTTAGCCCTCTTTCATTAGTTTTGAAGGAAGTTTTGAAATGAACTACTATAGCTTCAACACAATTTCTAACTATGGGAGCAGATGCCAAAGACTTCCAGTCATTGCGCTGACGCTAGTTAGCGATCGCTGGAAAAACTACCTTCAAAGTCCTTCAAATGGCATGCAGAGACAAAACCTGACTCCGTGTAAGAAGAAAAGGGTTTTAATTTGCCAAAATATTGCAATATCCCTTTAAGGAGGAAATAGCACCGGTTCCAATCCAAGTGCCATTTATCAAACTCCAGGCGGTGCAATGGTCAGATGACATGAAAATAGAGCTCTTTAGTCATGATCTTCAGTGGTGGTTTTGGTGTGGAAAAACAGAAGCATTTGCAGAGAAGTACCTCATACCTACAGTAAAATATGGTTCTGCATCTTTAACGTTATGAAGGTGTTCTGGTTCTGTGGTCCTTTTTCAGTTCAACGGCATCATAAACTTTACCAGGTACCAGGTCATTATAGTTCCAAAAAAACTAGTTATCTCTGCTGACGTTGGCCTCAAGTGGATCTTCAAGCAAGACAAAAACCCCGAGCACACATCAAAATCCACAATGAAATGGTTAAATGACCACAAAAACAATATGTTGCAATGTCCATCACAGAAAGGCCTGTATTAGGCCTGAAAATTATTTTCCCCAAATGAGAAACTCACACTCTGCAAATATATTCCAGTTTGGCTCTACAAAAAAAGAGGATTAATGTGCTTCATTTTTAAGAAGGTAATTGGCCTCTTTAGTTGTAATACAAACCTTATCAAAACATATGGGGTGGTCGCCTAGTGGTTAGAGCATTGGACTAGTAACCAAAAGGTTGCAAGATTGAATTCCCGAGCTAACGAGGTACAAATCTGTCATTCTGCCCCTGAACAAGGCAGTTAACCCACTGTTCCTCTGCCGTCATTGAAAATAAGAATTTGTTCTTAACTGACTTGCCTAGTTAAATAAAGGTCAAATAAAAAAATACAGGCCTATGGGCTCAGCTACATGAGGTGTGGCACTATTATTTGAAATAGTGGCCAAAGAAAAGGTATGCACAGTTTCTTGAATTACACTGGGCATCATGCAGAAATGATAATATATAATTCACAAGTTATAGAGTAATATTGTCATCCATCAGACTATTCTTGATTTAATCTTGTCTTTACATGTACTAAATGTGTGAAAATTGTTTTGATTTAGAATTGTCAATTATCATGCATCTGTCTGGAAACAGGGGCCATAATGTATTATTACAGCTCAGGTGAATTTAGATTTTGGCTAGATGGGAGCAGTGTAGGTGCAAAGTTTTACGCTGATCCAATGAACCATTTCATTTCTGTTGAAAATGTTGTATCAACAGTGCCCAAATGTGCCTAACTGGTCAGTATATACATTTTCAAGTAGATAACTGTACACTCTCCTCAAACAATAGCATGGCATTTTTTCACTGTAACAGCTACTGTAAATTGGACAGTGTAGTTTGAGTAACAACAAGTTAAGATTTATGCCCGAATAAGACATGTCTATGTCCTGGGAAATGTTCTTGTTACTTACGACCTCTCGCTAATCACATTAGCGCACGTTAGGTTAACTGAATTGGAGAATTTAGTGTGTGTGTGTGTGTGTGTGTGTGTGTGTGTGTGTGTGTGTGTGTGTATGTGTGTGTGTGTGTGTGTGTGTGTGTGCACTCGTGCTTGTGTGAGATCCTAGACCCATTAAATCCTCACCACTATTCCACTACGTGGCCCAATCTGATCCTACAGCAGGCCGGCAGCCTGGGAGAACGGGACACTATCGTTCATCACACCTTGTAACACTTTTACAGTAATCATTTCAAATTCCTAACATTAATGAAGTCTACCCCCAACTTTTTCGAACATTCTGTTAAAAATCGCGCAACATTTCAGCGTCCTGCTACTCATGCCAGGAATATAGTATATGCATATGATTAGTATGTGTGCATAGAAAACACTCTGACGTTTCTACAACTGGTTAAATCACGTCTGTGACTATAACATAACGTGTTTCATCGAAAAGCGCAAGAACAACTGATCACCAAACTCTGGAAAATATATCAATGCGCCACTTGCATGTATTGTCTATTGGAAAGCAAATTACATGGGGCTGAGATTGCAAGTCCTACAGCTTCCACACGATGTCGCCAGTCTTGTCAATTGCCTGGGCTTTGTTTCTTGGTCAAACGAGTGAGAGAGAGCACATTCCTTCCGGTCTCCGACAGGATGTTTTGGATGAGAAATTTCTGAACATGATTCCAAGACGTGGAGCTATTGAATACACATCGCCACGTGATCAATTTGATAAATTATTAAAGTTTACTAATACCTAAAGTTGGATTACAAAAGTATTTCGAAGTGTTTTGTGAAAGTTTATCGTCAACTTTTTTAATTAAAAAAAATTACGTTGTGTTTTAAAACGGTGTTTTTTCCTGGATCACACACTCTTCATAGATCGATATTTAGGGTATATATGGAACGATTTAATTTAGTTTCGGCTCAATAGGTAATTTGGAGCCCGAGCAGCGACCTTAATTGGTGCTGATAATCCACATTTTCCGGGAGTTGCTACAGGGTCCCTGAATGAGCTATCGGACACAAACATTGGGGTCCATCTTTATGGGCCGAGGCAGTTTTAATGCACCTAGTCTTGTGACTCTGGGACTTTTCTAAATGTCGTCATTTTCGTAATGGTCAAAATGAATTGAAGTTATTGCAAATGTACGAGGCTGTTTCTCAATCTGAGAACGTTCTAGAGCCACATAACTCATCATGCGCTATCGACTTGAGCTCTATAACAGTTTTCTAAATTTTCAGAGCTCTAGGTGTGACTGTTCTTTGATAGTTTGAACAAAGGTAACTATTGCAGGCTCTGTGTGTATCAGAGCCCCACACTGTCATCCCCTCCATCCTTGCTGAATGTGTGTGTGTGTGTGTTGTGTGTGTGTGTGTGTGTGTGTGTGTGTGTGTGTGTGTGTGTGTGTGTGTGTCCTTGCTGTGTGTGTGTGTGTGTGTGTGTGTGTGTGTGTGTGTGTGTGTGTGTGTGTGTGTGTGTGTGTGTGTGTGTGTGTGTGAGCTTTTCTTTGACATCCGTTTGGAGAATGCGACCTGCCCAAATGCATAGTGTACAATTTCTAATACAACATTTACTCACGTAAAGATGAAGAGCATGCACTTTATTTTAAAGGATGATATAATGCATGAAGCAAAAAAGGGAATGATTTGGTGAAATGTGATGATGTAGACTCAGTAAAGGGGTCTTTCAACCCTCTGTGGTCTGGAATAATTCTTCAGACTCAGAGTAGCATGGTTCTGATTATTGACTCTGAACTCCTGTATATATTGGAATTACATTGTGATGTCTTTGGAGGACCACAGCTGCCATAATTAGAATTAAATTAGAAAAGTTGAAGAGATGTCATGACAGAGGGACACAGGAAGAAGAGAGATCATGACACTGAAATCATTGGAGATTCTTGTAAAGAAAGCATAAAGAGTGCCAATGTAGGAATCAAGAGTAGTGATGTGTTGGAGTTTAAAGTGGTGATGGTGTTGGATGAGACCACAGGGCCTTATTTCCACTTGGTGGAACAGTTGATTGGAGCAGTGCCTGGTGGAGTCTCAGTACCCGGGATCTTCTGTCCAGAACTGTTCACACACCAACAGTAACCTACCAGAAAGAGACATGTTAGTAACCTGTTAAATATATAATATTTATACATTTTACTGTAACATGTTGAATTGTCACGTACAACTCAATTGGAGCACTTATGGTGTGTGTGTGTGTGTGTGTCTCTGTGTGTGTGTGTTTTAACCTGTAGAGCCTGAACATTGCTCAGGGGTGTATTGTCCATCGTTGTCACACGTGGGGACGTAGACTCCAGGCCTGACTTTTTTCAAAGCATTTTCTCTAGCAATCTCACAGGGGGTCTTGGGTCGTATCATACCATCTAAACACATAGATAACATTCTTTATAACGATGACATTACATAGTATAACATACATTGCTGGACAAACATCCTGGAAGATCTGGCTGCATCTGGAATCTTGGGTTGCGTCCCCTATGGGCCCCTGTTCCCCTATGGGCCCCTGTTCACCTATGGGCCCCTGTTCCACTTTGGGCCCTGGTCAGGAGACTGCATCCTATATGGGACCCTGTTCCCCGAGGTCAGAGACTGCATCCTATGGGACCCTGTCAGGGCCCTGGGAGACTGCATCCTATATGGGACCCTGTTCCCGAAGGGCCCAGGTCAGGAGACTGCATCCTATATGGGACCCTGTTGGGCCCCAGGAGACTGCATTCTATATGGGAGGGCCCTGGTCAGGAGAAGTGCCCTATACGGAATAGAAAGCCATTTCAGATGTACATTTCTGAAATATTCAGTTGTTGCTTCACTACTTCAGAGATCTTCACTGGGTCTCTCCCTCTGTCCTGCCTGTGAGTTAAATTCTCCCTCCTCTCCTTTTTAAGGACACGTCCAGTCAGAACCCTCCCTCTGGAACCCCGCACGGAGAGTTGGAGGTTTGAAATGGTGGCGAGTAGTAAAGAAAAAAATGCAGGAAATTCAGAAATAGTTTGTGAAGCAACAGCTGTGCTGGAATGACAACAATATGGCTGTCAATTCTGATGGTATGGTGGAGGATGAGGTTTAATGACCTGAATGGTCGGAAGTGGAAAAACACAGGAAGAAGAGAGATCATGACACAGAAAGAAGAGAGATAATGACACAGGAAGAAGAGATAATAATACCGTAAGAAAAGAGATAATGACACAGAAAGAAGAGATAATAATACCGTAAGAAAAGAGATAATGACACAGGAAGAAGAGAGATCATGATACAGAAAGACAGGAAGAAGAGAGATCATGATACAGAAATCAGTTTAGCATCTTGTCAAGAAAGCATAAAGAGGTCCCATTTAGGAAGCAAGAGTAGTGATGTGTTGGAGTTTAAAGTGGTGATAGTGTTGGATGAGACCACAGGGCCTCACTTACTCTGGGTGGAACATATGATTGGACCAGTGCCTGGTGGAGTCTCAGTACCCGGGATATACTGTCCAGAACTGGTCACACACCAACAGTAACCTACCAGAAAGACATGTTAAGTTAATTAGAGATCGGGCTACTTTTTTCAAAATTCTGTTAAAAATCACGCAACATTTCAACGTCCTGCTACTCATGCCAGGAATATAGTATATTCATATGATTAGTATGTGTGCATAGAAAACACTCTGAAGTTTCTAGAACTGGTTCAATGGTGTCTGTGACTATAACAGAACGAGTTGCGTGGTCAAAATCGCAAGATAACCTGATCACAAAATCGACAAAGAAAAAATCAATCCTCCAGTCTCGGTATTGTCTATGGCTTTAAATAAATGATGGGACTGAGCTTGCAATTCCTACAGCTTCCACACGGTGTCGCCAGTGTTGTGATTACCAGGGCCCTTTATCCTTGGTCAGATTAGTCAATGGCACATCCTGTCTTCAGGTGCGCAGCTGGAAAAAATATCCGTGAGGAAATGGACTTTGTTTTGAAAACTTCTAGCTATTGAATACAGATCGCTCCGTGATCAATTTGATCGTTTATTAACGTTTAGTAATTCCTAAAGTTGGATTACAGAAGTAGTTTGAAGTGTTTTAAAGCATTTTATAAATCTGACATGTTGGCTAGCTTCACAACGAGTGTAGCTTTAATTGAGTACCCTGCATGCGTGTTTTAATGAAAGTTTGAGTTTTATCGAGAACTATTACTTGTCACTCTGAAATTTCCCCTGATGTTGATCCCTGTACAAAGACTGCAGCCATATTAATAACCTGTTAAATATATAATATTTACACATTTTACTGTGACATATTGAACTATTATTATTATATTATTATTATTATATTATTATATATTATATATTATTATTATTATATTATTATTATTATATTATTATTATTATATTATTATATATTATATATTATTGTTATTATATTATTATTATTATATAACTGTCACATTCAACTGAATTGGAGCATTTATAGTGTGTGTGTTTTAACCTGTAGAGCCCCAACATTGCTCAGGGGTGTATTGTCCAGCGGCGTCACACTTTGGGGATGTAGGCTCCATCCTTGGCCACGTGGCACGGAATCTCTAGCATCCTCACATGGGGTCTTGGGTCGTATCGCACCATCTGGACACACAGGCAACATACATTGTAATGTGGACATAACATAAAAATGATGGATATACATTCTGGAATCATGGACTGTGTTCTATAAGGGACCCTGTTCCCCGAAGGGCCCTGGTCAGGAGACTGCATCCTATATGGGACCCTGTTCCCGAAGGGCCCTGGTCAGGATACTGCATCCTATATGGGACCCTGTTCCCGAAGGGCCCTGTTCAGGAGACTGCATCCTATATGGGACCCTGTTTCCCGAAGGGCCCTGGTCAGGAGACTGAATCCTATATAGGACCCTGTTCCCCGAAGGGCCCTGGTCAGGAGACTGCATCCTATATTGGACCATGTTCCCCTTTGGGCCCTGGTCAGGAGACTAAATCCTATATAGGACCCTGTTCCCGAAGGGCCCTGGTCAGGAGACTGCATCCTATATAGGACCCTGTTCCCGAAGGGCCCTGGTCAGGAGACTGCATCCTATATAGGACCATGTTCCCGAAGGGCCCTGGTCAGGAGACTGCATCCTATATGGGACCCTGTCTTGCCCTGGTCAGTATCGCACCATCTGGACACACAGGCAACATACATTGTAATGTGGACATAACATAAAAATGATGGATATACATTCTGGAATCATGGACTGTGTTCTATATGGGACCCTTTTCCCGAAGGGCCCTGGTCAAATTCTGCTACTTGTTTAAAACGCCTGTGGAGTCAAATTCCAGTTTCGTAGAAGAGCTGATGAAACTAATACTGGAAATGTAATCTGTGTTATTTCCTGATATTTGCAAGACAATCCAATGATACATCCAGTTGAATGATCAAACCATTCATATCAGAATACCTCAGTCCAGCATCTAGACACCAATATACATCTCTGGTACTAGAGGAGTGGCAGGTAGCCTGCAGTTAGAGAGTTGGGCCAGTAGTTCAAATCAGTGAGCTGACAAGTTGATATATCCATCTATGTGCCCTTAAGCAAGGCGCAACCTTCATTTCTCCAGTGTCAAGGTTGATAATGGCAGACCTCTCAGAAGGTGTCCCATGGAGAACCGATAATGAATAGAAACACATTTCCAAATCACACCTGTGTATTAACACCTACGAGTGTGTGTGAATTAGGTGTGGTATGTTTAATTAAGATGTTGGTGAGTTGGTGTGAGGTATGTCCCGCTTACATCCCATAGCAAAAGCCGTGCTGACAAGCAGAATGATAGTCAATATCGCCATGGTGATAGTCTCCTGAGAGAGAGAAAGAGAGATTAGTTGAGCATTTTAAAGCATCTGGAATGGCTGTGGGTACTAGAGGAGAGGTTAAGGAAATCCACTATTAGGTACAAAACTGAAATAACAGCCAAAGTTATTGTTTTATTCTTGTACGGAACCCAATGATTTTGAGAACTTACTTGATAGGTTGATGTCCTCTGTGTAATTTGTGTCTTGTTTGACACATCACCTACACACTTTATTAGAATACTTGTGAAATGCACAGTTATTTTTGGTAACACTTTTTTCTCTCATACTCCAACCCCATTGGATGCATTGAACGGATGTGGGTGGAGCAATGTCTACATAGAGGTGCAGGTTGTGAACACTGAAAGCTCTGACGAAGGCTTTGAGGCTGATACGTACAGCTTTAGAGCAGTGAGACTAGCAAGAACAGTGTTCTTCATATTACTCAACTGTAACCATGCACCTGCAACAAAGATAGCTCAGATGTGAGAGTGCCTCTTGAATCCTAGTCCAAGTACGCTCTAAAAATGTGGGGTTCAACTGGAGTTCTAAAGTTCTGTTCTTTAAAACCATACAGTTCTTGGAACTGAAAATGGCCCTTAAAAGGTTCTTCTAAGAACCCCGTAGAAGGTGGGGGTCATCAAGGAACCTCCTTAGCTGGTGGGGGTTCTTGCAGGAACCTACCTGCCCAACAAACATTAAGATTTGAAAGGACAGTAGCAGGTGCTTAACTTCTTAAGGGGCAGTGAGTTGCTTGGATGAAAGGTGCACAGAGGTGCCCATATTAAACTGCCTGCTTCTCAGTCCCAGTTGCTAATATATGCATATGATTATTCACATTGGATAGAAAACACTTTGAAGTTTCTAAAACCGTTTGAATGATGTCTGCGAGTATAACATAACTCATATGGCAGGCAAAAACCTGAGAAGATTTTCAACCAAAATCCTATTGAAATCACAGCGAGATATGGATGAGTTTGCACTTCCTACGGCTTCCACTAGATGTCAACAGTCTGTAGAACTCTGTCTGATGCCTCTACTGTAAAGGGGGGGCCAAATGAGAGGAGAATTAGTCAGGTCTGCCATGAACTGACCATGTGCGTTCACATGTGAGGGAGCTCTCTTCCATCGCTCACCTTAAGTCCCTGTAATACCCACGATTGGAAATTCATTTGAGATTTATGTTAAAAACATTCTAAAGATGGATTCAATACATCGTTTGACATGTTTCTACTGACTGTTACGGAACTTTTGGACATTTCGTCAGGCTTTAGTGAACGCGCTTCGTGCTGACGCGCTAACAAAAGTAGCTACTTGGACATAAATGATGGACATTACCGAACAAAACAAACATTTCTTGTGGGAGTCCTGGGAGTGCATTCCGATGAAGATCAGCAAAGGTAAGTGAAGATTTATAATGCTTTTTATGAGTTTTGCTGACTGCACAATTTGGCAGATAATTAGCCAAAATATTGCAATATCCCTTTAAGTACATAACCTACTGTATAGCTGGGGGTACTGGAGGAGAGTGTCACATTATTATAAAGGAGACAGGAATGCATAATAGGGTTTTTATTTTCCCAAATTACAGTGTGCTATGTAAAGGCACGGGGACGAAGACCAAGCAAACACATACAAAACACAGGGCTGAAACCCATTCAAAAGAGCGAGGAGTACCTCGAATAAATACACAGGAGGAGACCCGAAAACACAAGCACACAATGATACAACACGGGACGAGACCCCTAATCATCTATGCACAATACAAGTGGCACGAAAGCCAAAACAACAAGGCACAGGTACTCACACGACCAACGGACATTGGAACATGGATGCTTCCCAAATGGCTTCTTATCCCCTATGTAGTGCACTACTTTGGACCAGGGCCCACAGTGAACTAAATAGAGAATAGCTCATGGCCACAAAGGTAATATGGACCCTTGTCTAAAGTAGCTCACTACGTAGGGAATGGGAAGTCAGTTGGGACATAGACAGGTATTAGATGAACAGATGTTGAAATCTCACCTTCTGAAGTCTTCAGTTGTAGCTTCACTTCTTCAAAGGTCTTCACTGGGTCTCTCTCTGTCCTGCCTGTGAGTTGAGTTCTACCTCTCTCTCAACTCCTTTTTAAGGACCTGTCCAGTCAGACCCCTCCCTCTATTTTGTCAAAATTCTCTCTCTCTCTCTCTCTCGCTCTCTCTCTCGCTCTACCTCTCTCTCTCTCTCTCGCTCTACCTCTCTCTCTCTCTCTCTCTCTCTCTCGCTCTAACTCTCTCTCTCGCTTTACCTCTCTCTACCGCTCTCATCCTTCAATTCTCCATACTTTCTGTCCAGCCCAAACACTGCTGGACCTGTCTGACATCTACCTGTTTGACAGGGTTGGGGTCAATTCAAAGTGAAGGTATTCAACTTTTGCAACACAGTCATGTGTTACATATTGGGTCACAATATTGTTATGAAGAGACTTAATTCTACCTAATTGAAGCTGATGAAGATGTAGTCTGAAGTGCATTACAATGTCTTGGAAACACAATGCTATTTCAGAAGGAGATAAATAATGAGCAGTAAAACCTTTTGTCCTCATTGTGATGTCACCAGATAGACTTTAGATGCAGCATCAATTTCACTATAAGTTCTGAAATGTTAAATTCATTTGAATTAACTGCTGTCTGTCTAATTGATCTTTTGCCCCAGAATGTTGGGCAACTGATCGTAGCAACTGACGTAGCAGCTGTCGTCAAGCCCAACACCTTGGACAAGCTCATGAAACATGAAATCCATTGAGAGGATTACATAAAAGGTAGAGTTTTCATTGAAAAACTAATAGTTTAAATTGCTAAATATTTTAAATATTTTAACAGTGCACCAGGGATACTTGCTACTGTGATTCCTGTGATTCCTTATTTTGTTATATTGTTTGCTGGCTCAGCTGGTTAGCGAGCTCTGTCTCATTGACATCCCAATGTTGCTAATGGCCAGCTATCTATCCTGTTAATATAACTTGTTTTGTTAGCTAGGTAATGTTAGCTAGGTATGTTAGAAATGTTATGATCACAACTCTCATCTGTTGTCGACATAAGAATTCCATTTGGGAGCACCAGCTAGTTAGCTAGGTAATGTTAGCCATGTTATGAGCACCAGCTAGTTAGCTAGGTAATGTTAGCCATGTTATGAGCACCAGCTAGTTAGCTAGGTAATGTTAGCCATGTTATGAGCACCAGCTAGTTAGCTAGGTAATGTTAGCCATGTTATGAGCACCAGCTAGTTAGCTAGGTAATGTTAGCCATGTTATGAGCACCAGCTAGTTAGCTAGGTAATGTTAGCCATGTTATGAGCACCAGCAAGTTAGCTAGGTAATATTAGCCATGTTATGAGCACCAGCTAGTTAGCTAGGTAATCTTACCATGTTATGAGCACCAGCTAGTTAGCTAGGTAATGTTAGCCATGTTATGAGCACCAGCTAGTTAGCTAGGTAATGTTAGCCATGTTATGAGCACCAGCTAGTTAGCTAGGTAATGTTAGCCATGTTATGAGCACCAGCTCGTTAGCTAGGTAATGTTAGCCATGTTATGAGCCCAGCTAGTTAGTTAGGTAATGTTAGCCATGTTATGAGCACCAGCTCGTTAGCAAGGAAATGTTAGCCATGTTATGAGCACCAGCTAGTTAGCTAGGTAATGTTAGCCATGTTATGAGCACCAGCTCGTTAGCTAGGTAATGTTAGCCATGTTATGAGCACCAGCTAGTTAGCTAGGTAATGTTAGCCATGTTATGAGCACCAGCTCGTTAACTAGGTAATGTTAGCCATGTTATGAGCACCAGCTAGTTAGCTAGGTAATGCTAGCTAGGTATGTTAGCCATGTTATGAGCACCAGCTCATTAGCTAGGTAATGTTAGCCATGTTATGAGCACCGGCTAGTTAGCCAGGCAATGTTAGCCATGTTTTGAGCACCATCTAGTTAGCTAGGTAATGTTAGCTAGGTATGTTAGCCATGTTATGAGCACCAGCTCGTTAGCTAGGCAATGTTAGCCATGTTATGAGCACCAGCTAGTTAGCTCCAAAAGTGGTTGGTAACGTTTGGCTGCATGCCGACAGTGCATTCAGAGCCATTCATTTAAATAATCGACTTGTATTTCTTTCCAGAGTTTCCTGGTCTTTGCATTAACAAGATATTCATTTCCAGCATCTTTCACATCATTGAAAATGCAAAAAAAGAGGAGGACAGGCACAGCCTGCCCCACCGCTACCAATGATTCTCAGCTAGCGGTGGCCAATGTTAGCAGAAGTTTGCAGTGGGTTTTTACATAATCGTAGTGCAAAAGTATTGCACAAAAAATACCATAAACCACATAATCTCAGTGTGATTTAATTTAAAACAGGACAATGGAATAGATGGATGAGGTATGTTCCAAATAGAACCCTATTCCTTACATAGTGGACTAGTTGTGACCCTATAGGCCCTGGTCAAAAGCAATGTACTATGTTGGGAATGTCTTGAAATAGTTTTATTGTGTAAGATGGTTGTTATGGTACCCCTGTAGCAAAATATATTGTCTTAAAGTTCATTTAACCCTCCCGTGGTCCTGGGGTCAGGGTGACCCAGGTCCTGTCCTCCCCTTTCTGTGCTCTGTGCTCGCGGGTCAGAGCGACACAGGCCCTATGTTTCCAGGGCTCCCGCTCTGCGCTGGCGGGGTCAGAGTGACCGTGCCAGCCACTGGCGAGGTGTGTGCCTTTGAGCGTAGTAGAGAGTCTGCGAGTGTGGCGAGGCGTGTGCCCGGCTCACCGCTCTGCACTCTTCGCTCTGCGCTCAGAGAGACCCTGTCAGCCACTGGCGAGGCGTGTGCCGCGGAGCGTAGTAGAGAGTCTGCGACTGTGGCGAGTGTGGCGAGTGTGACGAGGCTGTGCCCGGCTCCCCACTCTGCGCTCTGAGCTCGCAGCTCTGCACTCTTGGGTCAGAGCACAGGTCCGGACGTGCCTCGCTGTGTGCTAGAGAGCAGCCGAGTGTTCTTGTTGTGCTCTGCGCTCGTGGGTAAAAGCGACCCAGGCCCTGTGTTTCCAGGGCTCTGCGCTCTGCGCTCGTGGGTCAGTGCGACCCAGGCCCTGTGTTTCCAGGGCTCTGCGCTCTGCGCTCGTGGGTCAGTGCGACCCAGGCCCTGTGTTTCCAGGGCTCTGCGCTCTGCGCTCGTGGGTCAGTGCAACCCAGGCCCTGTGATTCCAGGGCTCTGAGCTCTGCGCTCGTGGGTCAGTGCGACCCAGGCCCTGTGTTTCCAGGGCTCTGAGCTCTGCGCTCGTGGGTCAGTGCGACCCAGGCCCTGTGTTTCCAGGGCTCTGTGCTCTGCGCTCGTGGGTCAGTGCAACCCAGGCCCTGTGTTTCCAGGGCTGGCGCTCTGCGCTCCGCACTCTGCCAGTCAGAGCGACCCTGTCAGCCACTGGCGAGGCGTGTGCCCTGGAGTGTAGTGGAGTGTCTGCGAGTGTGGCGAGGTCGTGCGCTCTGCGGGTCAGAGCGACCCAGCCAGCCGCTGCACAGAGACATAAACTGAACAAGTTCCACAGACATGTAACTAACAGAAATTGAATAATGTGTCCCTGAACAAAGGGGGGTCAAAGTCAAAAGTAACAGTCAGTATCTGGTGTGGCCACCAGCTGCATTAAGTACTGCAGTGCATCTCCTCCTCACGAACTGCACCAGATTTGCCCGTTCTTGCTGTGAGATGTTACCCCACTCTTCCACCAAGGTACCTGCAAGATCCCAGACATTTCAGGGAGGAATGGCCCCAGCCCTTACCCTCCGATCCAACGGGTCCCAGGCGTGCTCAATGGGATTGAGATCCGGGCTACTCGTTGGCCATGGCAGAATACTGACATTCCTGTATTGCAGGAAAACACACTTGTTCTGTGCAGTATGGCAGGTGGCTTTGTCAAGCTGGAGGGTAGTTAGGATGAGCCTGCAGGAAGGGTACTACATGAGGGAGGAGGATGTCTTCCCTGTTCTTTCACTTTAATTATCAGCATTGACAAAAAGATCATTGACAAAAAAAATCTGTTATTCCATTCAGTTATTCCCCTCCTCCTCTCATACCCGAACCTCTCCCCTCCTCCTCTCATACCCTAACCTCTCCCCTCCTCTCATACCCTAACCTCTCCCCTCTCCCATATCCCTCTCCCCTCCTCCTCTCATACCCTAACCTCTCCCCTCTCCCCTCCTCCTCTCATACCCGAACCTCTCCCCTCTCCCATATCCCTCTCCCCTCCTCCTCTCATACCCTAACCTCTCCCCTCTCCCATATCCCTTTCCCCTCCTCCTCGCATACCCTAACCTCTCCCCTCCTCCTCTCATACCCAAACCTCTCCTTTCTCCCATACCTCTCTCCCCTCCTCCTCTCATACCCGAACCTCTCCCCTCTCCCATACCTCTCTCCACCCCTCCTCTCATACCCTATACCTCTCCTCTCTCCTATACCTCTACTCTCTCCTATACCTCTCTCCCCTACACCTCTCCTCCCCTAACCTCTCCTCTCTCCTATCCCTCTTGTCCCCTTACCTCTCCTCTCCTCCCCTAACCTCTCCCCTCCTCCTCTCATACCCTAACCTCTCCCCTCCTCCTCTCATACCCTAACCTCTCCCTTCTCCCATACCTTTCTCCCCTCCTCCTCTCATACCCTAACCTCTCCCCTCCTCCTCTCATACCCTAAGCTCTCCCCTCTCCCATACCTCTCTCCCCTCCTCCTCTCATAACATATACCTCTCCTCTCTCCTGTACCTCTCCTCTCCTATACCTCTCGCCCCTCCTCCGCTCCTCTCTCCTATACCTCTCCTCTACCTCTCCTCTCTCCTATACCTCTCTCCTCTCCTATACCTCTCCTCTCTCCTATACCTCTCTCCTCTCCTATACCTCTCTCCTCTCCTATACCTCTCTCCTCTCCTATACCTCTCTACCCTCCTCCTCTCCCTCTCTCCCCTCCTCCTCTCCTCTCTCCTATACCTCTCTCCCCTCCTACCTCTCCTCTCTCCCCTCCACCTCTCCTCTCTCCTATACCTCTCTCCCCTCTCGCCTATACCTCTCGCCCCTCCTCCGCTCCTCTCGCCTATACCTCTCTCCCCTCCTCCTCTCCTCTCTCCTATACCTCTCCTCTCTCCTATACCTCTACCTCTCTCCCCTAACCTCTCCTCTCTCCCCTCCTCCACTCCTCCCTCCTATACCCCTCTTCCCTACCCCTCTCCTCCCCTAACCTCTCGACTCTCCCCTCCTCCTCTCCTCCCCTAACCTCTCCCCTCCTCCCCTAACCCCTCCCCTCCTCCTCTCCTCCCCTAACCTCTCCCCTCCTCCCCTCCTCCCCTAACCTCTCCCCTCCTCCTCTCGTCCCCTAACCTCTCCCCTCCTCAAACCCTCTCCTCTGACCTTCAGCTTTAATACAGTAACTATGTACCCATTAACTTGATTTTTTTGTTGTTGTCGCCATATAGAAAGTCTGCATAGGAAATAGATGTAACAATTGTCTGTTCCAGTGAGATTCCGTTGAACTGTTGTGTGTCGGTCAAAAACAACTGGATGTAAAAAACTTTACCCCTCAAAAAGAAATAACGTACTGCCATGGTCTGCACCAAGGTATTATAATGGTCTGCACCAAGGTATCACCACGGTCTGCACCAAGGTATCACCATGGTCTGCACCAAGGTATTATAATGGTCTGCACCAAGGTATCATCATGGTCTGCACCAAGGTATCATCATGGTCTGCACCAAGGTATCACCACGGTCTGCACCAAGGTATCACCACGGTTTGCACCAAGGTATCATCATGGTCTGCACCAAGGTATCATCATGGTCTGCACCAAGGTATCATCATGGTCTGCACCAAGGTATCACCATGGTCTGCACCAAGGTATTATAATGGTCTGCACCAAGGTATCATCATGGTCTGCACCAAGGTATCATCATGGTCTGCACCAAGGTATCATCATGGTCTGCACCAAGGTATTATAATGGTCTGCACCAAGGTATCACCATGGTGTGCACCAAGGTATCACCACGGTCTGCACCAAGGTATTATAATGGTCTGCACCAAGGTATCATCATGTTCTGTACCAAGGTATCACCACGGTCTGCACCAAGGTATCACCATGGTCCTTCTGTAGCTCAGTTGGTAGAGCATGGCGCTTGTAACGCCAGGGTAGTGGGTTCGATTCCCGGGACCACCCATACGTAGAATGTATGCACACATGACTGTAAGTCGCTTTGGATAAAAGTGTCTGCTAAATGGCATATATTATTATTATTATATTATGGTCTGCACCAAGGTATCATCATGGTCTGCACCAAGGTATCACCATGGTCTGCACCAAGGTATCACCATGGTCTGCACCAAGGTATCACCATGGTAAGCACCAAGGTATCACCACGGTCTGCACCAAGGTATCACCACGGTCTGCACCAAGGTATCACCACGGTCTGCACCAAGGTATCACCATGGTCTGCACCAAGGTATCACCATGGTCTGCACCAAGGTATCATCATGGTATGCACCAAGGTATCATCAGAGAGGAGGAGGGGAGAGAGGTATAGGAGAGAGGAGAGGAGGAGGGGAGAGAGGTATAGGCGAGAGGAGGGGCGAGAGGTATAGGCGAGAGGAGGTATAGGAGTGGGGAGAGGTATAGGAGAGGAGGAGTGGAGAGAGGTATAGGAGAGAGGAGAGCTGGAGGGGAGAGAGGGAGAGGTATAGGAGAGAGGAGAGGAGGAGGGGCGAGAGGTATAGGCGAGAGGAGGAGGGGAGAGGTATAGGAGAGAGGAGAGGTATAGGGTATGAGAGGAGGAGGGGAGAGAGGTATAGGAGAGGGAAGAGGTTAGGGTATGAGAGGAGGAGGGGAGAGAGGTATACGCTACGGTCACAAGACGCAGGCCTCCTAATTGTCCCTAGAATTTCTAAGCAAACAGCTGGAGGCAGGGCTTTCTCCTATAGAGCTCCATTTTTATGGAACGGTCTGCCTACCCATGTCAGAGACGCAAACTCGGTCTCAACCTTTAAGTCTTTACTGAAGACTCATCTCTTCAGTGAGTCATATGATTGAGTGTAGTCTGGCCCAGGAGTGGGAAGGTGAACGGAAAGGATCTGGAGCAACGGACCGCCCTTGCTGTCTCTGCCTGGCCGGTTCCCCTCTTTCCACTGGGATTCTCTGCCTCTAACCCTGTTACGGGCGCTGAGTCACTGGCTTGCTGGGGCTCTCTCGTGCCGTCCCTGGGGGGGGTGCGTCACCTGGGTGGGTTGATTCACTGTTGTGGTCGGCCTGTCTGGGTTGCCCCCCTTGGGTTGTTCCGTGGCGGAGATCTTTGTGGGCTATACTCGGCCTTGTCTCAGGATGGTAAGTTGGTGGTTGAAGATATCCCTCTAGTGGTGTGGGGGCTGTGCTTTGGCAAAGTGGGTGGGGTTATATCCTTCCTGTTTGGCCCTGTCCGGGGTGTCCTCGGATGGGGCCACAGTGTCTCCTGACCCCTCCTGTCTCAGCCTCCAGTATTTATGCTGCAGTAGTTTATGTGTCGGGGGCTAGGGTCAGTTTGTTATATCTGGAGTACTTCTCCTGTCCTATTCGGTGTCCTGTGTGAATCTAAGTGTGCATTCTCTCCTTCTCTCTTTCTTTCTCTCTCTCGGAGGACCTGAGCCCTAGGACCATGCCCCAGGACTACCTGACATGATGACTCCTTGCTGTCCCCAGTCCACCTGGCCATGCTGCTGCTCCAGTTTCAACTGGCCTGGGCCCTAGGACCATGTCCCAGGACTACCTGACATGAGGACTCCTTGCTGTCCCCAGTCCACCTGGCCATGCTCCTGCTCCAGTTTCAACTGACCTGAGCCCTAGGACCGTGCCCCAGGACTACCTGACATGATGGCTCCTTGCTGTCCCCAGTCCACCTGACTGCTGCTGCTCCAGTTTCAACTGTTCTGCCTTATTATTATTCGACCATGCTGGTCATTTATGAACATTTGAACATCTTGGTCATGTTCTGTTATAATCTCTACCCGGCACAGCCAGAAGAGGACTGGCCACCCCACATAGCCCGGTTCCTCTCTAGGTTTCTTCCTAGGTTTTGGCCTTTCTAGGGAGTTTTTCCTAGCCACCGTGCTTTTACACCTGCATTGTTTGCTGTTTGGGGTTTTAGGCTGGGTTTCTGTACAGCACTTTGAGATATCAGCTGATGTACGAAGGGCTATATAAATACATTTGATTTGATTTGATTTGATATGGGAGAGGTTAGGGTATGAGAGGAGGAGGGGAGAGAGGTATAGGAGAGAGGAGAGGAGAGGTGTAGGGGAGAGAGGTATAGGAGAGAGGAGAGGTTCGGGTATGAGAGGAGGAGGGGAGAGGGAAATGGGAGAGGGGAGAGGTTAGGGTATGAGAGAAAGGAGGGGAGAGGGATATGGGAGAAGGGAGAGGTTAGGGTATGAGAGGAGCAGGGGAGAGGGATATGGGAGAAGGGAGAGGTTAGGGTATGAGAGGAGGAGGGGAGAGGGATATGGGAGAGGTTAGGTTATGAGAGGAGGAGGGGAGAGGGATATGGGAGAGGCAAGAGGTTAGGGTATGAGAGGGGGAGGGGGGTTAGGGTATGAGAGGAGGAGGGGAATAACTGAATGGAATAACAGATTTTTCTTGTCAATGATGATAATATGTCATCTTAAAGTGGAGGAACAGGGAAGACATCCTCCTCCCTCATGTAGTACCCTTCCTGCAGGCTCATCCTAACTACCCTCCAGCTTGACAAAGCCACCTGCCATACTGCACAGAACGAGTGTGATTTCCTGCAATACAGGAATGTCAGTATTCTGCCATGGCCAACGAGGAGCCCGGATCTCAATCCCATTGAGCACGCCTGGGACCCGTTGGATCGGAGGGTGAGGGCTAGGGCCATTCCTCCCAGAAATTTCTGGGATCTTGCAGGTGCCTTGGTGGAAGAGTGGGGTAACATCTCACAGCAAGAACGGGCAAATCTGGTGCAGTCCGTGAGGAGGAGATGCACTGCAGTACTTAATGCAGCTGGTGGCCACACCAGATACTGACTGTTACTTTTGACTTTGACCCCCTCCCCTTTGTTCAGGTACACATTATTCCATTTCTGTTAGTTACGTGTCTGGAACTTGTTCAGTTTATGTCTCTGTGCAGCGGCTGGCTGGGTCGCTCTGACCCGCAGAGCACAACAAGAACACTCGGCTGCTCTCTAGCACACAGCGAGGCACGTCCGGACCTGTGCAGCGTCTGGCTGAGGTGCTCTGACCCAGGAGCGCAGAGCTGCGAGCCCAGAGCGCAGAGCGGGGAGCCGGGCACAGCCTCGCCACACTCGCCACACTCGCAGACTCTCTACTACGCTCCAGGGCACACGCCTCGCCAGTGGCTGACAGGGTCGCTCTGACCCGCAGAGCGCACGACCTCGCCACACTCGCAGACACTCTACTACGCTCCAGGGCACACGCCTCGCCAGTGGCTGACAGGGTCGCTCTGACTCGCAGAGAGCGGAGCGCAGAGCGCCAGCCCTGGAAACACAGGGCCTGGGTCGCACTGAACCACGAGCGCAGAGAGCAGAGCCCTGGAAACACAGGGCCTGGGTCACTTTTACCCACGAGCGCAGAGCGCAGAGCCCTGGAAACACAGGGCCTGGGTTGCACTGACCCACGAGCGCAGAGCTCAGAGCCCTGGAAACACAGGGCCTGGGTCGCACTGACCCACGAGCGCAGAGCTCAGAGCCCTGGAAACACAGGGCCTGGGTCGCACTGACCCACGAGCGCAGAGCACAAAAAGAACACTCGGCTGCTCTCTAGCACACAGCGAGGCACGTCCGGACCTGTGCTCTGACCCAAGAGCGCAGAGCTGCGAGCCCAGAGTGGGGAGCCGGGCACAGCCTCGTCACACTCGCCACACTCGCAGACTCTCTACTACGCTCAAAGGCACACACCTCGCCAGTGGCTGACAGGGTCACTCTGACCCCGCCTGCGCAGAGCGGGAGCCCTGGAAACACAGGGCCTGGGTCGCTCTGACCCGCGAGCACAGAGCACAGAAAGGGGAGGACAGGACCTGGGTCACCCTGACCCCAGGACCACGGGAGGGTTAAATGAACTTTTTAAGACAATATATTTTGCTACAGGGGTACCATAACAACCATCATACACAATAAAACTATTTCAAGACATTCCCAACATAGTACACTGCTTTTGACCAGGGCCTATAGGGTCACAACTAGTCCACTATGTAAGGAATAGGGTTCTATTTGGGACCTACCTCATCCATCTATTCCATTGTCCTGTTTTAAATGAAATCACACTGAGATTATGTGGTTTATGGTATTTTTTGTGCAATACTTTTGCACTACAATTATGTAAAAACCCACGACAAACATCTGCTAACATTGGCCACCGCTAGCTGAGAATCATTGGTAGCGGTGGGGCAGGCTGTGCCTGTCCTCCTCTCTTTTTTGCATTTTCAATGATGTGAAAGATGCTGGAAATGAATATCTTGTTAATGCAAAGACCAGGAAACTCTGGAAAAAAATACAAGTCGATTATTTAAATGAATGGCTCTGAATGCACTGTCGGCATGCAGTCAAACGTTACCAACTACTTTTGGAGCTAACTAGCTGGTGCTCATAACATGGCTAACATACCTAGCTAACATTACCTAGCTAACTAGCTGGTGCTCATAACATGGCTAACATTGCCTGGCTAACAAGCTGGTGCTCATAACATGGCTAACATTACCTAGCTAACTAGCTGGTGCTCATAACATGGCTAACATTACCTAGCTAACTAGCTGGTGCTCATAACATGGCTAACATTACCTAGCTAACTAGCTGGTGCTCATAACATGGCTAACATTACCTAGCTAATGAGCTGGTGCTCATAACATGGCTAACATTACCTAACTAACTAGCTGGGCTCATAACATGGCTAACATTACCTAGCTAACGAGCTGGTGATCATAACATGGCTAACATTACCTAACTAACTAGCTGGGCTCATAACATGGCTAACATTACCTAGCTAACGAGCTGGTGCTCATAACATGGCTAACATTACCTCGCTAACTAGCTGGTGCTCATAACATGGCTAACATTACCTAGCTAACTTGCTGGTGCTCATAACATGGCTAACATTACCTAGCTAACTAGCTGGTGCTCATAACATGGCTAACATTACCTAGCTAACTAGCTGGTGCTCATAACATGGCTAACATTACCTAGCTAACTTGCTGGTGCTCATAACATGGCTAACATTACCTAGCTAACTAGCTGGTGCTCATAACATGGCTAACATTACCTAGCTAACTAGCTGGTGCTCCCAAATGGAATTCTTATGTCGACAACAGATGAGAGTTGTGATCATAACATTTCTAACATACCTAGCTAACATTACCTAGCTAACAAAACAAGTTATATTAACAGGATAGATGGCTGGCCATTAGCAACATTGGGTTGTCAATGAGACAGAGCTCGCTAACCAGCTGAGCCAGCAAACAATATAACAAAATAAGGAATCACAGTAGCAAGTATCCCTGGTGCACTGTTAAAATATTTAAAATATTTAGCAATTTAAACTATTAGTTTTTCAATGAAAACTCTACCTTTTATGTAATCCTCTCAGTGGATTTCATGTTTCATGAGCTTGTCCAAGGTGTTGGGCTTGACGACAGCTGCTACGTCAGTTGCTACGATCAGTTGCCCAACATTCTGGGGCAAAAGATCAATTAGACAAACAGCAGTTAATTCAAATGAATTTAACATTTCAGAACTTATAGTTAAATTGATGCTGCATCTAAAGTCTATCTGGTGACATCACAATGAGGACACAAGGTTTTCCTGCTCATTATTTATCTCCTTCTGAAATAGCATTGTGTTTCCAAGACATTGTAATGCACTTCAGACTACATCTTCATCAGCTTCAATTAGGTAGAATTAAGTCTCTTCATAACAATATTGTGACCCAATATGTAACACATTCATGTGTTACAAAAGTTGAATACCTTCACTTTGAATTGACCCCAACCCTGTCAAACAGGTAGATGTCAGATAGGTCCAGCAGGGTTTGGGCTGGACAGAAAGTATGGAGAATTGAAGGATGAGAGTGAGAGAGAGAGAGAGAGAGAGCGGTAGAGAGAGAGGTAGAAAGAGAGGTAGAAAGAGAGGTAGAGAGAGAGGTAGAAAGAGAGGTAGAGAGAGAGGTAGAGAGAGAGGTAGAAAGAGAGAGAGAGAGAGAAATTTTGCCAAAATAGAGGGAGGGGTCTGACTGGACAGGTCCTTAAAAAGGAGTTGAGAGAGAGGTAGAACTCAACTCACAGGCAGGACAGAGAGAGAGAGACCCAGTGAAGACCTTTGAAGAAGTGAAGCTACAACTGAAGACTTCAGAAGGTGAGATTTCAACATCTGTTCATCTAATACCTGTCTATGTCCCAACTGACCTCCCATTCCCTACGTAGTGAGCTACTTTAGACAATGGTCCATATTACCTTTGTGGCCATGAGCTATTCTCTATTTAGTTCACTGTGGGCCCTGGTCCAAAGTAGTGCACTACATAGGGGATAAGAAGCCATTTGGGAAGCATCCATGTTCCAATGTCCGTTGGTCGTGTGAGTACCTGTGCCTTGTTGTTTTGGCTTTCGTGCCACTTGTATTGTGCATAGATGATTAGGGGTCTCGTCCCGTGTTGTATCATTGTGTGCTTGTGTTTTCGGGTCTCCTCCTGTGTATTTATTCGAGGTACTCCTCGCTCTTTTGAATGGGTTTCAGCCATGTGTTTTGTATATGTGTTTGCTTGGTCTTCGTCCCCGTGCCTTTACATGGCACACTGTAATTTGGGAAAATAAAAAACCCTATTACGCATTCCTGTCTCCTTTATAACAATGTGACACTCTCCTCCACTACCCCCAGTTATACAGTAGGTTATGTACTTAAAGGGATATTGCAATATTTTGGCAAATTAAAACCCTTTTCTTCTTACACGGAGTCAGGTTTTGTCTCTGCATGCCATTTGAAGGACTTTGAAGGTAGTTTTTCCAGCGATCGCTAACTCACGTCAGCGCAATGACTGGAAGTCTTTGGCATCTGCTCTCATAGTTAGCAATTGTGTTGAAGCTATAGTAGTTCATTTCAAAACTTCCTTCAAAACTAATGAAAGAGGGCTAAATTACCAAAATCGCACAACATCCCTTTAACACCTTGATCCATCATCTTTCCTCCTCTCTTCTCCTCACCTAACATCTCCTCTCTCATATACCTCTCTCCCCTCCTCCTTTCCTCACCCCTCCCATATTCCTCTCTCCCCTCATCCTCTCCTCACCTCTCCTCTCCCATATACCTCTCTCCCCTCATCCTCTCCTCACCTCTCCTCTCCCATATTCCTCTCTCCCCTCATCCTCTCCTCTCTCATATTCCTCTCTCCCCTCATCCTGTCTTCCCCTACCCTATCCTCTCTCCCTTCCTCCTCTCTCCCTTCCTCATCTCCTCACCAAACCTCTCCCCTCTCCATTACCTCTCTCCCAACAACAAACCCTGGTTCTACTTTCACTCTCTCTCCTCCAGACCTTCAGCTTTCATTTTTTTGTCGACATTTAGAAAATTTGCATAGAAAATATATGTAAGAATTGCCTGCAACAGTGAGATTCCGTTGAACTGTTGTGTCGATAAAAACAACTGGACGTAGTAACTTCACCCCCCAACAAAAACAAAATGTACCTAGAGTGTAGAATAAACAAATTGTCCGTGCCAAGGTATCATCATGGTCTGCACCAAGGTATCACAATGGTCTGCGCTAAGGTATCACCATGGTCTGCGCCAAGGTATCACCATGGTCTGTGCCAAGGTATCATCATGGTCTGCACCAAGGTATCACCATGGTCTGCACCAAGGTATCACCATGGTCTGCACCAAGGTATCATAATGGTCTGCACCAAGGTATCACCATGGTCTGCACCAAGGTATCATCATGGTCTGCACCAAGGTATCATCATGGTCCGTGCCATGGTGGATCTGCATTGTATGTCTGAAATAATTGGATGGTGAAACTTGCATCGAGCCTACCAGAAGAGCAAGGTGAAGCAAGTCCGGCATTCTTGAAAGTCACAATAAACCTTGTCCTGCAAAACAACTATTTGTATATGATCATTAAAAAATGCATTCAGTGGGCATAATTGAACTCCCAATTACCCTCTGGACACGCCCCTTTCCTGCTAACTCACCACACCTGAACTCACTCTGCTAATCACCAATTCCTCTTCCATTCTTCTGGTATATAAGCAGCTTGTTCTACTTGGGTTTGTTCAGCATTTGTGGTGTCCCAGTTCCTTTAGTGTTCCTGTTGTTGATTGGCTAAAGTAAGTTCCTGCTATTGTAACTTTTCTAGGGTTTTAACTTCCTGCATTGGGGTGTAATATCCTGTTTAATTTAACTGTAAGGGAAGTGTTACAGCTTGTGAGATGAGACATGGTATAATGATGGTTCCTGCTAGCAGAATGTGTCTTACATCTATAATCCTGTAGACTGTTCTGATTGGTTTCCATGTGCGCAGCTGTCTAGCTAATCACCCTCACAATATGGGCACCATGCTGGGCCAGACTGGAAGTAGGGGAAACATGGACGTGCAAAGCCAGAACAAAACATTGGCTGCCATATTTGGATGGGCCTTGTCTAAACTAGATGTAGTTATTGATCACTGCTCAGTGCTGTAAATGGTGCTTTATCAGAACCATCTAGTGTATTATGGATGGCTCTTCAGAGGTGGGACCCCATACTGCTAGCAGGTACCTTATTGAACCATGTCATCTAATATTGGGCTGTGGTGTATTCCCTCCAGCACGATAACAACTTATCACAGCCTTTCCTGGTGGCCATTTTACCTTACCTACTGGTGTTAAAAGCCACTAAGCCTTCCCTACTGGTGTTACAAGCCACTGAGCCTTACCTACTGGTGTTACAAGCCACTGAGCCTTACCTACTGGTGTTACAAGCCACTGAGCCTTACCTACTGGTGTTACAAGCCACTGAGCCTTACCTACTGGTGTTACAAGCCACTAAGCCTTCCCTACTGGTGTTACAAGCCACTGAGCCTTACCTACTGGTGTTACAAGCCACTAAGCCTTACCTGACATCATTTTGTACTTTGCTTTTATTTTTGTTGTAAAATAAAAGCAGAATATAACTGTGTTAAATCATAATGCTTGTCTTCTGACAGATTTGGCCATAACCAAACCTGAATGACATTTCTACATTTGGGAATTTGAACTCTATTACATCTGTCTGAGTGGAGAGAAATACCTGCCTAGAAATTCTCCTCAACCCTGTTTAGGGAATAGGTTGGCATTTAGGAAAGCAGACATATTCCTGTTCTAATCTACTGTATGTTGAGTTGAATCTGGTTTTGATGCCTTCACTCTGTTTCTCTCAGGAGATTCCATGACCATGTTGACCAGTCTTCTGCTTCTCAGTGCTGCCTTTGCTCTGGGAGATGCAAGTAAGAGTCTACTTTTCTTGACTCGTTCTGTATATTTCTTGTAGCAGAGGTGACTGGATGATCTACAAATAATATTGTAGCTCTGGTTTGTAGATCTTTCTCCAATAGCCTTTAAAGCCACATGTAACTTCTCCTTACAGATGCATTGATAGAAGAAGACTTGTGTCCTTCCGGTTGGACCAAATATGGATCAATCTGTTTAATGTTTGTAAAGACTACGAGGAGCTGGCCTGAAGCAGAGGTATCACCCTTACCATCTAATGTGTATTTGAAGGGGAAGTGTAGTTGAAATTAGCTCTTTGACATTACCTTAAAGGTGATACTTTCTTAAACTGCAAGAAATGACTGATGTGACTGACTGATGTGAAATACTGAACTTCCCTTTAAGATGGGTATTTTCTATACATTTTGGGTATTTTCTATACATTTTGAATATTTAATGTGGAGTCGTGCCTCCTGTATATTGGAACCCACAGGACATGGCTTAAGATGGAGATGAACTAGTATCTTTAAGAGTTTTAAAAAGGAATTAGTTGCGATGGTCAATATTTGGTTGAGAGTCCAGAAGACAAATTCTCAGCAAGGCTGACTGACTAATACATGAAATGCCTTTGTTCCCATCTACTGCTTGGCTGTTACTGTAGATAATACTTTTCTTAATTGACTTGCCTAGTTAAATAAATACTTTCTTCTCTAGCGGTACTGTGTGTCCCTTGGTGATCAACTGGTGTCTGTACCCAACGTTGTCGAGTACCTTGGCGCAAACCTGGCATCTGTGCACAGCTCCGAGGAGGACCAGTTTCTACAGGCGTTGGTCTTGGTCAAGACTGTTAGTTTCCCTCCTACCTGGATTGGCGGATTTTATTCTGTTAAGGTGGGACCATTAAGCCTACAGTGTTATATAGAGCCATTATTGCAAGGAACTCCGTTCCATCTCATATTGCTCAAGTGAACAGCAAACCTGGTTAAAAATGGGAGATGTGGCACGTAGGCTACCTGTAATTTGATGATGTAGTTCTGTCTGAGTAGTTCTAATGTCATTTTGTGTGGACCCCAGGAAGAGGAGCTGCTGCTTTTTAACAGCTATTGTAATGGTTTCCATATAAAATATCAAGAGTTGCCATGCGACAGGTAGCCTCGCCGTTGGCCAATAAAGGCTGGGTTGAATCCCAGAGCTCACTCCGTGAAATCTGATGTGCCCTTGAGCAACGCCCTTAATCCTAATTGACCCTGTAGGTCATTCTAGATGAGTCTGCTAAATTATTTTACTGTCAACTTCAGGAGGCCTTTATACTCATGTAAAATGTTTCTAGGTAAGTATACATTTGATCAAAGTAATCTCTTCCATACAGTCTTGTAACCACATGTTTGGGGTTTCTAGCTTCAAAGGTTGTAGACTTGTTGTCTTTGAAATATATCGGGATGACTGCAAATGTGAGGAGTCGACTGTAGGTTTTTACACAAGCAACAGTCCCAGTCGGTGGGTTTTGAAGTAGTGGTAGCTTAAACTGTTTGGTTTCAGGTGGTAGAGGAAGGACTACATTTAGTCTTTATTCTGAAATCCCCCCCTCAGGACAGGCGGTGGTTCTGGAGTGATGGCTCCGACTTTGCTCACCAGAACTGGGCTAAAGGAAGGCCTGGTGCTGGTGCCATCGAGACTTGTATTCATATCAACTTTGGAGGTACAGTAAACCCAGTATCATTCACTGATCCAGTCATCAAATTAAACTTATTCCTTAACTTTCCTACTGTCTGTACAGCTGAGTATCTGTGTTCTGTGTTTCATCTTCAGGTCAGAAGCGCTGGAACAATGCTTTATGTGGAATGAGCTTGCCCTCTGTATGCTCCCTGAGACTCCTGCCTCTCCGCCAGACTATACATTAGAAGCAGCAATGCTATTCCGTAGTGTCTGCACCCTTAATACTTCATGGTAACGTCTACACATCAGAAGCAGCAATGTTATTCCGTAGTGTCTGCAACCTTTTCATGGTAACGTCAAAATACTTAGTTGCTGTTAAATGAAGTCTGTTACTAACCAAATGTTGAGGAATTGTTTGCAGCCAATAAAATGTGGATGCTATTTTTTGTCTCATGAGTTATTGACTATGAATCATACTGCTGAAATTGTCCCATGTTTTGAGCGCTTTCTAAAAGGTACATTCTCATCCCAAAATGTATTTGTCAAACAGATAAGTACAAAACCTGTGTCAAATTGGCACTAAGTACAACCTGTAACACTTCACCTGAAACTCTGCATCATAACACATGTTGTAGTTGGTAATCTTTCTTCCTGTCCCCTGTGGAACTCAACCCCACAACCTTTATGTTGGAAGTGCTATGCTTTACTGTGCCACCAGGACATAACTGTAATTGTGCCTAACTTTGTAAATGTAGACCTGTGACATGACACAGTATGTTTAGGATACTGAAGTGCAAAAGACATGTTTAACTTATGGCTGCAGGGGGCAGTATTGAGTAGCTTGGATGAAAAGGTGCCCATTGTAAACAGCCAGCTTCTCAGTTGCTAATATATGCAAATTAGTATTGGATAGAAAACATTAAAGTTTCCAAAATTGTCTGTATAAAACAAATGATATTGCAGGTGAAACCCTGAGTAATATCAAACCAGGAAGTGGCTTCTATTTTGACTCCATGTTCCATAGCCTCCCTTTGTGCCATTTAATAACCTCTTAGCGTCCCCTGAGACGTCTGCGTCCCACCCAGCCATCTGCAAATGCGCTACGCTAAATGCTAATAGCACTCGTTAAAACTCAAACGTTCATTAAAAAACACATGCAGGGTACTCAACCTCAGTCTACCAATACCGGATCCGGCTTCGTGACTACGGCTCATTAGCATAACGCACAATGCGAAAAAATATTTAACCTCCACACATTAACAAGTAAAACAGCTCAAATGAAAGCTAAACAAGTTTATCTACCCAGCAAGTCAGATTTCTAAAATGTTTTACGGCAAACAGCACATATTTACGTCAAACCACCACCGCAGACATAGCTCATTAGCATAGCCAAGTAGGAAAAAATATGCAATCAAACGCAGGATTAAAAAAATAATTTCACTAACCTTTTGAAATCTTCATCAGATGACAGTAATATAACATGTTACACAGTACATTCATTTTTTTTTCAATCTGCAATATATATCCATAAATCTCTGTTTACAATGACGCATTCTTCAAAAAATGCTACTAAAATGTCAGGAGAAATGACGATAGCTCCGGCAGATAACGTCAGCTAACAAGGAATACACATCAACTTTGACTAAATATGCATGTTTTACATATGTATAGGAAGATACACTTCTTCTGAATGCAATCGCTGTGTTACATTTATTTTTAACGTTACAGGATGCGTTCACTAGGCTATACTATGAGACAGCGCTCAAAAAGTAGCATTCTGGCTCCTCTATCTTGGAGTCGACAGAAACCCAAATTTACCACATAAATATTCCCTTACCTTTGCTGTTCTTCCATCAAAAGACCTGGAAGGGATTATACTTACCAAACCAGCGTTTAGTTTTCAAGTCTGCGTCTTTCGGTTCTCAAAATAGCCACATTTCGGTCGAAATGTAGGCAAAATTCAAGTGGATGCGCACCAAAACGTTGAAATTATATATGTCGAGTTAACTTGTCAAACTAACTTCATAATCAAGCTTTAACATGTTATAAAGGTGTACAGCAATTTTGAGAACGAACAGAAACACAGGCACCGTTCAATCGATCTTGGAAAAAAGACAGGACTTGACCACTGCGCACATAAAAGTGACCGTTTTTTTTGAGTGACTGGCAGCAGCTTTCGGCATGCTCAAACTCTGGCGAGCGGGCGATTCTCACAATGAGAAGCCCCATTGAAAGCTGAGATCGCGCTGAACACGTAGGGACTCTTCCCAGAGCTGTAACTGTTTGGGGAAGGAGCGCACTTTTCACATATGCTGGGCAACATTTGTTTTGGCTGTTTCTATTCAATAATATTTTTTTTTCATATATTAGCAAAAAATAATTATGTTTACTGGGTTCAACTCATCCCCAAACTATCTATATTGGGTGATTGTGGATCAATCAAAAAGAATTTAACCGAGATATTTTGGAATCATTCTCTCAAAAAACTTTTCCAACACTGCACGTAAGGCGTTCAACTCATCCCAAACTATCAATTTTGTAAACTGAGATAGATTTTTGGATATAAATATTATAAATTATTATATAAAATATTATCGAACAAAACACATGTATTGTGTAATATGATGTCCTATGAGTGCCATCTGATGAAGATCATCAAAGGTTAGTGATGAATTTGATCTGTATTTCTGCTTTTTGTGAATCCTATCTTTGGCTGGAAAAATGGCTGTGTGTTTTTTCGACTTGGCGGTGATCTAACATAATCATACGTTATGCTTTAGCTGTAAAGCATTTTTGAAATCGGACACGATGGGTAGATTAACAAGATGTTTATCTCTCATTTGCTGTATTGGACTTGTTAATGTGTGAAAGTTACATATTTCAAAAAAATATTTTTGAATTTCACGTGCTGCCATTTCAGCGGAATGTTGTCGAGGGTTTCCGCTAGCGCTAGAGAGGTTCAATGCTGAGCTACAGTCAATAAACAGCATTCTTACATACAGTGGTAACTCCTTTAAAAGTTGCGGCACACCTTGCGTGCTGCCACAGAATTCTGTGGCATGTCATTTAATTCTCAGCCATTTTTTCCTGTTACTGCTAGTTTGAGAAGCATTTGTTAGTATTCCGTATTGGCATTACCAGAAAATGTAAAACTTTTTTTGTAACAACTTAGTATATGGGATTGATTAAGAAATGTGATTAATATTATGGTGTTTCTATTCAGAGCTTCCGTAGGATGGAATGGAGAATATGGCGCTGTACATTGTGACGGCCGGGAGTAGGCTACAGGATTGGAGGATTCTAAATATTTTGCCTTCATTAGACAACTTTGTTCCAATATTTCTGTAAACCAGTGATATTTATTCCCAAAGTAAATTCCCAGAACATTAAGCATGTGTGTTCACTTGTTTTTGTTCTGTAGTTTCAACCCAATGATTCGTCTGACAAACAAAGACCTTTCCGTCCAGCAGGCCCAGGCATGGATCAAAATTGGCGAGACATTCAATAACGTCGTCTTCACAGATGAATCAACCGTGGCCCTTGAGCAATTTGCTCCAGAATAAAAGGAAGAATATCAAGAAGATTAACGAAAGCATAAAGATGAAGAAATGCTGTTTAGTTAGAATTGCAACACTTTATTTATGGCTGCAGGGGCAGTATTGAGTAGCTTGGATGAGAAGGTGCCCATTGTAAAAGGCCAGCTCCTCAGTCTCGGTTGCTAATATATGCATATTATTATTGGATAGAAAACACTAAAGTTTCCAAAACTGTCAAAATATTGTCTGAGTATAACAGAACTGATATTGCAGGCGAAACCCTGAGGAAAATCAAAACAGGAAGGAGCTTCTATTTTGAAAAATGAGCCAGAACGATAACATCGCTTCAAATGGTCACATGAGTTTTGCTCACGCAACAGAATTTGAACAGGTATTGCTTTTCCGTGAAAGACATTTGCGGTTGATATTGATTATACATTTAAAAAACAACCTGATGATTGATTATAAAAAACATTGGACATTTTGGAGACTATTTGGAATTTGTCATGACCGCTCTTTCTTGTGGATTTCTGAACATTACAAACATTTTGGATCTAAAAATAATCTTTATGGAACATTTGTGTAACTGGGAGTCTCGTGAGTGAAAACGTCCGAATATCAAAGTTAAGCGATTAATTTGATTGCTTTTCGTGACCAAGCTACTTTGATGCTATGTTCATAATGCTTTGTCATGCAATCGATAAACATACACAAAAGCTTGGATTGCTTTCGCTGTAAAGCATAGTTTCAAAATCTGTGAAGACAGGTGGATTAACAAAAGGCCGAGCTGTGTTTTGCACTTGCATAGGTTATAGAGCTCATTAAGCGATTTTGATTTTCAAATTTCATTTGCATTGATGACAGAGTGATTACAGGGACAATAGAGTGCTCAGTACCAGGCAGTTAGCAAGTGCGGTAGACTACTAATGACCATCACCAGCATCAGAGCTTGGAGAAGCCTAATTACTAAATGGCCACGTGGAATTTGACTACCTTCAATTCTTGTAACTGCCGGTAATACGTACTCCTTCCTCCATTTCCCATAAATGAACCGGTTCAGATACATTGTTCAACATATCAACAACAACAATAACGTCAGTAAATCAACACTTTAATCTCTGGATTCATTCATGTATTTATTTGTATGGGATGTGAATCCGTTCCTGTAGTTCAGTAAAGACAACTGGCCGTCTTCTACATCTCCATTCCAACACCGTTCATCTACAATTAGACAAAAAACATTAACATCCAGAATCAGCTGCAAAGTAGTAACATTTAGTAAATGACATCTCCATTCCAACAACGTTCATCTACAATTAGACAAAAAACATTAACATCCAGAATCAGCTGCAAAGTAGTAACATTTAGTAAATGACATCTCCATTCCAACACCGTTCATCTACAATTAGACAAAAAACATTTAAAAGGAGAGGTGGAAGAGGTAGACCATAACTTACAGACAACAGAGAGAGAGAGACACACAGTGAATCCCTTGGAAGAGTGCAGAAGATGAGAGTGCATTGTTTGGGAAGGATACATATTCCTGTGTGCCAGGCTAATCTATTGTATGTGGTTGAAGAAGTGATACCTGAGTTACATCAGAAGACTAGTAGCACTGTGTTGACCATACTTCTTCTTGGGGTTCTCAGGACTGGGTTTAGAAAATGCTGCTTTGGCTGTTATTTCAGTTTTGTACCTAATAGTGGGTTTCCTTAACCTCTCCTCTAGTACCCACAGCCATTCCAGATCCTTTAAAATGCTCAACTAATCTCTCTTTCTCTCTCAGGAGACTATCACCATGGCGATATTGACCATCATTCTGCTTGTCAGCATGGCTTTTGCTCTGAGAGGTAAGCATGACGTACGTCACACCTACTCACCAACATCTTAAATAGACATTTGTTGGTGTTGCTCTGTCCTACTTCACACACACACATGTAGGTATTAATACGCAGGTGTGATTTGGAAATGTGTTTCTGTTCCTAACTGGTTCTCCATGGGACACCCTCTGAGGGGTCAGCCATTATCAACATTGACACTGGAGAAATGAAGGTTAAAACTACTTGTGACTCTCAAACCCGGATCCGGGAGCGTAATCATCGCCTGACACGAATTAGCATAACGCAACGGACATAAATATTCCTATTCACAAAAATCACAAGTGAAATATATTGGAACACAGCTTAGCCTTTTGTTAATCACCCTGTCATCTCTGATTTTCAAAATATGCTTTACAGCCAACGCTAGACAAGCATTTGTGTAAGTTTATCATAGCCCTGCATAGCATTATGCCTTGCCAGCAGCAGGCATAATGGAGGAAAAGGGGGGTGAGAGTAACGGATGTTTCAATCGGTGATGTCACTTGCTCTGAGACCTTGAAGTAGTAGTTCCCCTTGCTCTGCAAGGGCCGCGGCTTTTGTGGAGCGATGGGTAACGATGCTTCGAGGGTGACTGTTGTTGATGTTTGCAGAGGGTCCCTGGTTCGCGCCCGGGTATGGGCGAGGGGACGGTCTAAAGTTATACTGTTACATTAGGTTACACCAGGTAGACAGCCAGAGTTAATTTTCTCCCAAAATATTATTTTTGTAGGCGAAATAGCTTCGTTTGTTCTTGACGTTTGGCTGAGAAATCGCCCGGAAATTGCGGTCACCACAACACTGAAAAATATTCCAAATTAGCTCCATAATATCGACAAACATGGCAAATGTTGTTTATAATCAATCCTCAAGGTGTTTCTGTAATATCTATTCAATAATATATCCGTCGGGACAATCCATTTTTCAGGAGGACCGATTGGAGTAATGGCTACCTCTGTATTTTACGCAAGAATCTCTCTCGGAGCCACCATGTGACCACTTACGCAATGTGGCCGCCTACGGATTTTCTTCAACAGAAATGCGTAAAACTACGTCACAGTGCTGTAGACATCTTGGGGAATATGTAGAGAGCGTAAGCTCGTTGATGTTACATTCACAGCTGAATAGGGAGTCATTGGAACACAGCGCTTTCAAAACCTGGGGCACTTCCGGATTGGATTTTTCTCAGGCTTTCGCCTGCAATATCAGTTCTGTTATACTCACAGACAATATTTTGACAGTTTTGGAAACTTTAGAGTGTTTCCTATCCTAAGCTGTCAATTATATGCATATTCTAGCATCTTGTCCTGACAAAATATCCTGTTTACTACGGGAACGTTATTTTTCCAAAAATGAAAATACTGCCCCCTAGTCACAAAAGGTTAAACCATAATAAAAGCATATAACACGTAGTTACTATCTAGCTGCGGGTCCAGTTCTGACATTATGTGTAGGCCTAGCTGAGGCGACCTCGAATCCCAAGTTTCGGCTCAATAGGTAATTTGGAGCCCGAGCAGCGACCTTAATTGGTGCTGATAATCCACATTTTCCGGGAGTTGCTACAGGGTCCCTGAATGAGCTATCGGACACAAACATTGGGGTCCATCTTTATGGGCCGAGGCAGTTTTAATGCACCTAGTCTTGTGACTCTGGGACTTTTCTAAATGTCGTCATTTTCGTAATGGTCAAAATGAATTGAAGTTATTGCAAATGTACGAGGCTGTTTCTCAATCTGAGAACGTTCTAGAGCCACATAACTCATCATGCGCTATCGACTTGAGCTCTATAACAGTTTTCTAAATTTTCAGAGCTCTAGGTGTGACTGTTCTTTGATAGTTTGAACAAAGGTAACTATTGCAGGCTCTGTGTGTATCAGAGCCCCACACTGTCACTCCATCCTTGCTGTGTGTGTGTGTGTGTGTGTGTGTGTGTGTGTGTGAGCTTTTCTTTGACATCCGTTTGGAGAATGCGACCTGCCCAAATGCATAGTGTACAATTTCTAATACAACATTTACTCATGTAAAGATGAAGAGCATGTACTTTATTTTAAAGGATGATATAATGCATGAATCAAAAAAGGGAATGATTTGGTGAAATGTGATGATGTAGACTCAGTAAAGGGGTCTTTCATCCCTCTGTGGTCCGGAATAATTCTTCAGACTCAGAGTAGCATGGTTCTGATTCTGGACTCTGAACTCCTGTATATATTGGAATTACATTTTGATGTCTTTGGAGGACCACAGCTGCCATAATTAGAATTAAATTAGAAAAGTTGAAGAGATGTCATGACAGAGGGACACAGGAAGAAGAGAGATCATGACACTGAAATCATTGGAGATTCTTGTAAAGAAAGCATAAAGAGTGCCAATGTAGGAATCAAGAGTAGTGATGTGTTGGAGTTTAAAGTGGTGATGGTGTTGGATGAGACCACAGGGCCTTATTTCCACTTGGTGGAACAGTTGATTGGACCAGTGCCTGGTGGAGTGTCAGTACCCGGGATCTTCTGTCCAGAACTGTTCACACACCAACAGTAACCTACCAGAAAGAGACATGTTAGTAACCTGTTAAATATATAATATTTACACATTTTACTGTAACATGTTGAATTGTCACGTTCAACTCAATTGGAGCACTTATGGTGTGTGTGTGTGTGTCTCTGTGTGTGTGTGTTTTAACCTGTAGAGCCTGAACATTGCTCAGGGGTGTATTGTCCAGCGTTGTCACACGTGGGGACGTAGACTCCAGGCCTGACTTTTTCAAAGCATTTTCTCTAGCAATCTCACAGGGGGTCTTGGGTCGTATCATACCATCTAAACACATAGATAACATTCTTTATAACGATGACATTACATAGTATAACATACATTGCTGGACAAACATCCTGGAAGATCTGGCTGCATCTGGAATCTTGGGTTGCGTCCCCTATGGGCCCCTGTTCCCCTATGGGCCCCTGTTCACCTATGGGCCCCTGTTCCACTTTGGGCCCTGGTCAGGAGACTGCATCCTATATGGGACCCTGTTGAAGGGCCCAGGTCAGGAGACTGCATCCTATATGGGACCCCCCGAAGGGCCCTGGTCAGGAGACTGCATCCTATATGGGACCCTGTTCCCCAAAGGGCCCAGGTCAGGAGACTGCATCCTATATGAGACCCTGTTCCCCGAAGGGCCCTGGTCAGGAGACTGCATCTCCTATATGGGACCCTGTTCCCTTTGGGCCCTGGTCAGGAGACTGCATTCTATATGGGACCCTGTTCCCGAAGGGCCCTGGTCAGGAGAAGTGCCCTATACGGAATAGAAAGCCATTTCAGATGTACATTTCTGAAATATTCAGTTGTTGCTTCACTACTTCAGAGATCTTCACTGGGTCTCTCCCTCTGTCCTGCCTGTGAGTTAAATTCTCCCTCCTCTCCTTTTTAAGGACACGTCCAGTCAGAACCCTCCCTCTGGAACCCCGCACGGAGAGTTGGAGGTTCGAAATGGCGGCGAGTAGTAAAGAAAAAAATGCAGGAAATTCAGAAATAGTTGGTGAAGCAACAGCTGTGCTGGAATGACAACAATATGGCTGTCAATTCTGATGGTATGGTGGAGGATGAGGTTTAATGACCTGAATGGTCGGAAGTGGAAAAACACAGAAAGAAGAGAGATAATGACACAGGAAGAAGAGATAATAATACCGTAAGAAAAGAGATAATGACACAGAAAGAAGAGATAATAATACCGTAAGAAAAGAGATAATGACACAGGAAGAAGAGAGATCATGATACAGAAAGACAGGAAGAAGAGAGATCATGATACAGAAATCAGTTTAGCATCTTGTCAAGAAAGCATAAAGAGGTCCCATTTAGGAAGCAAGAGTAGTGATGTGTTGGAGTTTAAAGTGGTGATAGTGTTGGATGAGACCACAGGGCCTCACTTACTCTGGGTGGAACATATGATTGGACCAGTGCCTGGTGGAGTCTCAGTACCCGGGATATACTGTCCAGAACTGGTCACACACCAACAGTAACCTACCAGAAAGAAATGTTAAGTTAATTAGAGATCGGGCTACTTTTTTCAAAATTCTGTTAAAAATCACGCAACATTTCAACGTCCTGCTACTCATGCCAGGAATATAGTATATTCATATGATTAGTATGTGTGCATAGAAAACACTCTGAAGTTTCTAGAACTGGTTCAATGGTGTCTGTGACTATAACAGAACGAGTTGCGTGGTCAAAATCGCAAGATAACCTGATCACAAAATCGACAAAGAAAAAAATCCAGTCTCGGTATTGTCTATGGCTTTAAATAAATGATGGGACTGAGCTTGCAATTCCTACAGCTTCCACACGGTGTCGCCAGTGTTGTGATTACCAGGGCCCTTTATCCTTGGTCAGATTAGTCAATGGCACATCCTGTCTTCAGGTGCGCAGCTGGAAAAAATATCCGTGAGGAAATGGACTTTGTTTTGAAAACTTCTAGCTATTGAATACAGATCGCTCCGTGATCAATTTGATCGTTTATTAACGTTTAGTAATACCTAAAGTTGGATTACAGAAGTAGTTTGAAGTGTTTTAAAGCATTTTATAAATCTGACATGTTGGCTAGCTTCACAACGAGTGTAGCTTTAATTGAGTACCCTGCATGTGTGTTTTAATGAAAGTTTGAGTTTTATCGAGAACTATTACTTGTCACTCTGAAATTTCCCTGATGTTGATCCCTGTACAAAGACTGCAGCCATATTAATAACCTGTTAAATATATAATATTTACACATTTTACTGTGACATATTGAACTATTATTATTATATTATTATTATTATATTATTATATATTATATATTATTATTATTATTATATTATTATTATATTATTATTATTATATTATTATATATTATATATTATTATTATTATATTATTATTATTATATTATTATTATTATATTATTATATATTATATATTATTGTTATTATATTATTATTATTATATAACTGTCACATTCAACTGAATTGGAGCATTTATAGTGTGTGTGTTTTAACCTGTAGAGCCCCAACATTGCTCAGGGGTGTATTGTCCAGCGGCGTCACACGTGGGGATGTAGGCTCCAACTTGGCCACGTGGCACGGAATCTCTAGCATCCTCACATGGGGTCTTGGGTCGTATCGCACCATCTGGACACACAGGCAACATACATTGTAATGTGGACATAACATAAAAATGATGGATATACATTCTGGAATCATGGACTGTGTTCTATAAGGGACCCTGTTCCCCGAAGGGCCCTGGTCAGGATACTGCATCCTATATGGGACCCTGTTCCCGAAGGGCCCTGTTCAGGAGACTGCATCCTATATGGGACCCTGTTTCCCGAAGGGCCCTGGTCAGGAGACTGAATCCTATATAGGACCCTGTTCCCCGAAGGGCCCTGGTCAGGAGACTGCATCCTATATTGGACCATGTTCCCCTTTGGGCCCTGGTCAGGAGACTAAATCCTATATAGGACCCTGTTCCCGAAGGGCCCTGGTCAGGAGACTGCATCCTATATAGGACCCTGTTCCCGAAGGGCCCTGGTCAGGAGACTGCATCCTATATAGGACCATGTTCCCGAAGGGCCCTGGTCAGGAGACTGCATCCTATATGGGACCCTGTCTTGGGTCGTATCGCACCATCTGGACACACAGGCAACATACATTGTAATGTGGACATAACATAAAAATGATGGATATACATTCTGGAATCATGGACTGTGTTCTATAAGGGACCCTTTTCCCCGAAGGGCCCTGGTCAAATTCTGCTACTTGTTTAAAACGCCTGTGGAGTCAAATTCCAGTTTCGTAGAAGAGCTGATGAAACTAATACTGGAAATGTAATCTGTGTTATTTCCTGATATTTGCAAGACAATCCAATGATACATCCAGTTGAATGATCAAACCATTCATATCAGAATACCTCAGTCCAGCATCTAGACACCAATATACATCTCTGGTACTAGAGGAGTGGCAGGTAGCCTGCAGTTAGAGAGTTGGGCCAGTAGTTCAAATCAGTGAGCTGACACGTTGATATATCCATCTATGTGCCCTTAAGCAAGGCGCAACCTTCATTTCTCCAGTGTCAAGGTTGATAATGGCAGACCTCTCAGAAGGTGTCCCATGGAGAACCGATAATGAATAGAGACACATTTCCAAATCACACCTGTGTATTAACACCTACGAGTGTGTGTGAATTAGGTGTGGTATGTTTAATTAAGATGTTGGTGAGTTGGTGTGAGGTATGTCCCGCTTACATCCCATAGCAAAAGCCGTGCTGACAAGCAGAATGATGGTCAATATCGCCATGGTGATAGTCTCCTGAGAGAGAGAAAGAGAGATTAGTTGAGCATTTTAAAGCATCTGGAATGGCTGTGGGTACTAGAGGAGAGGTTAAGGAAATCCACTATTAGGTACAAAACTGAAATAACAGCCAAAGTTATTGTTTTATTCTTGTACGGAACCCAATGATTTATGAGAACTTACTTGATAGGTTGATGTCCTCTGTGTAATTTGTGTCTTGTTTGACACATCACCTACACACTTTATTAGAATACTTGTGAAATGCACAGTTATTTTTGGTAACACTTTTTTCTCTCATACTCCAACCCCATTGGATGCATTGAACGGATGTGGGTGGAGCAATGTCTACATAGAGGTGCAGGTTGTGAACACTGAAAGCTCTGACGAAGGCTTTGAGGCTGATACGTACAGCTTTAGAGCAGTGAGACTAGCAAGAACAGTGTTCTTCATATTACTCAACTGTAACCATGCACCTGCAACAAAGATAGCTCAGATGTGAGAGTGCCTCTTGAATCCTAGTCCAAGTACGCTCTAAAAATGTGGGGTTCAACTGGAGTTCTAAAGTTCTGTTCTTTAAAACCATACAGTTCTTGGAACTGAAAATGGCCCTTAAAAGGTTCTTCTAAGAACCCCGTAGAAGGTGGGGGTCATCAAGGAACCTCCTTAGCTGGTGGGGGTTCTTGCAGGAACCTACCTGCCCAACAAACATTAAGATTTGAAAGGACAGTAGCAGGTGCTTAACTTCTTAAGGGGCAGTGAGTTGCTTGGATGAAAGGTGCACAGAGGTGCCCATATTAAACTGCCTGCTTCTCAGTCCCAGTTGCTAATATATGCATATGATTATTCACATTGGATAGAAAACACTTTGAAGTTTCTAAAACCGTTTGAATGATGTCTGCGAGTATAACATAACTCATATGGCAGGCAAAAACCTGAGAAGATTTTCAACCAAAATCCTATTGAAATCACAGCGAGATATGGATGAGTTTGCACTTCCTACGGCTTCCACTAGATGTCAACAGTCTGTAGAACTCTGTCTGATGCCTCTACTGTAAAGGGGGGGCCAAATGAGAGGAGAATTAGTCAGGTCTGCCATGAACTGACCATGTGCGTTCACATGTGAGGGAGCTCTCTTCCATCGCTCACCTTAAGTCCCTGTAATACCCACGATTGGAAATTCATTTGAGATTTATGTTAAAAACATTCTAAAGATGGATTCAATACATCGTTTGACATGTTTCTACTGACTGTTACGGAACTTTTGGACATTTCGTCAGGCTTTAGTGAACGCGCTTCGTGCTGACGCGCTAACAAAAGTAGCTACTTGGACATAAATGATGGACATTACCGAACAAAACAAACATTTCTTGTGGGAGTCCTGGGAGTGCATTCCGATGAAGATCAGCAAAGGTAAGTGAAGATTTATAATGCTTTTTATGAGTTTTGCTGACTGCACAATTTGGCAGATAATTAGCCAAAATATTGCAATATCCCTTTAAGTACATAACCTACTGTATAGCTGGGGGTACTGGAGGAGAGTGTCACATTATTATAAAGGAGACAGGAATGCATAATAGGGTTTTTATTTTCCCAAATTACAGTGTGCTATGTAAAGGCACGGGGACGAAGACCAAGCAAACACATACAAAACACAGGGCTGAAACCCATTCAAAAGAGCGAGGAGTACCTCGAATAAATACACAGGAGGAGACCCGAAAACACAAGCACACAATGATACAACACGGGACGAGACCCTAATCATCTATGCACAATACAAGTGGCACGAAAGCCAAAACAACAAGGCACAGGTACTCACACGACCAACGGACATTGGAACATGGATGCTTCCCAAATGGCTTCTTATCCCCTATGTAGTGCACTACTTTGGACCAGGTCCCACAGTGAACTAAATAGAGAATAGCTCATGGCCACAAAGGTAATATGGACCATTGTCTAAAGTAGCTCACTCCGTAGGGAATGGGAAGTCAGTTGGGACATAGACAGGTATTAGATGAACAGATGTTGAAATCTCACCTTCTGAAGTCTTCAGTTGTAGCTTCACTTCTTCAGAGATCTTCACTGGGTCTCTCTCTCTATGTCCTGCCTGTGAGTTGAGTTCTACCTCTCTCTCAACTCCTTTTTAAGGACCTGTCCAGTCAGACCCCTCCCTCTATTTTGTCAAAATTCTCTCTCTCTCTCTCTCTCGCTCTCTCTCTCGCTCTACCTCTCTCTCTCTCTCTCTCGCTCTACCTCTCTCTCTCTCTCTCTCTCTCTCTCTCTCTCTCGCTCTACCTCTCTCTCTCGCTTTACCTCTCTCTACCGCTCTCATCCTTCAATTCTCCATACTTTCTGTCCAGCCCAAACACTGCTGGACCTGTCTGACATCTACCTGTTTGACAGGGTTGGGGTCAATTCAAAGTGAAGGTATTCAACTTTTGCAACACAGTCATGTGTTACATATTGGGTCACAATATTGTTATGAAGAGACTTAATTCTACCTAATTGAAGCTGATGAAGATGTCGTCTGAAGTGCATTACAATGTCTTGGAAACACAATGCTATTTCAGAAGGAGATAAATAATGAGCAGTAAAACCTTTTGTCCTCATTGTGATGTCACCAGATAGACTTTAGATGCAGCATCAATTTCACTATAAGTTCTGAAATGTTAAATTCATTTGAATTAACTGCTGTCTGTCTAATTGATCTTTTGCCCCAGAATGTTGGGCAACTGATCGTAGCAACTGACGTAGCAGCTGTCGTCAAGCCCAACACCTTGGACAAGCTCATGAAACATGAAATCCATTGAGAGGATTACATAAAAGGTAGAGTTTTCATTGAAAAACGAATAGTTTAAATTGCTAAATATTTTAAATATTTTAACAGTGCACCAGGGATACTTGCTACTGTGATTCCTTATTTTGTTATATTGTTTGCTGGCTCAGCTGGTTAGCGAGCTCTGTCTCATTGACATCCCAATGTTGCTAATGGCCAGCTATCTATCCTGTTAATATAACTTGTTTTGTTAGCTAGGTAATGTTAGCTAGGTATGTTAGAAATGTTATGATCACAACTCTCATCTGTTGTCGACATAAGAATTGCATTTGGGAGCACCAGCTAGTTAGCGAGGTAATGTTAGCCATGTTATGAGCACCAGCTAGTTAGCTAGGTAATGTTAGCCATGTTATGAGCACCAGCTAGTTAGCTAGGTAATGTTAGCCATGTTATGAGCACCAGCTAGTTAGCGAGGTAATGTTAGCCATGTTATGAGCACCAGCTAGTTAGCTAGGTAATGTTAGTCATGTTATGAGCACCAGCTAGTTAGCTAGGTAATGTTAGCCATGTTATGAGCACCAGCAAGTTAGCTAGGTAATCTTACCATGTTATGAGCACCAGCTAGTTAGCTAGGTAATGTTAGCCATGTTATGAGCACCAGCTAGTTAGCTAGGTAATGTTAGCCATGTTATGAGCGCCAGCTAGTTAGCTAGGTAATGTTAGCCATGTTATGAGCACCAGCTCGTTAGCTAGGTAATGTTAGCCATGTTATGAGCCCAGCTAGTTAGTTAGGTAATGTTAGCCATGTTATGAGCACCAGCTCGTTAGCAAGGAAATGTTAGCCATGTTATGAGCACCAGCTAGTTAGCTAGGTAATGTTAGCCATGTTATGAGCACCAGCTCGTTAGCTAGGTAATGTTAGCCATGTTATGAGCACCAGCTAGTTAGCTAGGTAATGTTAGCTGTATTTGTATTTTTTTCCAGAGTTTCCTGGTCTTTGCATTAACAAGATATTCATTTCCAGCATCTTTCAGACCATTGAAAATGCAAAAAAAAGAGGAGGACAGGCACAGCCTGCCCCACCACTACCAATGATTCTCAGCTAGCGGTGGCCAATGTTAGCAGAAGTTTGCAGTGGGTTTTTACATAATTGTAGTGCAAAAGTATTGCACAAAAAATACCATAAACCACATAATCTCAGTGTGATTTAATTTAAAACAGGACAATGGAATAGATGGATGAGGTATGTCCCAAATAGAACCCTATTCCTTACATAGTGGACTAGTTGTGACCCTATAGGCCCTGGTCAAAAGCAGTGTACTATGTTGGGAATGTCTTGAAATAGTTTTATTGTGTAAGATGGTTGTTATGGTACCCCTGTAGCAAAATATATTGTCTTAAAAAGTTCATTTAACCCTCCCGTGGTCCTGGGGTCAGGGTGACCCAGGTCCTGTCCTCCCCTCTCTGTGCTCTGTGCTCGCGGGTCAGAGTGACCCAGGCCCTGTGTTTCCAGGGCTCCCGCTCTGCGCTGGCGGGGTCAGAGTGACCGTGCCAGCCACTGGCGAGGTGTGTGCCTTTGAGCGTAGTAGAGAGTCTGCGAGTGTGGCGAGGCGTGTGCCCGGCTCCCCGCTCTGCACTCTTCGCTCTGCGCTCAGAGAGACCCTGTCAGCCACTGGCGAGGCGTGTGCCGCGGAGCGTAGTAGAGAGTCTGCGACTGTGGCGAGTGTGGCGAGTGTGGCGAGGCTGTGCCCGGCTCCCCACTCTGCGCTCTGGGCTCGCAGCTCTGCACTCTTGGGTCAGAGCACAGGTCCGGACGTGCCTCGCTGTGTGCTAGAGAGCAGCCGACTGTGCTTGTTGTGCTCTGCGCTCTGCGCTCGTGGGTCAGAGCGACCCAGGCCCTGTGTTTCCAGGGCTCTGAGCTCTGCGCTCGTGGGTCAGTGCGACCCAGGCCCTGTGTTTCCAGGGCTCTGAGCTCTGCGCTCGTGGGTCAGTGCGACCCAGGCCCTGTGTTTCCAGGGCTCTGAGCTCTGCGCTCGTGGGTCAGTGCAACCCAGGCCCTGTGTTTCCAGGGCTCTGAGCTCTGCGCTCGTGGGTCAGTGCAACCCAGGCCCTGTGTTTCCAGGGCTGGCGCTCTGCGCTCAGCGCTCTGCGAGTCAGAGCAACCCTGTCAGCCACTGGCGAGGCGTGTGCCCTGGAGTGTAGTAGAGTGTCTGCGAGTGTGGCGAGGTCGTGCGCTCTGCGGGTCAGAGCGACCCAGCCAGCCGCTGCACAGAGACATAAACTGAACAAGTTCCAGACACGTAACTAACAGAAATGGAATAATGTGTACCTGAACAAAGGGGAGGGGGTCAAAGTCAAAAGTAACAGTCAGTATCTGGTGTGGCCACCAGCTGCATTAAGTACTGCAGTGCATCTCCCCCTCATGGACTGCACCAGATTTGCCCGTTCTTGCTGTGAGATGTTACCCCACTCTTCCACCAAGGCACCTGAGAGAGAGAGAGAGAGAGAGAGAGAGAGAGAGAGAGAGAGAGAGAGAGAGAGAGAGAGAGAGAGAGAGAGAGAGAGAGAGAGAGAGAGAGAGAGAGAGAGAGAGAGGTAGAGGTAGAGGTAGAGGTAGAGAGAGGTAGAGGTAGAGGTAGAGAGAGAGAGAGGTAGAGAGAGAGCGAGGGAGCGAGCGAGAGAGAGAGAGAGGTAGAGGTAGAGAGAGAGCGAGGGAGCGAGCGAGAGAGAGCTAGAGAGAGAGAGAGCTAGAGAGAGAGAGAGCAAGAGAGAGAGAGAGAGAGAGAGAGAGAGAGAGAGAGAGAGAGAGAGAGAGAGAGAGAGAGAGAGAGAGCGAGGTAGAGAGAGAGCGAGAGAGAGAGAGCGAGAGAGAGAGAGAGAGTTAGAGAGAGCAAGAGGGAGAGAGAGAGAGTTAGAGAGAGAGCAAGAGGGAGAGAGAGGTAGAGAGAGAGCGAGAGGTAGAGAGAGCGAGAGGTACAGAGAGAGAGAGAGAGGTACAGAGAGAGAGAGAGAGGTACAGAGAGAGAGAGAGAGAGAGAGAGAGAGAGAGAGAGAGAGAGAGAGAGAGAGAGAGAGAGAGAGAGAGAGAGAGAGAGAGGTAGAGTGAAAGAGAGAGAGAGAGAGAGAGAGCGAGCGAGCGAGAGAGAGAGAGTTAGAGAGAGAGCAAGAGGGAGAGAGAGAGAGTTAGAGAGAGAGAGTTAGAGAGAGAGCAAGAGGGAGAGAGAGGTAGAGAGAGAGCGAGAGGTAGAGAGAGAGAGAGAGAGGAGGTAGAGAGAGAGAGAGAGAGAGAGAGAGAGAGAGAGAGAGAGAGAGAGAGAGAGAGAGAGAGCGGTAGAGAGAGAGCGGTAGAGAGAGAGCGAGAGAGCGAGAGGTAGAGAGAGAGAGAGAGAGAGAGGTAGAGAGAGAGAGAGAGAGAGGTAGAGAGAGAGAGAGAGAGAGGTAGAGTGAAAGAGAGAGAGAGAGAGCGAGAGAGGGAGAGAGAGAGCGAGCGAGAGAGAGAGAGAGAGTTAGAGAGAGAGCAAGAGGGAGAGAGAGAGAGTTAGAGAGAGAGCAAGAGGGAGAGAGAGGTAGAGAGAGAGCGAGAGGTAGAGAGAGCGAGAGAGAGGTAGAGAGAGAGAGAGAGAGAGAGAGAGAGAGAGAGAGAGAGCGAGGGAGAGAAATTTTGACAAAATAGAGGGAGGTGTCTGACTGGACGGGTCCTTAAAAAGGAGTTGAGAGAGAGGTAGAACTCAACTCACAGGCAGGACATAGAGAGAGAGACCCAGTGAAGATCTCTGAAGAAGTGAAGCTACAACTGAAGACTTCAGAAGGTGAGATTTCAACATCTGTTCATCTAATACCTGTCTATGTCCCAACTGACTTCCCATTCCCTACGTAGTGAGCTACTTTAGACAAGGGTCCATATTACCTTTGTGGCCATGAGCTATTCTCTATTTAGTTCACTGTGGGTCCTGGTCCAAAGTAGTGCACTACATAGGGGATAAGAAGCCATTTGGGAAGCATCCATGTTCCAATGTCTGTTGGTCGTGTGAGTACCTGTGCGTTGTTGTTTTGGCTTTCGTGCCACTTGTATTGTGCATAGATGATTAGGGGTCTCGTCCCGTGTTGTATCATTGTGTGCTTGTGTTTTCGGGTCTCCTCCTGTGTATTTATTCGAGGTACTCCTCGCTCTTTTGAATGGGTTTCAGCCCTGTGTTTTGTATGTGTTTGCTTGGTCTTCGTCCCCGTGCCTTTACATGGCACACTGTAATTTGGGAAAATAAAAAAAACCTATTATGCATTCCTGTCTCCTTTATAACAATGTGACACTCTCCTCCAGTACCCCCAGCTATACAGTAGGTTATGTACTTAACACAGGGTCTCCTATCCTCTCCTCTAGTACCCCCAGCTATACAGTAGGTTATGTACTTAACACAGGGTCCCCTATCCTCTCCTCCAGTACCCCCAGCTATACAGTAGGTTATGTACTTAACACAGGGTCTCCTCTCCTCCAGTACCCCCAGCTATACAGTAGGTTATGTACTTAACACAGGGTCTCCTCTCCTCTAGTACCCCCAGCTATACAGTAGGTTATGTACTTAACACAGGGTCTCCTCTCCTCTAGTACCCCCAGCTATACAGTAGGTTATGTACTTAACACAGGGTCTCCTATCCTCTCCTCTAGTACCCCCAGCTATACAGTAGGTTATGTACTTAACACAGGGTTTCATATCCTCTAGTACCCCCAGCTATACAGTAGGTTATGTACTTAACACAGGGTCTCCTCTCCTCTAGTACCCCCAGCTATACAGTAGGTTATGTACTTAACACAGGGTCTCCCTCCTCTAGTACCCCCAGCTATACAGTAGGTTATGTACTCAACACAGGGTCTCCTATCCTCTCCTCTAGTACCCCCAGCTATACAGTAGGTTATGTACTTAACACAGGGTCTCCTATCCTCTCCTCTAGTACCCCCAGCTATACAGTAGGTTATGTACTTAACACAGGGTCCCCTATCCTCTCCTCTAGTACCCCCAGCTATACAGTAGGTTATGTACTTAACACAGGGTCTCCTATCCTCTCCTCTAGTACCCCCAGCCATCCCAGTGATTTGGAGTAATCCAGTACAATCACAGCTGATTAAAATGTTCATCTCTCTCTCCAGACTATCACCATGGTGACATTGACCATCATTCTGCTTGTCAGCACAGCTTTTGTTCTGGGAGACACCCATGTTCCCATAGGTAAGAGTGACACACCTCACACTGACAGTTGAAGTCTGAAGTTTACATACAGTTACATACGTTTTTCAACCACTCCACAAATGTATTGTTAACAAACTATCGTTTTGGCAAGTCAGTTAGGACATCTACTTCGTGCATGACACAGGTCATTTTTACAACAATTGTTAACAGACAGATTATTTCACTTATAATCCACTGTATCACAATTCCAGTGGGTCAGAAGTTTACATACACTAAGTTGACTGTGCCTTTAAACAGCTTGGAAAATTCCAGAAAATGATGTCATGGCTTTAGAAGCTTCTGATGGGCTTATTGACATCATTTGAGTCAATTGGAGGTGTACCTGTGGATGTATTTCAAGGCCTACCTTCACACTCAGTGCCTCTTTGCTTGACATCATGGGAAAATCAAAATGAATCAGCCAAGAAAAGTCTGATTCATCCTTGGGAGCAATTTCAAAATGCCTGAAGGTACCATGTTCATCTGTACAAACAATAGTACGGAAGTATAAACACCATGGGACCACGCAGCCGTCATACCGCTCAGGAAGGAGTCGCGTTCTGTCTCCTAGAGATGAACGTACTTTGGTGCGAAAAGTGCAAATTAATCCCAGAAGAACAGCAAAGGACCTTGTGAAGATGGCAGCAGCACAACATGGTAGCAGAACATCATGACAACAACATGGTAGCAGCACAACATGGTAGCAGAACATCATGACAACAACATGGTAGCAGAACATCATGACAACAACATGGTAGCAGCACAACATGGTAGCAGAACATCATGACAACAACATGGTAGCAGCACAACATGGTAGCAGCACAACATGGTAGCAGAACATCATGACAACAACATGGTAGCAGAACATCATGACAACAACATGGTAGCAGCACAACATGGTAGCAGCACAACATGGTAGCAGCACAACATGGTAGCAGCACAACACATGGTACAAGCATTATAGACAACAGCACAAAGGGCAAGAAGGTAGAGACAACAGTTTTAGAAACGTCAGAGTGTTTTCTATCCACACATACTAATCATATGCATATACTATATTCCTGGCATGAGTAGCAGGACGCTGAAATGTTGTGCGATTTTTAACAAAAAGCTGCGAAAATTCGCAGCCTCCTTAAGAGGTTTTAAGGTTGCAGTGACACATGCATAACCTGAGCGGAAACCAGACTGCATACCAGAGAGAACACTATAGACATCAAGAGAGCCAGTCAGTTGATTATTGACAAGTTTTTCAAAACGATTGATAAACAGGGCAAAATAGAAATAGGCCTATAACAGTTAGGATCAGCTTGATCTCCCCCTTTAAATAAAGGACGAACCGTGGATGTCTTCCAAGCAATGGGAACCTCCCTAGAGAGAAGAGACAGGTTCAAAAGGTCAGCCGTGACACCAGATAAATTAAGGTTGTGCCCAAGGGCTCAAGGGCATAGACAGATATTTCAACTTCTCATCTCAGGGATTCAAACTAGCAACCTTTGTGTTACTGGCACAACTCTCTAACCGCTAGGCTACCCGAGACTCCTCTTGTTCCAGAGATGTATGTTGATGTATAAGATTGAGATTGACAGCCCAAGCTTCCAGAATGTATGTCCAGAAATGTATCATATGTCCATACATTGTCCAGCAATGTTATGTCATGTCCACATTACAATGTATGTTACCTGTCTATCAAGATGGCATCTTCCACCTCAAGACCCCATGTGAGCTTGCTAGAGATGCCGCGACACATGGCCCAATTGGAGGCTTCATCCCCACTTGTGACTACAATGGACAATACACCCCTGAGCAATGTTGGGGCTCTACAGGTTAACATGCACACACACACACGCACAGAAGCACACAGTAAATGCTCCAATTGAGTTGAACGTGACAATTCAACATGTTACAGTAAAATGTGTAAATATTATATATTTAACAGGTTATTAACATGTCTCTTTCTGGTAGGTTACTGTTGGTGTGTGAACAGTTCTGGACAGAAGATCCCGGGTACTGACACTCCACCAGGCAGTGATAGCAACTGCTAGCAACTGTCCCACCAAGGTGTATACACACACAAACACACACTCACTAAATCTTATTTCTTTGCAGCTGGTTCTGGATGTTGTTCATGTTGTTTTGTCTGTAATTGTAGATGTGGACGTAGATGAAAAGCGTTGGAACGAAGACGTTGAAGACTTGACAGTTGTCTTTGCTGTACTACAGGAACTAATTCACTTTACATACAAATAAAATGAATCCAGAGATCAAACTGTTGATTTTTCTTGGTGTGATATGCTGAACAATTTATGAACCTGTCAAATTAATCGTTTACCTTCGATCGGATGTTTTCACTCACGAGACTCCCGGTTACACAATAAATGTTCCCCTATTTGTTTGGCACATTATGTTCAGAAATCCACAGGAAAGAGGCACGACGACAAATTCCAAATAGTTTCCGTAATGTCCACAGAAACATGAAACTATTTTATTTTTAATAAATCCTCAGGATAAAATATATAAATCGATAATATCAACGGTCTTGTTCAGTAGGAGAGGGAACGGCAATGTCTCCCCAAACTCTGTTGCGCGAGCAGAACTCATGTGAACACTTGACGGATGTTATTGTTCTGACTCATTTTTCAAAATAAAACCCTGAAACTGGCTGAAGACTGTTGACAACTTGAGGAAGCGATAGGAAAAGATATCTGGTTGATATCCCTTTAAGTGGCGCAAAGGGAGGCTATGGAACACTGAGTTAAAAATAGAAGCCACTTCCTGGTTTGATATTACTCAGAGTTTCACCTGCAATATCAGTTGTGTTATACAGTGACACTATTTGACAGTTTTGGAAACTTTAATGTTTTCTAAGCAATACTAATATGCATATATTAGCAACTGAGACTGAGGAGCTGGCTGTTTACAATGGGCACCTTTTCATCCAAGCTACTCAATACTGCCCCCTGCAGCCATAAGTTAAACATGTATTTTGCACTTCAGTATCCTAAACATATAGTAAAGTAGTAGTAGTAGTAAAGTCCACAGGAGACATTCATTAGTTAAATGAACTAGGAATAAGTTTAATTTGATGACTGAATGATAATGGTTTACTGTACCTCCAAAGTTGATATGAATACAAGTCTCTCTGGCACCAGCACCAGGCCTTCCTTTAGCCCAGTTCTGGTGATCAAAGTCGGAGCCATCACTCCAGAACCACCGCCTGTCCTGAAGGGGGGAAGTGGGGTTTGAGAATAAAGACTAAATGTAGTCCTTCCTCTACCACCTGAAAACAAACAGTTAAAGCTACCACTACTTCAAAACCCTCCAGCTTTAACATGTGTATAAAAGCCTCCTACTGAAGTAGAAATACATTGAAGTAATTTAGTAGATTGACTTACAGGATCAATTAGGTTAAGGGCGTTGCTCAAGGGCACGTCAGATTTCACATAGTGAGCTCTGGGATTCAAACTAGCAGCCTTGACTTTATTGGCCCCATGGTCTCAACGGCTAGGCTACCTGTTGCCTGGGTACTCTTGATATTTTATTAGGTACGTATTACAGTAGCTGTTAAATAACTCAGACAGAACTACATGTAATAACAGGTAGCCTAAATGCCACCACACACCATTTTTTTAACCAGGTTTGCTGTTCACTTGAGCAAGATGAGATGGAACGGAGTTCCTTGCAATAATGGCTCCATATATCACTGTAGGCTTAATGGTCCCACCTTAACAGAATAAAATCCACCAATCCAGGTAGGAGGGAAACCAACAGTCTTGACCAAGACCAACGCCTGTAGAAACTGGTCCTCCTCGGAGCTGTGCACAGATGCCAGGTTTGCGCCAAGGTACTCGACAACGTTGGGTACAGACACCAGTTGATCACCAAGGGACACACAGTACCGCTAGAGAAGAAAGTATTTATTTAACAAGGCAAGTCAGTTAAGAAAAGTATTATCTACAGTAACAGCCAAGCAGTAGATGGGAACAAAGACATTTCATGTATTAGTCAGTCAGCCTTGCTGAGAATTTGTCTTCTGGACTCAACCAAATATTGACCATCGCAACTAATTCCTTTTTAAAACTCTTAAAGATACTAGTTCATCTCCATCTTAAGCCGTGTCCGGTGGGTTCCAATATACAGGAGGCACGACTCCACATTAAATATTCAAAATGTATAGAAAATTCCCATCTTAAAGGGAAGTTCAGTATTTCACATCAGTCATGTGTTGCAGTTTAAGAAAGTATCACCTTTAAGGTGTCAAAGAGCTCATTTCAACTACACTTCCCCTTCAAATACACATTAGATGGTAAGGGTGATACCTCTGCTTCAGGCCAGCTCCTCGTAGTCTTTACAAACATTAAACAGATTGATCCATATTTGGTCCAACTGGAAGGACACAAGTCTTCTTCAAGCAATGAATCTGTAAGGAGAAGTTACATGTGGCTTTAAAGTCTAGTGGAGAAAGAGCTACAAAACACAGCTACAATATTATTTATAGATCATTCAGTCACCTCTGCTACAATAAATATACAGAACGAGTCAAGAAAAGTAGACTCTTACTTGCATCTCCCAGAGCAAAGGCAGCACTGAGAAGCAGAAGACTGGTCAACATGGTCATGGAGTCTACTGAGAGAAACAGAGTGAATCCATCAAAACCAGATTCAACTCCACATACAGTAGATTAGAACAGGAATATGTCTGCTTTCCTAAATGCCAACCTATTCCCTGAACAGGGCTGAGGAGAATTTCTGGGCAGGTATTTCTCTCCACTCAGACAGAAGTAATAAAGTTATAATTCCCAAATGTAGAAATGTCATTCAGGTTTGGTTATGGCCAAATCTGTCAGAAAACAAGCATTATGATTGAACACAGTTATATTCTGCTTCTTTTATTATCCAACAAAAATAAAATCAAAGTATAAGATGCTGGCAGGTAAGGCTTAGTGGCTTGTAACACCAGTAGGGAAGGCTTAGTGGCTTGTAACACCAGTAGGGAAGGCTTAGTGGCTTGTAACACCAGTAGGGAAGGCTTAGTGGCTTGTAACACCAGTAGGGAAGGCTTAGTGGCTTGTAACACCATTAGGGAAGGCTTAGTGGCTTGTAACACCAGTAGGGAAGGCTTAGTGGCTTGTAACACCAGTAGGGAAGGCTTAGTGGCTTGTAACACCAGTAGGGAAGGCTTAGTGGCTTGTAACACCAGTAGGGAAGGCTTAGTGGCTTGTAACACCAGTAGGGAAGGCTTAGTGGCTTGTAACACCAGTAGGTAAGGCTTAGTGGCTTGTAACACCAGTAGGGAAGGCTTAGTGGCTTGTAACACCAGTAGGGAAGGCTTAGTGGCATGTAACACCAGTAGGGAAGGCTTAGTGGCTTGTAACACCAGTAGGGAAGGCTTAGTGGCTTGTAACACCATTAGGGAAGGCTTAGTGGCTTGTAACACCAGTAGGTAAGGTGAAATGGCCACCAGGAAAGGCTGTGATAACATGTGGTGCTGGAGGGAATACACCACAGCTCAATATTAGACCCATTTATTAATGAAGCAAGGTCTCAGGACATTCCATTTAAGGGTAAAAACAGCATTTCATAGTTTCTTGTTCACTGAGACAGTGCAACAGGCATCCAATCAGAACAGTCTACAGGATTATAGATGTTGACATTCTGCTAGCAGGAACCATCATTATACCATGTCTCATCTCACAAGCTGTAACACTTCCCTTCCAGTTAAATTAAAGGTCTAATACTGGGCCAGCTGCACCATAACAATACACATGCTAGGATGAACAGGATATTATGCCACAATGCAGGAAGTTAAAACCCTAGAAAAGTTACAATAGCAGGAACTTACTTTAGCCAATTAACAACAGGAACAATAAAGGAACTGGGACACCACAAATGCTGAACAAACCCAAGTAGAACAAGCTGCTTATATACCAGAAGAATGGAAGAGGAATTGGTGATTAGCAGAGTGAGTTCAGGTGTGGTGAGTTAGCAGGAAAGGGGCGTGTCCAGAGGGTAATTGGGAGTTCAATTATGAATGCATTTTTTTATTGATCATATACAAATAGTTGTTTTGCAGGACAAGGTTTATTGTGACTTTCAAGAATGCCGGAATTGCTTCACCTTGCTCTTCTGGTAGGCTCGATACAAGTTTCACAATCCAATTATTGCAGACATACAATGCAGTTCCACCATGGCACGGACCATGATGATACCTTGGTGCAGACCATGATGATACCTTGGTGCAGACCATGATGATACCTTGGTGCAGACCATGATGATACCTTGGTGCAGACCATGATGATACCTTGGCGCAGACCATGATGATACCTTTGCACGGACCATGATACCTTGGTGCAGACCATGATGATACCTTGGTGCAGACCATGATGATACCTTGGCACTGAACATGATGATACCTTGGTGCAGACCATGATGATACCTTTGCACGGACCATGATGATACCTTGGCATGGACAATTTGTTTATTCTACACTCTAGGTACATTTTGTTTTTGTTGGGGGTGGGTGAAGTTATTACGTCCAGTTGTTTTTATCGACACAACAGTTCAACGGAATCTCACTGTAGCAGACAATTCTTACATCTATTTTCTATGCAAACATTCCTAATGTTGACAACAACAAAAAAAAATCACGGGACATTATTGTCCACATACAGTTGAAGTCGGAAGTTTACATACGCCTTAGCCAAATTCATTTACACTCAGTTTTTCACAGTTCCTGACATTTAATTAATCCCATAATTAGTAAAAACAGTGAGGATCACCACTTTATGTTAAGAATGTGAAATGTCAGAATAATAGTAGAATGATTTCAGCTTTTATTCCTTTCATCACATTCCCTGTGGTCAGACGTTTACATCATTACTCAATTAGTATTTGGTAGCATTGCCTTTACATTGTTTAACTTGGGTCAAACGTTTCGGGTCGCCTTCTACAAGCTTCACACAATAAGTTGGGTGAATTTTGGCCCATTCCTCCTGACAGAGCTGGTGTAACTGAGTCAGGTTTGTAGGCCTCCTTGCTCGCACATGCTTTCTCAGTTCTGTCCACAAATTTTCTATAGGATTTAGGTCAATGCTTTGTGATGGCCACTCCAATACCTTGACTTTCTTTCACTCAATTAGTATTTGGTAGCATTGCCTTTAAATTGTTTACTTGGATCAAACTTTTCTGGTAGCCTTCCACAAGCTTGTTTTCTTCCATTTGGAAGACGCATTTGTAAAGAAGTTTTAACTTCCTGACTGATGTCTGGAGATTTTGCTTCAATATATCCACATAATTTTCTTTCCTTATGATGCCATCTAGTTTGTGAAGTGCACCAGTCCCGATTGCAGCAAAGCACCCCCACAACATGTAATTATGTTACCTTTATTTAAATAGGCAAGTCAGTTTAAGAACAATTTCTTATTTTCAATGACAGTCTAGGAACAGTGTCTTAACTGCCTGTTCAGGGGCAGAACAGATTTGTACCTTGTCAGTTCAGGGATTTGAACTTGCAACCTTCCGGTTACTAGTCCAACGCTCTAACCACTAGGCTACCCTGCCGCCCCATGATGCTGCCACCCCAGGGCTTCACGGTTGGGATGGTGTTTTTCAGCTTGCAAGCGTCCCCTTTTCCTCCAAACATAACAATGGTCATTATGGCCAAACAGTTCTATTTTTGTTTCATCAGACCAGATGACATTTCTCCAAAAAGTATGATATTTCTCCTCATGTGCAGTTGCAAACCGTAGTCTGGCTTTTTTTTATGGCAGTATTGGAGCAGTGGCTTCTTCCTTGCTGAGCGGCCTTTCAGGTTATGTCGATTTAGGACTCGCTTTACTGTGGAAATAGATACTTTTGTACCCGTTTCCTCCAGCTTCTTCACAAGGTCCTTTGCTGTTGTTCTGGGATTGATTTGCACTTTTCGCACCAAAGCACGTTCATCTCTAGGAGACAGAACGCGTCTCCTTCCTTAGCGGTATGACGGCTGCGTGGTCCCATGGTGTTTATACTTACTATTGTTTGTACAGATGAACGTGGTACCTTCAAGCAAACATTTATTGTGTAACATGGAGTCTTGTGAGTGCAACCATATGAAGATCATCAAAGGTAAGTGATTAATTTTAGCGCTATTTCTGACTTTGATGATGATGATCTTCATCAGATGGCACTCACAGGACTTCATGTTACACAATAAATGTGTGTTTTGTTCAATAAAGTTCATCTTTATGTCCAAAAATCTCATTTTAGATTGATGTGTTATGTTCAGAAATGCATTGTCTCAAACAAACATCCGGTGAAAGTGCAGAGAGCCACATTCGATTACAGAAATACTCATAATAAACATTGATAACCTCTTTCAGCTATGGGGCACTATTTTTATGTTTGGAAAAATAACGTTCCCAAAGTAAACAGCCTATTTCTCAGGCACAGATGCTAGAATGTGCATATAATTGACATATTAGGATAGAAAACACTCTAAAGTTTCCCAAACTGTCAAAATATTGTCTGTGAGTATAACAGAACGTATATTGCAGGCGAAAACCTGAGGAAAATCAAGCCAGGAAGTTGCTTCTATTTTGAAAGCTCCATGTTCCATAGCCTGCCTTCGCTCCATTTAAAGAGATATCAACCAGATTCCTCTTCCCATCTCTTCCTCAATGTGTCAACAGTCTTTAGACATAGTTTCAGGCTTTTATTTTGAAAAATGAGCGAGAAAGATAACGTCGCGTCAGTGGATAGCTGGGTGTTCGAATGAGATTTGCTGGCGCAACAGAGTGGGGCAGCCATTGTCTCTCCCTCCCCTACTGAAAAAGACACTGTCGCGGTTGATATATTATTGATTATATATTTTCAAAACAACCTGAGAATTGATTATAAAAAACGTTTGACATGTTTCTGTGGACATTACGGATACTATGTGGAATTTGTGTCTGCGTTGTGGTGACCGCTCTTTCCTGTGGATTTCTGAACATAACACGCCAAACAAATGGAGGTATTTTGACTATAAAATCATCTTTATGGAACAAAAGGAACATTTATTGTGTAACTGGGAGTCTCGTGAGTGAAAACATCTGAAGATCATCAAAGGTAATCGATTCATTTGATTGCTTTTCTGATTTTCGTCACCAAGCTACTTTGATGCTAGGTGTTCATAATGTTTTGTCTAGTGATCGATAAACTTACACAAACACTTGGATTGCTTTTGCTGTAAAGCATATTTTCAAAATCTGACACGACAGGTGGATTAACAAAAAGATAAGATGTGTTTTGCTATATTGCACTTGTGATTTCATGAATGTAAATAGTTTTAGTAATTGTTTTTGAATGTGGCGCTCTGCAATTCAGTGGTTGTTGATGAAAATGATTCCGCTAACGGGATGAGTTGCGTCAAGAAGATAAAAGATTCAAGTGTTATGCATGGAATTATAGATACACTTCTCCTTAATGCAACTGCTGTGTCAGATTTCAAAAAGGCTTTATGGCGAAAGCACACCTTGCGATTATGTTAGGTCAGCGCCAAGCCACTGAAAAACATACAGCCATTTTCCAGAGAAGGAGAGGTGTCAGAAAAGTCAGAAATAGCGTTAGAAATATTCACTTACCTTTGATGATCTTGATCGGAATGCACTCCCAGGAATCCCAGTTCCACAATAAATGTTTGTTTTGTTCGATAAAGTCCATAATTTATGTCCAAATCCCTCCTTTTTTCCCACACGCTTAGCCCAGTAATCCAAATCCTCAATGCGTGATCGCTTAGTTCCAACGAAAAGTTTAAAAAGTTATATTACAGTTCGTATAAACATGTCAAACGATGTACAGAATCAATCTTTAGGATGTTTTTATCGTAAATCTTCATTAATGTTTCAACCGGACAATTCCTTTGTCTTTAGAAATTAAAAGGCCACGGCCACTCGCATGATTTAGCTCATGGCATTCTGGCAGACACCTGATTCAAACAGCTCTCATTCTCCCCCACTTCACAGTAGAAGCATCAAACAAGGTTCTAAAGACTGTTGACATCTAGTGGAAGCCTTAGGTAGTGCAATATGACCCCATTTACAATGTATATTGGATAGGCAAAGACTTGAAAACCTACAAACCTCAGATTTCCCACTTCCTGTTTGGATTTTTTTCTCATGTTTTTTCCTGCCATGTGAGTTCTGTTATACTCACAGACATCATTCAAACAGTTTTGGAAACTTTAGAGTGTTTTCTATCCCATTTAACCAATTATATGCATATCCTAGGTTCTGGGCCTGAGTAGCAGGCAGTTTACTTTTGGCACGCTTTTCATCCAATATTCCGAATGCTGCCCCCCTACCCTAGTGAAGTTAACTGACTCGTCTAGTAAAATGAAGGTTATCAACGATCAGCTGATATAGGTATTACTGCGATGTCGGAGCAAGAAACAAAAGCATTTCACTCCATCTGTTAAACACATGTTTGTGACCAAATTTGATTTGATTGCCCACCCTCTTTTCCCCGTGTCAATCACATCTTTAGAAGGATTGCAGAGGGGGCAGATAGAGTGAGATACAGAGTAGAACCTAAAGACCTAAAGAACTGAGAAAGTGACCTACTATATCGTTAAAACAATTGTGACGAAATGGCGGGGGGTCAGAGCACCTGCCACCTGAAAAGGTCTGTGCACGGTCTGTATCTGACAGCTTAGAAGGCCGAGTCTCTTGTGTTTTTTTCATGCAGTACATGCAACACTTCTGTTAAGTCTGAATGCGACCCACTCATATAAGTCAGATATTACATGAACTGTGTGCTTGATGCCATTTGTATTTCCAGGTAGAACAGGAATCTGATTAAATTCTTATACATCTTGTTAACCCCAACGTACAGATCTAGAATCAGCGTCCCCTCCCCCAATCCTAACCTTAACCATTAGCGGGGAAATTCAAAACTGACCCCCAGATCAGCGTCTATGGGCTAGGTAACTGACGAGGTATCCCCCACCCTGTTCCTTTCCCAGTCACGTCAAGGTTTCAGGGTTCGTTGCGTCATCTCTGCTTCCATCTAGTGGTTGTTGCGAACAGCATGGTTTGTGAATGAACGGTCAAATCACACACGCAGACACTCGCAACACAACGCCTTGAATCACTGCTTTATTTCTGTGTCACGTTAGTACCGAAAACAAGGGTTGAAGGTCAAGGTCAACAAGGAAGTGATGTCACTGGTGGACGACCTGGTCCTGTGCAGAGTTTAGTGCCATCCCAGCACTAACTAACAGACTGGCTACGGCTGATCAACTAATCATCAAACCTTGACTATAGCTGTTAACGGGTGTGTTAGTGCTGGGTTGGAACTAATCCCTGCACCCCATGTGGGTCCCATGGACCAGGATTAAGAACAGTGATCGAAACCATTATATATATATATATAATGTTACATAGGCTTGTCTCCCAAATGGCACTTATTCCCTATATAGTGCACAACTTTCAACATAGGGCTCTGGTCAACAGTAGTGCACTACGTAGGGGGTATAGGTCAACACTAGTGCACTCCGGAAGGGATAGGTCAACAGTAGTGCACTACATAGGGCTTTGTCAACACATGTGCACTACGTAGGGGATAGGTCAAGAGTAGTGCACTACGTAGGGGATAGGTCAAGAGTAGTGCACTACGTAGGGGATAGGTCAACAGTAGTGCACTACGTAGGGGACTGGGTGCTATGTAAGGGGCAGACAGAGTGAGATCAGAGTAGAACTTAAAGACCTAAACTGAGAAAGTGACCTACTATATTGTTAAAACAATTAGAAAATAACATGACAACTATGGGAAAAGAACATTCCTGTTAAATGGCAGCATGAATGAATGTAAGGCTGCGTAACTAATGAAAACATGAATGAATGTAAGGCTGTGTAACTAATGGAAACATGAATTAAAGTAAGGCTGTGTAACTAATGAAAACATGAATGAATGTAAGGCTGCGTAACTAATGGAAACATGAATGAATGTAAGGCTGTGTAACTAATGGAAACATGAATGAAAGTAAGGCTGTGTAACTAATGGAAACATGAATGAATGTAAGGCTGTGTAACTAACGAAAACATGAATGAAAGTAAGGCTGTGTAACTAATGGAAACATGAATGAAAGTAAGGCTGTGTAACTAATGAAAACATGAATGAAAGTAAGGCTGTGTAACTAATGAAAACATTAATGAATGTAAGGCTGTGTAACTAATGGAAACATGAATTAAAGTAAGGCTGTGTAACTAATGGAAACATGAATGAATGTAAGGCTGTGTAACTAATGAAAACATGAATGAAAGTAAGGTTGTGTAACTAATGAAAACATGAATGGAAGTAAGGCTGTGTAACTAATGAAAACATGAATGAAAGTAAGGCTGTGTAACTAATGAAAACATGAATGAAAGTAAGGCTGTGTAACTAATGAAAACATGAATGAAAGTAAGGCTGTGTAACTAATGAAAACATGAATGAAAGTAAGGCTGTGTAACTAATGAAAACATGAATGAATGTAAGGCTGTGTAACTAATGAAAACATGAATGAAAGTAAGGCTGTGTAACTAATGAAAACATGAATGAAAGTAAGGCTGTGTAACTAATGGAAACATGAATGAATGTAAGGCTGTGTAACTAATGAAAACATGAATGAAAGTAAGGCTGTGTAACTAATGAAAACATGAATGAATGTAAGGCTGTGTAACTAATGAAAACATGAATGAAAGTAAGGCTGTGTGTGTGAAATAATGAGATGAAGAAGTCGGTTCATTCCTTCGTCTGTGCATTCTGTTCTCTGAAACAAATTATCGTCACGAAAGACATTCGTAAAACAATCCGCACAAACGTCGTCCATCGCAGATGAGCAACATTTGATTTGAACATGACACCATAATGACTATAAATAAAAGAGAACTTGATAATGCATTTAGGCTATAAATAGAAGAAGAACATCTTCAACAGGTACTATAGTAGTATTCAGATTAATTACATGAAATCAACATGTACAACAGGTACTATAGTAGTATTCAGATGATTTACATGAAATCGACATGTACAATGGGTACTATAGTAGTATTCATGTGATTTACATGAAATCAACATGTACAATGGGTACTATAGTAGTATTCAGATGATTTACATGAAATCGACATGTACAATGGGTACTATAGTAGTATTCAGATCATTTACATGAAAACGACATGTACAATGGGTACTATAGTGGTATTCAGATGATTTACATGAAATCGACATGTACAACAGGTACTATAGTAGTATTCAGATGATTTACATGAAATCAACATGTACAATGGGTACTATAGTAGTATTCAGATCATTTACAAGAAAACATAAATACATATATACATACATTATTCCATAAACATAAATAAATAGCATTATAAACACCCCAAAATTATTAGTTTTAAATTATGTTTTATTGTTACATACACCATAGTAGTATGATAGGTGTTGTTTTACAGGGTCAGCCCATAGTAGTATGATAGATGTTGTTTTACAGGGTCAGCCCATAGTAGTATGATAGATGTTGTTTTACAGGGTCAGCCCATAGTAGTATGATAGGTGTTGTTTTACAGGGTCAGCCCATAGTAGTATGATAGATGTTGTTTTACAGGGTCAGCCCATAGTAGTATGATAGATGTTGTTTTACAGGGTCAGTCATAGTAGTATGATAGATGTTATTTTACAGGGTCAGTCATAGTAGTATGATAGGTGTTGTTTTACAGGGTCAGTCATAGTAGTATGATAGGTGTTGTTTTACAGGGTCAGCCATAGTAGTATGATAGGTGTTGTTTTACAGGGTCAGCCATAGTAGTATGATAGGTGTTGTTTTACAGGGTCAGCCATAGTAGTATGATAGGTGTTGTTTTACAGGGTCTTCCCATAGTAGTATGATAGGTGTTGTTCTACAGGGTCTTCCCATAGTAGTATGATAGGTGTTGTTCTACAGGGTCTTCCCATAGTAGTATGATAGGTGTTGTTTTACAGGGTCAGCCCATAGTAGTATGATAGGTGTTGTTCTACAGGGTCAGCCCATAGTAGTATGATAGGTGTTGTTCTACAGGGTCAGCCCATAGTAGTATGATAGGTGTTGTTTTACAGGGTCAGTCCATAGTAGTATGATAGGTGTTGTTTTACAGGGTCAGCCATAGTAGTATGATAGATGTTGTTTTACAGGGTCAGCCATAGTAGTATGATAGGTGTTGTTTTACAGGGTCAGTCATAGTAGTATGATAGGTGTTGTTTTACAGGGTCAGTCATAGTAGTATGATAGGTGTTGTTTTACAGGGTCAGCCCATAGTAGTATGATAGGTGTTGTTCTACAGGGTCAGCCCATAGTAGTACTGCGCCCCAGGAATAAATAAACCCAAATAATAAATAATAATAACATAAATACATTCAGAATGCGAACCGAAATGTTCTTCAGTATTGTTGGGGTCACTTCCTATAAGTGTTGGAAATGTAGGGTAGACATTTGTTTGATAGTCAGTATCCTCATAGCACCCAATGTCGCGCCTAACTTCGACCAAGGTCCATAGGGGCTCTGGGAAACAGGGTTCCATTTGGCACACAAACCCCTGATTCCTCATCCAATCCTTCCCATTAGCCGAAAGATGTTACAGTATTCTATATTTATTTACCATTATTTAACGAGGCAAGTCAGTTAATTAAGAACCAATTCTTATTTTCAAGTACGGCCTAGGAACAGTGGGGTTAACTGCCTTGTTCAGGGGCAGAACAGACAGATTTTTACCTTGTCAGCTCAGGGGATTCGATTTTGCAACCTTTCGATGACTAGTCCAATGCTCTAACCACTAGGCTACCATACCACCTCTACACTCTAACCACTAGGCTACCATACCACCTCTACACTCTAACCACTAGGCTACCATACCACCTCTACACTCTAACCACTAGGCTACCATACCACCTCTACACTCTAACCACTAGGCTACCATACCACCTCTACACTCTAACCACTAGGCTACCATACCACCTCTACACTCTAACCACTAGGCTACCATACCGCCTCTACACTCTAACCACTAGGCTACCATACCGCCTCTACACTCTAACCACTAGGCTACCATACCGCCTCTACACTCTAACCACTAGGCTACCATACCCCCTCTACACTCTAACCACTAGGCTACCATACCACCTCTACACTCTAACCACTAGGCTACCATACCACCTCTACACTCTAACCACTAGGCTACCATACCACCTCTACACTCTAACCACTAGGCTACCATACCACCTCTACACTCTAACCACTAGGCTACCATACCACCTACCCTACACTCTATCCAGGCTACCATACCAGGCTACCATACCACCTACCATACCACTCTACACTCTAACCACTAGGCTACCATACCACCTCTACACTCTAACCACTAGGCTACCATACCACCTCTACACTCTAACCACTAGGCTACCATACCACCTCTACACTCTAACCACTAGGCTACCATACCACCTCTACACTCTAACCACTAGGCTACCATACCACCTCTACACTCTAACCACTAGGCTACCATACCACCTCTACACTCTAACCACTAGGCTACCATACCACCTCTACACTCTAACCACTAGGCTACCATACCACCTCTACACTCTAACCACTAGGCTACCATACCACCTCTACACTCTAACCACTAGGCTACCATACCACCTCTACACTCTAACCACTAGGCTACCATACCACCTCTACACTCTAACCACTAGGCTACCATACCACCTCTACACTCTACCTCCTCCACTAGGCTACCATACCACCTCTACACTCTAACCACTAGGCTACCATACCGCCTCTACACTCTAACCACTAGGCTACCATACCACCTCTACACTCTATCCACTAGGCTACCATACCACCTCTACACTCTAACCACTAGGCTACCATACCACCTCTACACTCTAACCACTAGGCTACCATACCACCTCTACACTCTATCCACTAGGCTACCATACCACCTCTACACTCTATCCACTAGGCTACCATACCACCTCTACACTCTAACCACTAGGCTACCATACCACCTCTACACTCTAACCACTAGGCTACCATACCACCTCTACACTCTAACCACTAGGCTACCATACCACCTCTACACTCTAACCACTAGGCTACCCCATGGTATGGATACAGGTTTGAAAAGTGCTTTTCATTTTCCCATATTTCCATGCAGACTTTCCAGAAATCCAAGTTCTAAAATTCTAGGATTTCCTGCATATTCCTTCCTGATTCCGGGAATCTTACAACCAGGATTTCTGGAAAACCTGCGTTGAATTTTTAGGGAACTTAACGGAATTTTGAACTCTGAATATGATTCTAACAGAACACTGTTGTATCATAACAGATAGATGAGGAAAACCTGCGTTGAATTTTTAGGGAACTTAACGGAATTTTGGAACTCTGAATATGATTCTAACAGAACACTGTTGTATCATAACAGATAGATGTGGAAAACCTGCGTTGAATTTTTAGGGAACTTAACGGAATTTTGGAACTCTGAATTTGATTCTAACAGAACACTGTTGTATCATAACAGATAGATGTGGAAAAGAAGATGTTTCGTTGACCAGATTGGCGCACATTCAACAAATCTGATGTCACCGAGACGATATTTGTCAAATCCATCATGATTTATGTATTGTAAGAGGCCCACGATGTGGTTACTGAAGTCCAAATTGGATATACTTGTCTGTTTTTCGCTGCATGATATATGGAAGTTGTCCCTATTTAGATTTAAGAAATGGCTGACTAAATGTGAACTCCCGTTCGTATAAGCTGGTTAGCATCGTTAGCATACAGAAATTGGTGGTGGAAGTTTTTTTTAACTGTAATGCGGTTGATTGGTTATGATGACGTGTTGGGGTTGACTTCCATACAAGCATTATACTCTGATTTTTACCTCAACATACCGTGAAATACAAATGTTAACAATAGCCTAAATGTAGGCTAATTCTGCTGGGGGGCAATGAAGAGATTCGGGATCTTTTCCCCCATGACCGTTTCCATGGCAATTCCATTGTTTTGGTTGAGTTCCGTTGAGATCTATTGATACAGAGACTAAAAACAAAAAGCATGCTTCTAGAATACTATGTTTTCTTCTTCTAGAAAACAGTGGAATTGTTCTAGAATACTCTGGTGTTCCGTTATGAGTGATATATTACTGTACTGACAAGCAACAGCAAACTTGATCATAAAGAAACTCATTTGGAATCCTTAACAAGAAAATTATTAATCAAATATTAAGGGCTCGATTCATGAAGATCTACGCTATAGCGTAATAGAAAATCAAAGGCAATGTTCCCGCGTTCCTGGAGACAGCATTCACGGTTCAATCAGAAAATGACCTTTGAATTTAAATCGTGCTGAGCCCTACTTATAAAATTGTATATATTTTTTTGTTTTTTGCTAATGAGAGGGTGAAAACAGCATTGATGAGAGTTAGTTTGCTTATTAATAATAAGGATAAGTCCCAAATATATATACTCTTCCATGTTATCTTTCAACTGTGTCCGTCTCCCAAATAGCAATTTGTTCCCTACGTTAGTGCACTACGTAGGGAAGCAATTTGGAAAGCACCCAGTATTTTCCTTTCTTCTGAAAAATGGTATTGGTTGAATAAATACCTCATCCAAGTGTAAAGTCGCAAGTTGCCTTTATGCTCAATCAATCAAATCAACCAATCATCAATAATGAATGAATTGATTGATTTATTAATATATCTGTGGAGTGTTAGAATAATATAATAATAATAATATATGCCATTTAGCAGACGCTTTATCCAAAGCGACTTACAGTCATGTGTGCATACATTCTTGAACATTACTGAGCATTCCTTATTGATTTTGCAGACAACGATCCTCAAACGAACCATAAATATTATTATTCTATAGAACATACATTTATCAGTATCGTTCTCTAGAACCCATATGAACAATTTGTATCGTTCTCTAGAACCCATACGAACAATTTGTATCGTTCTCTAGAACCCATACGAACAATTTGTATCGTTCTCTAGAACCCATATGAACAATTTGTATCGTTCTCTAGAACCCATACGAACAATTTGTATCGTTCTCTAGAACCCATATGAACAATTTGTATCGTTCTCTAGAACCCATATGGACAATTTGTATCGTTCTCTAGAACCCATATGGACAATTTGTATCGTTCTCTAGAACCCATATGGACAATTTGTATCGTTCTCTAGAACCCATATGAACAATTTGTATCGTTCTCTAGAACCCATATGGACAATTTGTATCGTTCTCTAGAACCTATATGAACAATTTGTATCGTTCTCTAGAACCCAAACGAACAATTTGTATCGTTCTCTAGAACCCATACGAACAATTTGTATCGTTCTCTAGAACCCATACGTACAATTTGTATCGTTCTCTAGAACCCATACGAACAATTTGTATCGTTCTCTAGAACCCATACGAACAATTTGTATCGTTCTCTAGAACCCATACGAACAATTTGTATCGTTCTCTCAGAACCCATACGAACAATTTGTATCGTTCTCTCAGAACCCATACGAACAATTTGTATCGTTCTCTAGAACCCATACGAACAATTTGTATCGTTCTCTAGAACCCATTGAACAATTTGTATCGTTCTCTAGAACCCATACGTACAATTTATATATTGTTCTGTAGACTCCATAGGTTTAAGAACAGATAAACAGGTTGAGATTAGTTTGATATTGAGTCAGATTAACAGGTTGAGACTAATTTGATATTGAGTCAGATTAACAGGTTGAGATTAGTTTGATATTGAGTCAGATTAACAGGTGAGATTAGTTTGATATTGAGTCAGATTACCACGTTTCCACGGTGGGATGGGGAGCTGTGACATCATTTTGGCAAGCCGAGGGCTAGGTCTCAGGACCAATGCTCTCACTGTGCAGCTCTGGCCAATAATAAGGCAGATGAGTGACGTGTCGTCAGTGCAAAGAGAGGAGCAGATTTGATTGGTCGTCATTTAAGTTCACACCAGGAAGTGGTAGACCTTGAAACGGTGATTCTGTCCATCCATCTCTCCATCTCTCTTCTCCCTCCATCCATTCTCCCATACCTCCCTCCCTCTATTACTGTAGGTATCTGTAGACCTTGAAGCAGTGGTTTCCAGAGTCGGCCACCACCACGTGTCCATCAGAGGTGAGAGCCAGACCCTGAGGTCCGTAGAGAGGGTCAGCTGATGTGTTGATATAGGAAAGGAAGGAGCCACTACCGTCAAACACCTGGAGAGGAGAGGGGGAGGATACGTATGTAAATTAACACCTGGAGAGGAGAGGGGAGGGTACTTATGTAAATTAACACCTGGAGAGGAGAGGGGGAGGATACGTATGTAAATTAACACCTGGAGAGGAGAGGGGGAGGATACTTATGTAAATTAACACCTGGAGAGGAGAGGGGGAGGATACGTATGTAAATTAACACCTGGAGAGAAGAGGGGGAGGATAGAATGATGAAAATACTTTTTGAATGTTGATATCTGTTTAAGAATTATGAAGATAAAGTATTCTCAAAGTATTTTTTTAAAGAATTCTGAATGAATGATCTTTTTTCTAAAGTAACTGAAAACAATACTGTACCTGTATTTGAATACTTTTGTACCTGTCTTCAGAAAGTATTCACATGTTTCACTTTTCCCACATTTTGTTAATAAGTTACAGCCTGAATTTAAAATGGATGACATGTTTGTCACACGCATACACACAATACCCCATAATGTCAAAGTGGATGTTTTTCACTTTTTTTTCACAGCTCTTGGAGACTTACCCAGAAAGACTCACAGCTCTTAGAGACTTACCCGGAAAGACTCACAGCCCTTAGAGACTTACCCAGAAAGACTCACAGCCCTTAGAGACTTACCCAGAAAGACTCACAGCCCTTAGAGACTTACCCGGAAAGACTCACAGCTCTTAGAGACTTACCCAGAAAGACTCACAGCTCTTAGAGACTTACCCAGAAACAGTCACAGCTCTTAGAGACTTACCCAGAAAGACTCACAGCTCTTAGAGACTTACCCAGAAAGACTCACAGCTCTTAGAGACTTACCCGGAAACACTCACAGCTCTTAGAGACTTACCCAGAAAGACTCACAGCCCTTAGAGACTTACCCGGAAAGACTCACAGCTCTTAGAGACTTACCCAGAAAGACTCACAGCCCTTAGAGACTTACCCGAAACACTCACAGCTCTTAGAGACTTACCGGAAACACTCACAGCTCTTAGAGACTTACCCAGAAAGACTCACAGCCCTTAGAGACTTACCCGGAAACACTCACAGCTCTTAGAGACTTACCCGGAAACACTCACAGCTCTTGGAGACTTACCCAGAAAGACTCACAGCCCTTAGAGACTTACCCGGAAAGACTCACAGCTCTTAGAGACTTACCCAGAAACACTCACAGCTCTTAGAGACTTACCCAGAAACACTCATAGCTGTAACCGCTGTATTGACTCAGGGGTGTGAATAATTATGTCAATAAATTATTTCTGTACTTAATTTTCAGGAAATTTGCAAACATTTCTAAAACTATGTTTTCACTTTGTCATTATGGGGTATTGTGATGTCATTATGGGGTATTGTGTATAAGATGGGTGTGGAAACACATATCTTTATGGATTAATTTAAAGGATATGAACACTTTCTGAATGCACTGAGTGGCGCAGCGGTCTAAGGCACTGCATCTCAGTGCAAGAGAAGTCACTACAGTGGTTCAAATCTAGGTTGTATCACAGGGCAGAGCACAATTGTCCGGGGTAGGCTGTCATTGTAAATTAGAATTTGTTCATAACTAACTTGCCTGGTTAAATAAATTACATAATAATATAATAAATTAATAATAATATAATAAATTAATAATAATATAATACATTAATAATACTATAATAAATTACATAATAATATAATAAATTAATAACAATATAATACATTAATAATAATATAATAAATTAATAACAATATAATAAATTAATAACAATATAATAAATTAATAATAATATAATACATTAATAATAATATAATACATTAATAATAATATAATAAATTAATAATAATATAATACATTAATAATAATATAATAAATTAATAACAATATAATAAATTACATAATAATATAATAAATTACATAATAATATAATAAATTAATAATAATATAATAAATTAATAACAATATAATACATTAATAATAATATAATACATTACATAATAATATAATACATTACATAATAATATAATAAATTAATAAATAATACATTATTATATACGTGGCTGTTGTGGATGTGGCATTCTCTCAGCCAACTTCACCTGGAATGCTTTTCCAACAGTCTTGAAGAAGTTCCCACATATTCTGAGCACTTGTTGGCTGTTTTTCCTTCACTCTGCGGTCCAACTCATCCCAAACCATCTCAATTGGGTTGAGTGTTGAGATTCGGTGATGGTGGAGGCCAGGTCATCTGTTGCAGCACTCCATCACTCTCCTTTTTGGGCAAATAGCCCTTACACAGCCTGGAGGTGTGTTGGGTCCTGTTGAAAAACAAATGATAGTCCCACTAAGCGCAAACCAGATGGGATGGCGTATCGCTCCAGAATAATGTGGTAGCCATGCTGGTTAAGTGTGCCTTTAAAAAAAAATCACTGACAGTGTCACCAGCAAAGCACCGCCACACAATCACACCTCCTCCTCCATGCTTCACAGTGGGAACACCACACATGCGGAGATCATCCGGTCACCTACTCTGCGTCTCACAAAGACACAGCGGGTTTGGAATCAAAAATCTGAAATTTGGACTCATCAGACCAAAGGACAGAATTCCACCGGTCTAATATCCATTGCTTGTGTTTCTCGGCCCAAGCAAGTCTCTTCTTCTTATTGGTGTCCTTTAGTAGTGGTTTCTTTGCAGCAAAGGCACACCTGTTATTAATTTAAATGCTTTCCAGGTGTTTACCTCATGAAGCTGGTTGAGAGAATGCAAAGAGTGTGCAAAGCTGTCATCAAGGCAAAGGGTGGCTACTTTGAAGAATCTCAAATCTAAACAATATACTGATTTGTTTAACACTTTTTTGGTTACTACATGATTCCGTATGTGTTTTTTCATAGTTTTGATGTCTTCACTATTATTCTACAATGTAGAAAATAGTAAAAAGAAAAACCCTTGAATGAGTAGGTGTGTCCAAACCTTTGACTGGTACTGTATATCTATGTAGATATATATCTATATATAAAACTATACCTGTATATGACTGGTACTGTATATCTATATATATATATCTCTATATATAAAACTATACCTGTATATGACTGGTACTGTATATCTATATATATATATATATATATATAAAACTATACCTGTATATGACTGGTACTGTATATCTATATATATATATCTCTATATATAAAACTATACCTGTATATGACTGGTACTGTATATCTATATATATATCTATATATATATAAAACTATACCTGTATGACTGGTACTGTATATCTATATATATATATCTCTATATATAAAACTATACCTGTATATGACTGGTACTGTATATCTATATATATATATCTCTATATATAAACTATACCTGTATATGACTGGTACTGTATATCTATATATATATATCTCTATATATAAAACTATACCTGTATATGACTGGTACTGTATATCTATCTATATATATATATATAAACTATACCTGTATATGACTGGTACTGTATATCTATATATATATATCTCTATATATAAAACTATACCTGTATATGACTGGTACTGTATATCTATATATATATCTATATATATATAAAACTATACCTGTATGACTGGTACTGTATATCTATATATATATATCTCTATATATAAAACTATACCTGTATATGACTGGTACTGTATATCTATATATATATATATATATATATCTATATATAAAACTATACCTGTATATGACTGGTACTGTATATCTATATATATATATATATATATATATATATATATATATATATATATATATATATAAAACTATACCTGTATGACTGGTACTGTATATCTATATATTTATATCTATATATAAAACTATACCTGTATGACTGGTACTGTATATCTATATATTTATATCTATATATAAAACTATACCTGTATGACTGGTACTGTATATCTATATATATATATATCTATACCTGTATGACTGGTACTGTATATCTATATATAAAACTATACCTGTATGACTGGTACTGTATATCTATATCTATATATATCTATATATCTATATATATATATATATATATATATATATATAAAACTATACTTGTATGACTGGTACTGTATATCTATATATATATCTCTATATATAAAACTATACCTGTATGACTGGTACTGTATATCTATATCTATATATATATATATATATATATATATATATATATATATATATATATAAAACTATACCTGTATGACTGGTACTGTATATCTATATATATATATATATATCTCTATATAAAACTATACCTGTATGACTGGTACTGTATATCTATATATTTATATCTATATATTAAACTATACCTGTATGACTGGTACTGTATATCTATATATTTATATCTATATATAAAACTATACCTGTATGACTGGTACTGTATATCTATATATATATATCTATACCTGTATGACTGGTACTGTATATCTATATATAAAACTATACCTGTATGACTGGTACTGTATATCTATATCTATATATATCTATACCTGTATGACTGGTACTGTATATCTATATATATATATCTATACCTGTATGACTGGTACTGTATATCTATATATAAAACTATACCTGTATGACTGGTACTGTATATCTATATCTATATATATCTATATATATATATATATATATATATATATATAAAACTATACCTGTATGACTGGTACTGTATATCTATATATATATCTCTATATATAAAACTATACCTGTATGACTGGTACTGTATATATATATATATATATATATATATATATATATATATATATATATATATCTATATATAAAACTATACCTGTATATGACTGGTACTGTATATCTATATATCTATATCTATATATAAAACTATACCTGTATGACTGGTACTGTATATCTATATATATATATATATCTATACCTGTATGACTGGTACTGTATATCTATATATATATATCTCTATATATAAAACTATACCTGTATGACTGGTACTGTATGTCTATATCTACATATATCTATACCTGTATGACTGGTACTGTATATCTATATATAAAACTATACCTGTATGACTGGTACTGTATATCTATATCTATATATATCTATATATATATATATATATATATATATATATATAAAACTATACCTGTATGACTGGTACTGTATATCTATATATATATCTCTATATATAAAACTATACCTGTATGACTGGTACTGTATATCTATATATATATATATATATATATATATATATATATATATATATATATATATAAAACTATACCTGTATATGACTGGTACTGTATATCTATATATATATATATTTATATATCTATATATAAAACTATACCTGTATGACTGGTACTGTATATCTATATCTATAAATATCTATATCTATATATAGATATATATATAAAACTATACCTGTATGACTGGTACTGTATATCTATATATATATCTCTATATATAAAACTATACCTGTATGACTGGTACTGTATATCTATATATATATATATATATATATATATATATATATATATATATATATATATATATATATATATATATATATATATATAAAACTATACCTGTATATGACTGGTACTGTATATCTATATATATCTATATATATATATATCTATATATAAAACTATACCTGTATGACTGGTACTGTATATCTATATATATTTATATATATCTATACCTGTATGACTGGTACTGTATATCTATATATATATCTCTATATATAAAACTATACCTGTATGACTGGTACTGTATATCTATATATATATATCTATATATAAAACTATACCTGTATGACTGGTACTGTATATCTATATATATATCTATATATAAAACTATACCTGTATGACTGGTACTGTATATCTATATATATATATCTATATATAAAACTATACCTGTATGACTGGTACTGTATATCTATATATATCTATATATTAAACTATACCTGTATGACTGGTACTGTATATCTATATATATATATCTATATATTAAACTATACCTGTATGACTGGTACTGTATATCTATATATATATATCTATATATAAAACTATACCTGTATGACTGGTACTGTATATCTATATATATATCTCTATATATAAACCTATACCTGTATGACTGGTACTGTATATCTATATATCTATATCTATACCTGTATGACTGGTACTGTATATCTATATATATATATCTATACCTGTATGCGGCTGGTACTGTATATCTATATATTAAACTATACCTGTATGACTGGTACTGTATATCTATATATATCTATACCTGTATGACTGGTACTGTATATCTATATCTATATCTATATATTAAACTATACCTGTATGACTGGTACTGTATATCTATATATATATCTATACCTGTATGACTGGTACTGTATATCTATATATAAAACTATACCTGTATACGGCTGTTGCCCCAGTCAGCTACAATGATGTTCCCGTTCACATCGACGGCCACGCCTGTAGGAGCATTAAACTGACCGTTGCCCTCTCCGTTAGATCCAAACTTCAACAGCAGCTCTCCCTCTGGGGTGAACACCTGGGAGGGAGGGAGGGGGAGGAGGAGCGAGGGAGCGAGAGAGAGAGAGAGAGAGAGAGAGAGAGAGAGAGGAGAGAGAGAGAGAGAGAGAGAGAGAGAGAGAGAGAGAGAGAGAGAGAGAGAGAGAGAGAGAGAGAGAGAGAGAGAGGGAGGGAGGGAGGGAGGGGAGGGAGGGAGGGAGGGGGAGAGAGAGAGAGAGAGAGAGAGAGAGAGAGAGAGAGAGAGAGAGAGAGAGAGAGAGAGAGGGGGAGAGAGAGAGAGAGGGAGAGAGGGAGGGGAGGGAGAGAGAGAGAGAGAGAGAGAGAGAGAGAGAGAGAGAGAGAGAGAGGAGGGAGGGAGAGGGAGCGAGCGGGAAATGGGGATTTTTAAATTGAACCAGGACTTTTCCCCATTCATTCTGTTGGTTTAATTAACGAAGGTCATGTTTAGTTGATCCACCAGACCTAGTAAATATTGGGTGGAAGTGTCCTGATAAGTTAGTTGCTTACCTTGACTGAGTGGTTGTGAAAGTCTGTCACTATGATCTCATTGTTGTTGTTGACAGCTGCAAAATGAGGACCTGGTCGGAAGAGAGGAGAGTGGAGGCAATGAGGTGGAGAGAGGAGGAAAGGAGGTGGAGAGAGGAGGAAAGGAGGTGGAGAGAGGAGGAAAGGAGGTGGAGAGAGGAGGAAAGGAGGTGGAGAGAGGAGGAAAGGAGGTGGAGAGAGGAGGAAAGGAGTAAGTGGAGAGAGGAGGAAAGGAGGTGGAGAGTGGAGGCAATGAGGTGGAGAGAGGAGGAAACGAGGTGGAGAGAGGAGGAAAGGAGGTGGAGAGAGGAGGAAAGGAGGCGGGAGAGAGGAGGAAAGGAGGTGGAGAGAGGAGGAAAGGAGTAAGTGGAGAGAGGAGGAAAGGAGTAAGTGGAGAGAGGAGGAAAGGAGGTGGAGAGAGGAGGAAAGGAGGTGGAGAGAGGAGGCAATGAGGTGGAGAGAGGAGGCAAGGAGGTGGAGAGAGGAGGAAAGGAGGTGGAGAGAGGAGGAAAGGAGGTGGAGAGAGGAGGAAAGGAGTAAGTGGAGAGAGGAGGAAAGGAGGTGGAGAGAGGAGGAAAGGAGTAAGTGGAGAGAGGAGGAAAGGAGGTGGAGAGAGGAGGAAAGGAGTAAGTGGAGAGAGGAGGAAAGGAGTAAGTGGAGAGAGGAGGAAAGGAGGTGGAGAGAGGAGGAAAGGAGTAAGTGGAGAGAGGAGGAAAGGAGGTGGAGAGAGGAGGAAAGGAGGTGGAGAGAGGAGGAAAGGAGTAAGTGGAGAGAGGAGGAAAGGAGGTGGAGAGAGGAGGAAAGGAGTAAGTGGAGAGAGGAGGAAAGGAGGTGGAGAGAGGAGGAAACGAGGTGGAGAGAGGAGGAAAGGAGGTGGAGAGAGGAGGAAAGGAGGCGGAGAGAGGAGGAAAGGAGGTGGAGAGAGGAGGAAAGGAGGCGGAGAGAGGAGGAAAGGAGGAAGTGGAGAGAGGAGGAAAGGAGGTGGGAGAGAGGAGGAAAGGAGGTGGAGAGAGGAGGAAAGGAGTAAGTGGAGAGAGGAGGAAAGGAGGTGGAGAGAGGAGGAAAGGAGGTGGAGAGAGAGGAAAGGAGGCGGAGAGAGGAGGAAAGGAGGTGGAGAGGAGGAAAGGAGGCGGAGAGAGGAGGAAAGGAGGTGGAGAGAGGAGGAAAGGAGGTGGAGAGAGGAGGAAAGGAGGTGGAGAGAGGAGGAAAGGAGGTGGAGAGAGGAGGAAAGGAGTAAGTGGAGAGAGGAGGAAAGGAGGTGGAGAGAGGAGGAAAGGAGGTGGAGAGAGGAGGAAAGGAGGTGGAGAGAGGAGGAAAGGAGGAAGTGGAGAGAGGAGGAAAGGAGGTGGAGAGAGGAGGAAAGGAGGTGGAGAGAGGAGGAAAGGAGGTGGAGAGAGGAGGAAAGGAGGTGGAGAGAGGAGGAAAGGAGGTGGAGAGAGGAGGAAAGGAGGTGGAGAGAGGAGGAAAGGAGGCGGAGAGAGGAGGAAAGGGGAGTAAGTGGAGAGAGGAGGAAAGGAGGTGGAGAGAGGAGGAAAGGAGGCGGAGAGAGGAGGAAAGGAGGTGGAGAGAGGAGGAAACGAGGTGGAGAGAGGAGGAAAGGAGGTGGAGAGAGGAGGAAAGGAGGTGGAGAGAGGAGGAAAGGAGGCGGAGAGAGGAGGAAAGGAGGTGGAGAGAGGAGGAAAGGAGGCGGAGAGAGGAGGAAAGGAGGTGGAGAGAGGAGGAAACGAGGTGGAGAGAGGAGGAAAGGAGGTGGAGAGAGGAGGAAAGGAGGTGGAGAGAGGAGGAAAGGAGGTGGAGAGAGGAGGAAACGAGGTGGAGAGAGGAGGAAAGGAGGTGGAGAGAGGAGGAAATGAGGTGGAGAGAGAAGGAAACGAGGTGGAGAGAGAAGGAAACGAGGTGGAGAGAGAAGGAAATGAGGTGGAGAGAGGAGGAAAGGAGTATGTGGAGAGAGGACAAATGAAGAGGAGGTGGAGAGAGGATGAGAGGAGGTGGAGAGAGGAGGAAAGGAGTAAGTGGAGAGAGGAGAGGACAAATGAAGAGGAGGTGGAGAGAGGAGGTGGAGGGAGAAGGAGAGGTGAAGAGGAAGTGGAGTGAGGAGGAGAGGAGGTGGAGAGAGGAGGCAATGAGGTGGAGAGAGAAGGAAACGAGGTGGAGAGAGAAGGAAATGAGGTGGAGAGAGGAGGAAAGGAGTATGTGGAGAGAGGACAAATGAAGAGGAGGTGGAGAGAGGAGGAGAGGTGAAGAGGAAGTGGAGAGAGGAGGAGAGATGGATCATGATCATCACCATCATTATCATTCCCATCATCATCACCATCATCATCATCAACACACCTGCAAACTGTTTGTCTCCGTTGCCGCGGCTACCGAATTTAGAAACGAGCTTGCCGGTTGGCTGGAAAGATGAAGACGGTGCATGCCTTGTTGTCAACGACGATCACATGACCGTTCTGATCCACTGACACGCCCTTCGGTCCCATTAGCCTACCAGAGCCCAGCTTGGCCTGACAGACAGACAGATGACACAACCAATCAGAGGACAGGTAAGCCTGACATACAGCTAACACAACCAATCAGAGGACAGCTTGGCCTGAAAATAGAATAAAGTTACCTGTATGTCACCTATAGATTGTTGTGCTCAGACATTTGGAGGGGTAGATGCCCAAAGTCCCCCAAAAAAAAAAAAGTGCCATTTTGTTATGTTCCTTATTCTAAAATGGATTATATTTTTAAAAAATGTACTCAGCAATCTAAACACAATATCCTATAATGACAAAGGGAAGATTTTCCGAAATTTTTTGTGAATTTATAAAAAAAAATAAAAAAAAAACAGAAATACCTTATTTGCATAAGTATTCAGACCCTTTGCTATGAACGTGTAAATATGTGCAGGTGCATCCTGTTTCCATTGATCAACTTGATTGGAGTCCACCTGTGGTAAATTTGATTGATTGGATATGATTTAGAAAAGCACACACCTGTCACATCAAAAACCCAAGCCATGAGGTCGAAGGAATTGTCCATAGAGCTTCGAGACAGGATTGTGTCGAGGTACAGATCTGGGGAAAGGTACCACAACATTTATGAAGCATTGAAAGTCTCTAAGAACACAGTGGCCTCCATCATTCTTAAATGGAAGAAGTTTGGAACTACCAAGACTCTTCCAAGAGGTGGCTGGCCGCTGGCAAAACTGAGCAATCGGGGGAGACGAGCCTTTGTCAGGGAGGTGACCAAGAACCCGATGGTCACTCTGACAGAGCTCTAGTGTTCCTCTATGGAGATGGGAGAACCTTCCAGAAGGACAACCAATATTGAAGGTTCACCTTCCATCAGGACAACAACCCTAAGCACACAGCCAAGACAATGCAGGAGTGGCTTCCGGAAAATTCTTTGAATGTCCTTAAGTGGCCCAACCAGAGCCCGGACTTGAACCCAATCGAACATTTGGAGAGACCTGAAAATAGCTGTGCAGAGACTCTCCCCATCCAACCCGACAGAACTTGAGAGGATCTGCAGAGAAGAATGGGAGAAACTCCCCAAATATAAGTGTGCCAAGTTTGTAGCGTCAAACCCAAGAAGACTCGAGGCTGGAATCGCTGCCAAAGATGTTTCAACAAATTAGTGAGTAAATGATCTGAGTACTTATGTAAATGTAATATTTCAGTTGTTTATTTTTTATATATGTGCAAAAATATATATATTTTTACTGTTTTTGCTTTTTCATTGTAGGATATTGTGTGTAGCTTGATGAGGGGAAAAAATAATTGAATCCGTTTTGGGATTATTATTATTCTCCACAGGGCAGACTACAGGCAGAATACTGTTATTCTCCACAGGGCAGACTACAGGCAGAATAACGTTATTCTCCACAGGGCAGACTACAGGCAGAATAACGTTATTCTCCACAGGGCAGACTACAGGCAGAATAACGTTATTCTCCACAGGGCAGACTACAGGCAGAATACCGTTATTCTCCACAGGTCGGACTACAGGCAGAATACCGTTATTCTCCACAGGGCAGACTACAGGCAGAATACCATTATTCTCCACAGGGCAGACTACAGGCAGAATACCATTATTCTCCACAGGGCAGACTACAGGCAGAATACCGTTATTCTCCACAGGTCAGACTACAGGCAGAATACCGTTATTCTCCACAGGGCAGACTACAGGCAGAATACCGTTATTCTCCACAGGGCAGACTACAGGCAGAATACCGTTATTCTCCACAGGGCAGACTACAGGCAGAATACCGTTATTCTCCACAGGGCAGACTACAGGCAGAATACCGTTATTCTCCACAGGTCAGACTACAGGCAGAATACCGTTATTCTCCACAGGTCGGACTACAGGCAGAATACCGTTATTCTCCACAGGTCGGACTACAGGCAGAATACCGTTATTCTCCACAGGGCAGACTACAGGCAGAATACCATTATTCTCCACAGGGCAGACTACAGGCAGAATACAGTTATTCTCCACAGGTCAGTAACAGCTAGTAAAGTTATGCAGCTTCTGGTCAGCTAGCTAGTAATGTTATGTAGCTTCTGGTCAGCTACCTAGCTAGTAATGTTATGCAGCTTCATGTCAGCTAGCTAGTAATGTTATGTAGCTTCTGGTCAGCTACCTAGCTAGTAATGTTATGCAGCTTCTGGTCAGCTACCTAGCTAGTAAAGTTGTGCAGCTTCCGGTCAGCTATCTAGGAACGTTATGCAGCTTCTGGTCAGCTACCTAGCTAGTATTGTTATGTAGCTTCTGGTCAGCTACCTAGCTAGTAACATTATGCAGCTTCCGGTCAGCTACCTAGTAAAGTTATGTAGCTTCCGGTCAGCTAACTAGTAACGTTAATCAGCTTCTGGTCAGCTAGCTAGTAATGTTATGCAGCTTCCAGTCAGCTGGCTAACTAGCCAAAGATATACAGCTGGCTAGCTAGTAATGTTGTGCCACTGCCGGTTAGCTGGCTAGCTAGTATGCAGCTAGCTAGTTAACCAATAACGTGCAGCTGGCTAGCTAGTAATGATATGCAGCTTCCGGTCAGCTCGCTAGCTAATCAGTAATATGCAGTTGGCTAGCTAGCTAGTTAATAATATAGCTAGGAAAAGGAAACAACTTAATACAGTTGAACTAAGAATGTATGCCCGTGGAGGAGGAAGGGGAGGAGCATCCTCCTCAGAGAATTTCATAAAAATAAAAATAGTGAAACATAAAAAAAAAAGTATCCTTTTTTAGATAACTTCAACAGTGAAGTGGCGACTCCCGGGATGCTGGCCAAAGAAAAAGCCATATCTCAGACTGGCCAACAAAAAGAAAAAGATTAAGATAGGCAAAAGAACACAGACACTGGACAGAGGTACTTTGGGGACAGAAAGGCTAGCATCCCGGAGCTGCCTCTTCACTGTTGACATTGAGACTGGTGTTTTGCAGGCACTATTTATTAATCAAGCTGCCAGCTGTTTGTGCTGGTTCTGTGAAGGAGTAGTACACAGCGTTGTACGAGATCTTCAGTTTCTTGGCAATTTCTCACAATTGCTAGCCTTCATTTCTCAGAACAAGAATAGACTGATGAGTTTCAGAAGAAAGTTATTTGTTTCTGGCCATTTGGAGCCTATAATCAAACCCACAAATGCTGATGCTCCAAGTACTCAACTAGTCTAAAGAAGGCCAGTTTTACTGCTTCTTTAATCAGAACAACAGTTTTTAGCTGTGCTAACAATTAGAAAGGGTTTTCTAATGATCAATTAGCCTTTTAAAATGATAAACTTGGATTAGCTAACACAACGTGCCATTGGAACACAGGAGTGATGGTTGCTGATAATGGGCCTCTGTACGCCTGTCTAAATATTCAATAAAAAAAATCTGCCGTTTCCAGCTACAATTGTCATTTACAACATTAACAATGTCTACACTGAATTTCTGATCATTTTGATGTTATTTTAACGGACAAAAATGTGCTTTTCTTTCAAAAACAAGGACATTTATAAGTGACCCAAACTTTTGAACGGGTAGTTGTTGTATTTTTTTCAAATTCACTTAGTTAGCTAGCAAATGCAGCTAGCTAATTTAGCCTGCTCAAACACCCGGCTCAAACAGAGAGAAATGCTATGTTAGCTAGCTGGCTATGGCTATCCAACAGAGAGGGATGCTATGTTAGCTAGCTGGCTATAACAGAGGGATGCTATGTTAGCTAGCTCGCTATAACAGAGGGATGCTATGTTAGCAAGCTGGCTATAACAGGGGGATGCTATGTTAGCTAGCTCGCTATAACAGAGGGATGCTATGTTAGCAAGCTGGCTATAACAGGGGATGCTATGTTAGCTAGCTGGCTATAACAGAGGGATGCTATGTTAGCTAGCTGGCTATAAAAGAGGGATGCTATGTTAGCTAGCTGGCTATAACAGAGGATGCTATGTTAGCTAGCTGGCTATAAAAGAGGGATGCTATGTTAGCTAGCTGGCTATAACAGAGGGATGCTATGTTAGCTAGCTGGCTATAACAGAGGGATGCTATGTAAGGGTTTTATTAATGTATTGCCACGGGTCCTGTACGTGTAACTGCTAAACTGTTTGCTGACTGTACACTGTACTGCATGATCGTAGCAGGTTTTCTAACGCGTTGGTTCCAGTAGCTATTTTCACTATGACGTTAGCTAATAATGGTGACAATGATGTAGGCTGTGTGTAGCGGTTAGCGGTTAGCGGTTACGGTATGAAGGTTTGGCTTGGAAAAGTTTTTTTTTTTTTCCGCCTGGTCACAGAGAGCTGATGTGTTGTGCAGTGAAGTCCACAAGCGAAAGGGAAAATGTGAGTGGAGGATGATGGGAGAAGGAATTATAAAACAATAAAAGGGATCATGCTGTTTGTATGTGGCTGCTGTGACAGTGAACTGTGTTTGCGTGTGATCAGGGGTGTAGATGGAAGCAAAGTATAAACATTCCTGAATTTGACCAATAGAAACTCTCGCTTGAAACTCTTCGACTAATGATTACAGGTGGATGCAGGCAATAAAGATTACAGGTGGATGCAGGCAATAATGATTACAGGTGGATGCAGGCAATAATGATTACAGGTGGATGCAGGCAATAATGATTACAGGTGGATGCAGGCAACAATGATTACAGGTGGATGCAGGCAATAATGATTACAGGTGGATGCAGGCAATAATGATTACAGGTGGATGCAGGCAATAATGATTACAGGTGGATGCAGGCAATAATGATTACAGGTGGATGCAGGCAATAATGATTACAGGTGGACGCAGGCAATAATGATTACAGGTGGATGCAGGCAATAAAGATTACAGGTGGATGCAGGCAATAATGATTACAGGTGGATGCAGGCAATAATGATTACAGGTGGATGCAGGCAATAATGATTACAGGTGGACGCAGGCAATAATGATTACAGGTGGATGCAGGCAATAATGATTACAGGTGGACGCAGGCAATAATGATTGTGTCACTTTCTGTCACCTTGATTACTCAAAATCCTCTCTACCTGTGCACCTACGTTGTAAACTTTAATTCCTAAGGTTGTAGCAACCTCGTGATAGGGAACATTTGTAGTAACCTAAACCTATCAATGTTACATTGAACTGGGTGAATATGAATGACAGTAACCTAAACCTATCACTGTTACATTGAACTGGGTGAATATGAATGACAGTAACCTAAACCTGTCACTGTTACATTGAACTGGGTGAATATGAATGACAGTAACCTAAACCTGTCACTGTTACATTGAACTGGGTGAATATGAATGACAGTAACCTAAACCTGTCACTGTTACATTGAACTGGGTGAATATGAATGACAGTAACCTAAACCTGTCACTGTTACATTGAACTGGGTGAATATGAATGACAGTAACCTAAACCTGTCACTGTTACATTGAACTGGGTGAATATGAATGACAGTAACCTAAACCCGTCACTGTTACATTGAACTGGGTGAATATGAATGACAGTAACCTAAACCTGTCACTGTTACATTGAACTGGGTGAATATGAATGACAGTATCCTAAACCTGTCACATTGAACTGGGTGAATATGAATGACAGTAACCTAAACCTGTCACTGTTACATTGAACTGGGTGAATATGAATGACAGTAACCTAAACCTGTCACTGTTACATTGAACTGGGTGAATATGAATGACAGTAACCTAAACCTGTCACTGTTACATTGAACAGGGTGAATATGAATGACAGTAACCTAAACCTGTCACTGTTACATTGAACTGGGTGAATATGAATGACAGTAACCTAAACCTGTCACTGTTACATTGAACTGGGTGAATATGAATGACAGTAACCTAAACCTGTCACTGTTACATTGAACTGGGTGAATATGAATGACAGTATCCTAAACCTATCACTGTTACATTGAACTGGGTGAATATGAATGACAGTAACCTAAACCTATCACTGTTACATTGAACTGGGTGAATATGAATGACAGTAACCTAAACCTGTCACTGTTACATTGAACTGGGTGAATATGAATGACAGTAACCTAAACCTGTCACTGTTACATTGAACTGGGTGAATATGAATGACAGTAACCTAAACCTGTCACATTGAACTGGGTGAATATGAATGACAGTAACCTAAACCTGTCACTGTTACATTGAACTGGGTGAATATGAATGACAGTAACCTAAACCTGTCACTGTTACATTGAACTGGGTGAATATGAATGACAGTAACCTAAACCTGTCACTGTTACATTGAACTGGGTGAATATGAATGACAGTAACCTAAACCTGTCACTGTTACATTGAACTGGGTGAATATGAATGACAGTAACCTAAACCTGTCACTGTTACATTGAACTGGGTGAATATGAATGACAGTAACCTAAACCTGTCACATTGAACTGGGTGAATATGAATGACAGTAACCTAAACCTGTCACTGTTACATTGAACTGGGTGAATATGAATGACAGTAACCTAAACCTGTCACTGTTACATTGAACTGGGTGAATATGAATGACAGTAACCTAAACCTGTCACTGTTACATTGAACTGGGTGAATATGAATGACAGTAACCTAAACCCGTCACTGTTACATTGAACTGGGTGAATATGAATGACAGTAACCTAAACCTGTCACTGTTACATTGAACTGGGTGAATATGAATGACAGTAACCTAAACCTGTCACTGTTACATTGAACTGGGTGAATATGAACGACAGTAACCTAAACCTGTCACTGTTACATTGAGCTGGGTGAATATGAACGACAGTAACCTAAACCTGTCACTGTTACATTGAACTGGGTGAATATGAACGACAGTAACCTAAACCTGTCACTGTTACATTGAGCTGGGTGAATATGAAAGACAGTAACCTAAACCTATCACTGTTACATTGAACAGGGTGAATATGAATGACAGTAACCTAAACCCGTCACTGTTACATTGACCTGGGTGAATATGAATGACAGTAACCTGTCACTGTTACATTGAGCTGGGTGAATATGAATCATCCAGTATGCTGTAATAGAAATAAGGTCATGCTGATGAAAATGATTTAAAGTGACGTTAAAATGTTATAATAAAATAAAAAACACCAATCTGAAAGTTCGCTTTTCTGTAGGGAAGATGCTCAGGTACCCTTAGACCTCCATCTGTGCACGTGCCTGCCTATATGTCGCCTGTATGTCACCTGTATGTCTCCTGTATGTCACCTGTATGTCTCCTGTATGTCGCCTGTATGTCTCCTGTATGTCGCCTGTATGTCTCCTGTATGTCGCCTATATGTCGCCTGTATGTCTCCTGTATGTCACCTGTATGTCTCCTGTATGTCGCCTGTATGTCTCCTGTATGTCACCTGTATGTCTCCTGTATGTCACCTGTATGTCACCTGTATGTCTCCTGTATGTCACCTGTATGTCACATGTATGTCTCCTGTATGTCACCTGTATGTCTCCTGTATGTCACCTGTATGTCTCCTGTATGTCACCTGTATGTCACCTGTATGTCTCCTGTATGTCTCCTGTATGTCTCCTGTATGTCTCCTGTATGTCACCTGTATGTCTCCTGTATGTCACCTGTATGTCACCTGTATGTCACCTGTATGTCACCTGTATGTCACCTGTATGTCTCCTGTATGTCTCCTGTATGTCACCTGTATGTCACCTGTATGTCACCTGTATGTCTCCTGTATGTCACCTGTATGTCACCTGTATGTCACCTGTATGTCTCCTGTATGTCTCCTGTATGTCTCCTGTATGTCACCTGTATGTCACCTGTATGTCACCTGTATGTCTCCTGTATGTCTCCTGTATGTCTCCTGTATGTCACCTGTATGTCACCTGTATGTCTCCTGTATGTCTCCTGTATGTCTCCTGTATGTCACCTGTATGTCTCCTGTATGTCACCTGTATGTCACCTGTATGTCTCCTGTATGTCACCTGTATGTCACCTGTATGTCACCTGTATGTCTCCTGTATGTCTCCTGTATGTCACCTGTATGTCTCCTGTATGTCACCTGTATGTCACCTGTATGTCTCCTGTATGTCTCCTGTATGTCTCCTGTATGTCTCCTGTATGTCACCTGTATGTCTCCTGTATGTCTCCTGTATGTCACCTCTATGTCACCTGTATGTCTCCTGTATGTCACCTGTATGTCACATGTATGACTCCTGTATGTCACCTGTATGTCTCCTGTATGTCACCTGTATGTCTCCTGTATGTCACCTGTATGTCACCTGTAAATCTCCTGTATGTCTCCTATATGTCTCCTGTATGTCTCCTGTATGTCTCCTGTATGTCGCCTGTATGTCACCTGTATGTCACCTGTATGTCGCCTGTATGTCTCCTGTATGTCGCCTGTATGTCACCTGTATGTCTCCTGTATGTCTACTGTATGTCTCCTGTATGTCGCCTGTATGTCTCCTGTATGTCGCCTGTATGTCTCCTGTATGTCTCCTGTATGTCACCTGTATGTCACCTGTATGTCTCCTGTATGTCTCCTGTATGTCCCCTGTATGTCTCCTGTATGTCTCCTGTATGTCACCTGTATGTCACCTGTATGTCTCCTGTATGTCGCCTGTATGTCTCCTGTATGTCACCTGTATGTCACCTGTATGTCTCCTGTATGTCTCCTGTATGTCACCTCTATGTCACCTGTATGTCTCCTGTATGTCTCCTGTATGTCTCCTGTATGTCGCCTATATGTCGCCTGTATGTCTCCTGTATGTCACCTGTATGTCTCCTGTATGTCGCCTGTATGTCTCCTGTATGTCACCTGTATGTCACCTGTATGTCTCCTGTATGTCACCTGTATGTCTCCTGTATGTCACCTGTATGTCACCTGTATGTCTCCTGTATGTCTCCTGTATGTCGCCTGTATGTCGCCTGTATGTCGCCTGTATGTCACCTGTATGTCACCTGTATGTCACCTGTATGTCACCTGTATGTCACCTGTATGTCTCCTGTATGTCACCTGTATGTCTCCTGTATGTCACCTGTATGTCTCCTGTATGTCACCTGTATGTCACCTGTATGTCACCTGTATGTCTCCTGTATGTCTCCTGTATGTCTCCTGTATGTCACCTGTATGTCACCTGTATGTCACCTGTATGTCACCTGTATGTCTCCTGTATGTCTCCTGTATGTCACCTGTATGTCACCTGTATGTCTCCTGTATGTCTCCTGTATGTCTCCTGTATGTCACCTGTATGTCTCCTGTATGTCACCTGTATGTCACCTGTATGTCTCCTGTATGTCTCCTGTATGTCACCTGTATGTCACCTGTATGTCACCTGTATGTCTCCTGTATGTCTCCTGTATGTCACCTGTATGTCTCCTGTATGTCACCTGTATGTCACCTGTATGTCTCCTGTATGTCGCCTGTATGTCTCCTGTATGTCACCTGTATGTCACCTGTATGTCTCCTGTATGTCTCCTGTA
>NC_068455.1:80025639-80043139 GCF_023373465.1 Oncorhynchus keta | reverse complement strand
AGTTTAGCTGAACGTGCTTGTGCGTGTCGGCCCCTACCTCAGCAGACAGGATGGCATTGCCGCTCCTGCATGGTCCGCCGGCCTTGTCTCTGGTCATTATGGTTACGCAGGCTGGGAGACCCACGATGCACTGCTCCAGTCCCACACCAGACGCCTCACTCTGGCTCGCCACAGCGCTTGGGACGACAATCATGATGTCATTATTTTTATTTAATTTATATGAATTGTTTCATTTCATTTTTAATACAACAAAAATACATTTTGTTCATTCATAATTTATTTATTTGTTTATTCATATTTTATCTCTGATTACAGCAGCAAGTTCACGTCACACCATTCCATCAGCTCCTCCCGGGACGTGAATCAGCCAACTTTCGGATACTGGTCCACCTGACGACACCGACCTGGTAGTGATGACGGTTCCCAGCTGATATAGACTGACCTGGTAGTGATGACGGTTCCCAGCTGATATAGACTGACCTGGTAGTGATGATAGTCCCCAGCTGATATAGACTGACCTGGTAGTGATGATAGACCCCAGCTGATATAGACTGACCTGGTAGTGATGATAGACCCCAGCTGATATAGACTGACATGGTAGTGATGACGGTTCCCAGCTGATATAGACTGACCTGGTAGTGATGATAGACCCCAGCTGATATAGACTGACCTGGTAGTGATGATAGACCCCAGCTGATATAGACTGACCTGGTAGTGATGACGGTTCCCAGCTGATATAGACTGACCTGGTAGTGATGATAGACCCCAGCTGATATAGACTGACCTGGTAGTGATGATAGACCCCAGCTGATATAGACTGACCTGGTAGTGATGATAGACCCCAGCTGATATAGACTGACCTGGTAGTGATGATAGACCCCAGCTGATATAGACTGACCTGGTAGTGATGACGGTTCCCAGCTGATATAGACTGACCTGGTAGTGATCATAGACCCCAGCTGATATAGACTGACCTGGTAGTGATGATAGACCCCAGCTGATATAGACTAACCTGGTAGTGATGATAGACCCCAGCTGATATAGACTGACCTGGTAGTGATGACAGACCCCAGCTGATATAGACTGACCTGGTAGTGATGATAGACCCCAGCTGATATAGACTGACCTGGTAGTGATGACAGACCCCAGCTGATATAGACTGACCTGGTAGTGATGATAGACCCCAGCTGATATAGACTGACCTGGTAGTGATGATAGACCCCAGCTGATATAGACTGACCTGGTAGTGATGACAGACCCCAGCTGATATAGACTGACCTGGTAGTGATGACGGTTCCCAGCTGATATAGACTGACCTGGTAGTGATGATAGACCCCAGCTGATATAGACTGACCTGGTAGTGATGATAGACCCCAGCTGATATAGACTGACCTGGTAGTGATGACGGTTCCCAGCTGATATAGACTGACCTGGTAGTGATGATAGACCCCAGCTGATATAGACTGACCTGGTAGTGATGATAGATTCCAGCTGATATAGACTGACCTGGTAGTGATGATAGACCCCAGCTGATATAGACTGACCTGGTAGTGATGATAGACCTCAGCTGATATAGACTGACCTGGTAGTGATGACGGTTCCAGCTGATATAGACTGACCTGGTAGTGATGATAGACCCCAGCTGATATAGACTGACCTGGTAGTGATGATAGACCCAGCTGATATAGACTAACCTGGTAGTGATGATAGACCCCAGCTGATATAGACTGACCTGGTAGTGATGACAGACCCCAGCTGATATAGACTGACCTGGTAGTGATGATAGACCCCAGCTGATATAGACTGACCTGGTAGTGATGACAGACCCCAGCTGATATAGACTGACCTGGTAGTGATGATAGACCCCAGCTGATATAGACTGACCTGGTAGTGATGATAGACCCCAGCTGATATAGACTGACCTGGTAGTGATGATAGACCCCAGCTGATATAGACTGACCTGGTAGTGATGACGGTTCCCAGCTGATATAGACTGACCTGGTAGTGATGATAGACCCCAGCTGATATAGACTGACCTGGTAGTGATGACGGTTCCCAGCTGATATAGACTGACCTGGTAGTGATGATAGACCCCAGCTGATATAGACTGACCTGGTAGTGATGACAGATCCCAGCTGATATAGACTGACCTGGTAGTGATGATAGACCCCAGCTGATATAGACTGACCTGGTAGTGATGACGGTTCCCAGCTGATATAGACTGACCTGGTAGTGATGATAGACCCCAGCTGATATAGACTGACCTGGTAGTGATGATAGACCCCAGCTGATATAGACTGACCTGGTAGTGATGATAGACCCCAGCTGATATAGACTGACCTGGTAGTGATGATAGACCCCAGCTGATATAGACTGACCTGGTAGTGATGACGGTTCCCAGCTGATATAGACTGACCTGGTAGTGATGATAGACCCCAGCTGATATAGACTGACCTGGTAGTGATGATAGACCCCAGCTGATATAGACTGACCTGGTAGTGATGACAGACCCCAGCTGATATAGACTGACCTGGTAGTGATGATAGACCCCAGCTGATATAGACTGACCTGGTAGTGATGACAGTTCCCATCTGATATAGACTGACCTGGTAGTGATGATAGACCCCAGCTGATATAGACTGACCTGGTAGTGATGACGGTTCCCAGCTGATATAGACTGACCTGGTAGTGATGATAGACCCCAACTGATATAGACTGACCTGGTAGTGATGATAGACCCCAGCTGATATAGACTGACCTGGTAGTGATGATAGACCCCAGCTGATATAGACTGACCTGGTAGTGATGATAGACCCCAGCTGATATAGACTGACCTGGTAGTGATGATAGACCCCAGCTGATATAGACTGACCTGGTAGTGATGATAGACCCCAGCTGATATAGACTGACCTGGTAGTGATGATAGTCCCCAGTTTGTGGATAGACTTTCTCAGCCCCTCTGTCTCCATCAGTAAATCCAGCTGATCGTTCTCCTCAGCCTGGAACGGTAGCCCTACCGGAAATATACACGTTAAAAACTGTAGCCCTACCAGAAATACACACGTTAAAAACTGTAGCCCTACCGGAAATATACACGTTAAAACTGTAGCCCTACCGAAATACACATGTTAAAAACGGTAGCCCTACCGGAAATACATGTTAAAACGGTAGCCCTACCGGAAATATACACGTTAAAAACTGTAGCCCTACCGGAAATATACATGTTAAAAACGGTAGCCCTACCGGAAATACACGTTAAAAACTGTAGCCCTACCGGAAATACACATGTTAAAAACGGTAGCCCTACCGAAATATACATGTTAAAACTGTAGCCCTACCGGAAATATACACGTTAAAAACTGTAGCCCTACCGAAATATACACGTTAAAAACTGTAGCCCTACCGAAATACACATGTTAAAACGGTAGCCCTACCGGAAATACACATGTTAAAACGGTAGCCCTACCGGAAATATACACGTTAAAAACTGTAGCCCTACCGAAATATACATGTTAAAACGGTAGCCCTACCGGAAATACACGTTAAAAACTGTAGCCCTACCGAAATACACATGTTAAAAACGGTAGCCCTACCGAAATATACATGTTAAAAACGGTAGCCCTACCGGAAATACACATGTTAAAAACGGTAGCCCTACCGAAATATACACATTAAAAACTGTAGCCCTACCGAAATATACATGTTAAAACTGTAGCCCTACCGAAATATACACGTTAAAAACTGTAGCCCTACCGAAATATACACGTTAAAAACTGTAGCCCTACCGGAAATATACACGTTAAAAACTGTAGCCCTACCGAAATATACATGTTAAAACTGTAGCCCTACCGAAATATACACGTTAAAAACTGTAGCCCTACCGAAATATACATGTTAAAAACTGTAGCCCTACCGAAATATACATGTTAAAAACTGTAGCCCTACCGAAATATACACGTTAAAAACTGTAGCCCTACCGAAATATACATGTTAAAAACTGTAGCCCTACCGAAATATACATGTTAAAACGGTAGCCCTACCGGAAATATACACGTTAAAAACTGTAGCCCTACCGGAAATATACATGTTAAAAACGGTAGCCCTACCGGAAATACACGTTAAAAACTGTAGCCCTACCGGAAATACACATGTTAAAAACGGTAGCCCTACCGGAAATATACATGTTAAAAACGGTAGCCCTACCGGAAATACACATGTTAAAACGGTAGCCCTACCGGAAATATACACATTAAAACTGTAGCCCTACCGGAAATATACATGTTAAAAACTGTAGCCCTACCGGAAATATACACGTTAAAAACTGTAGCCCTACCGGAAATATACACGTTAAAAACTGTAGCCCTACCGGAAATATACACGTTAAAAACTGTAGCCCTACCGGAAATATACATGTTAAAAATGTAGCCCTACCGGAAATATACACGTTAAAAACTGTAGCCCTACCGAGAAATATACATGTTAAAAACTGTAGCCCTACCGGAAATATACATGTTAAAAACTGTAGCCCTACCGGAAATATACACGTTAAAAACTGTAGCCCTACCGGAAATATACATGTTAAAAACTGTAGCCCTACCGGAAATATACACGTTAAAAACTGTAGCCCTACCGAAATATACACGTTAAAAACTGTAGCCCTACCGAAATATACACGTTAAAAAACTGTAGCCCTACCGGAAATATACATGTTAAAAACTGTAGCCCTACCGGAAATATACACGTTAAAACTGTAGCCCTACCGGAAATATACATGTTAAAAACTGTAGCCCTACCGGAAATATACATGTTAAAAACTGTAGCCCTACCGGAAATATACACGTTAAAACTGTAGCCCTACCAAAATATACATGTTAAAACTGTAGCCCTACCGGAAATATACACGTTAAAAACTGTAGCCCTACCGGACTGTACAAAAATATAAACGTAACATGTAAAGTATTGTTTGTTTCAAGAGCAAAAAAAAAATCATAGAAATGTTCCATCTGCACAAAATATTATTTCTCTCAAATGTTGTGGAGAAATTACACAGGTGCACCTTGTGCTGGGGGAAATAAACGGCCACTTTAAAATGTGCAGTTTTATCACACAATACCAATGCCACAGATGTCTCAAGTTTAGAGGGAGCGTGCAGTTGTCATGCTGACTCCAGAAATGTCCACCAGAGCTCTTTCCAGAGAATTTAATGTTCCTTTTTCTACCATAAGCCGCCTGCCTCTAATATCGTTTTTAGAGAATTTGGCAGTACGTCCAACCGGCCTCCAGTGGCTGGGCCTGGCTCCCCAGTGGCTGGGCCTGGCTCCCCGGTGGCTGGGCCTGGCTCCCAAGTGGCTGGGCCTGGCTCCCCAGTGGCTGGGCCTGGCTCCCCAGCGGCTGGGCCTGGCTCCCCAGTGGCTGGGCCTGGCTCCCAAGTGGCTGGGCCTGGCTCCCGGTGGCTGGGCCTGGCTCCCAGTGGTGGCTGGGCCTGGCTCCCCAGTGGCTGGGCCTGGCTCCCAGTGGCTGGGCCTTTCCCTCTAAGGACAACCCATGGCTACACTCTTGCCCAGTCGTGAAATCCACAGATAATGGGCTAAATAATTAGATAATGGGCTAAATAATTAGATAATGGGCTAAATAATTAGATAATGGGCTAAATAATTAGATAATGGGCTAAATAATTAGATAATGGGCTAAATAATTAATTAACTAAGGAATTGAATTCAATTGAACAATTTCCTATATGAACTGTAACTCAGTAAAATATTTGAAATTGTTGCATGTTTCGTTTATATTTTTATTCAGTAATCATGTTAAAAAACGTAGCCCTACCAGAAATAAACATATTTATAACAGTAGCCCTACCAGAAATAAACATATTTATAACCGTAGCCCTACCAGAAATACACATATTTATAACAGTAGCCCTACCAGAAATAAACATATTTATAACCGTAGCCCTACCAGAAATACACATATTTATAACAGTAACCCTACCAGAAATACACATATTTATAACAGTAGCCCTACCAGAAATACACATATTTATAACAGTAGCCCTACCAGAAATACACATATTTATAACAGTAGCCCTACCAGAAATAAACATATTTATAACAGTAGCCCTACCAGAAATACACATATTTATAACAGTAGCCCTACCAGAAATACACATATTTATAACAGTAGCCCTACCAGAAATAAACATATTTATAACAGTAGCCCTACCAGAAATACACATATTTATAACAGTAGCCCTACCAGAAATACACATATTTATAACAGTAGCCCTACCAGAAATACACATATTTATAACAGTAGCCCTACCAGAAATACACATATTTATAACCGTAGCCCTACCAGAAATAAACATACTTATAACAGTAGCCCTACCAGAAATACACATATTTATAACCATAGCCCTACCAGAAATACACATATTTATAACAGTAGCCCTACCAGAAATACACATATTTATAACAGTAGCCCTACCAGAAATACACATATTTATAACAGTAGCCCTACCAGAAATACACATATTTATAACAGTAGCCCTACCAGAAATAAACACATTTATAACAGTAGCCCTACCAGAAATAAACACATTTATAACAGTAGCCCTACCAGAAATAAACACATTTATAACAGTAGCCCTACCAGAAATAAACATATTTATAACAGTAGCCCTACCAGAAATAAACATATTTATAACAGTAACCCTACCAGAAATACACATATTTATAACAGTAGCCCTACCAGAAATAAACATATTTATAACAATAGCCCTACCAGAAATAAACATATTTATAACAGTAACCCTACCAGAAATACATATTTATAACAGTAGCCCTACCAGAAATAAACATATTTATAACAGTAACCCTACCAGAAATAAACATATTTATAACTGTAGCCATACAGGAAATACACATATTTAAAATAGTAGCCATACAGGAAATAAACAGGACCTTGCCCCAGGACTACCTGACATGATGACTCCTTGCTGTCCCCAGTCCACCTGACCGTGCTGCTGCTCCAGTTTCAACTGTTCTGCCTTATTATTATTCGACCATGCTGGTCATTTATGAACATTTGAACATCTTGGCCATGTTCTGTTATAATCTCCACCGGCACAGCCAGAAGAGGACTGGCCACCCCACATAGCCTGGTTCCTCTCTAGGTTTCTTCCTAGGTTTTGGCCTTTCTAGGGGTTTTTCCTAGCCACCGTGCTTCTACACCTGCATTGCTTGCTGTTTGGGGTTTTAGGCTGGGTTTCTGTGCAGCACTTTGAGATATCAACTGATGTACGAAGGGCTATATAAATACATTTGATTCGATTTGATTTGATTTGATATTTATAACTGTAGCCATACAGGAAATAAACATGTTTAAAACAGTAGCCCAGGTTATCAAGTTATTTCCTGGCTGACGTAACCCATGTGAATCACAACACAGGGAGTGCTGTGACCACACTGGTCTGCAAAGGAGGCCATTTCCTAATGCAATATTAGCTCGTTGTTTTGGATTTGAAAATCCAACCATTGTAATAGCAGGGGGCGGGGCTCAGAGGCTGTGTGTGTTTGAGTGAGAGGAGAGCCAACCAGTAAAAGCACAGCATCTCCTTCATTATCAACGCATCGTGCGAACAACATCAAACACCCTTTAAAAGTTAGTTGTTACCTAATTTCACATGCCATGGAATGGAACATGTTACAGACCTTGGCTGGCCAGATCCCTCAGCCTCTCCCCAAGGCCTCTCTCAGCCTGCAGGCTCGCGGCGCGGGCCTCCACGCTCAGGGCCTTCTCTGTCTGGGTACATGTGTCAACGATACCCCCCTGGCCATGGAGTAAGGTGTCCAGCTGGGCCTGCAAGACCTGGAGAGAGAGAGAGAGAGAGAGAGAGAGAGAGAGAGAGAGAGAGAGAGAGAGAGACCGAGAGAGACAGAGACCGAGAGAGACAGAGACCGAGAGAGACAGAGAGAGAGAGGATAGGATTATTTTTGTACTCCCTCCCTCCCCCTCTCTCTCTCTCCCTACCTTCTGTTTCAGTCCGTAGGTGACCTCTAGCTCCATCAGTAGGACACTCTCTCTCTCTCCCTACCTTCTGTTTCAGTCCGTAGGTGACCTCTAGCTCCATCAGTAGGACACTCTCTCTCTCTCCCTACCTTCTGTTTCAGTCCGTAGGTGACCTCTAGCTCCATCAGTAGGACACTCTCTCCTCCCTACCTTCTGTTTCAGTCCGTAGGTGACCTCTAGCTCCATCAGTAGGACACTCTCTCTCTCTCCCTACCTTCTGTTTCAGTCCGTAGGTGACCTCTAGCTCCATCAGTAGGACACTCTCTCTCTCTCTCTCTCTCTACCTTCTGTTTCAGTCCGTAGGTGACCTCTAGCTCCATCAGTAGGACACTCTCTCTCTCTACCTTCTGTTTCAGTCCGTAGGTGACCTCTAGCTCCATCAGTAGGACACTCTCTCTCTCTCTCTCTCTCTACCTTCTGTTTCAGTCCGTAGGTGACCTCTAGCTCCATCAGTAGGACACTCTCTCTCTCCTCCCTACCTTCTGTTTCAGTCCGTAGGTGACCTCTAGCTCCATCAGTAGGACACTCTCTCTCTCTCCCTACCTTCTGTTTCAGTCCGTAGGTGACCTCTAGCTCCATCAGTAGGACACTCTCTCTCCTCCCTACCTTCTGTTTCAGTCCGTAGGTGACCTCTAGCTCCATCAGTAGGACACTCTCTCTCCTCCCTACCTTCTGTTTCAGTCCGTAGGTGACCTCTAGCTCCATCAGTAGGACACTCTCTCTCTCTCTCTCCCTACCTTCTGTTTCAGTCCGTAGGTGACCTCTAGCTCCATCAGTAGGGCACTCTCTCTCCTCCCTACCTTCTGTTTCAGTCCGTAGGTGACCTCTAGCTCCATCAGTAGGACACTCTCTCCTCCCTACCTTCTGTTTCAGTCCGTAGGTGACCTCTAGCTCCATCAGTAGGACACTCTCTCTCCTCCCTACCTTCTGTTTCAGTCCGTAGGTGACCTCTAGCTCCATCAGTAGGACACTCTCTCCTCCCTACCTTCTGTTTCAGTCCGTAGGTGACCTCTAGCTCCATCAGTAGGACACTCTCTCTCTCTCCCTATCTTCTGTTTCAGTCCGTAGGTGACCTCTAGCTCCATCAGTAGGACACTCTCTCTCCTCCCTACCTTCTGTTTCAGTCCGTAGGTGACCTCTAGCTCCATCAGTAGGACACTCTCTCTCTCTCCCTACCTTCTGTTTCAGTCCGTAGGTGACCTCTAGCTCCATCAGTAGGACACTCTCTCTCTCTCTCTCTCCCTACCTTCTGTTTCAGTCCGTAGGTGACCTCTAGCTCCATCAGTAGGACACTCTCTCTCTCTCTACCTTCTGTTTCAGTCCGTAGGTGACCTCTAGCTCCATCAGTAGGACACTCTCTCTCTCTCTCTCTCTACCTTCTGTTTCAGTCCGTAGGTGACCTCTAGCTCCATCAGTAGGACTCTCTCTCTCTCTCTACCTTCTGTTTCAGTCCGTAGGTGACCTCTAGCTCCATCAGTAGGACACTCTCTCTCCTCCTACCTTCTGTTTCAGTCCGTAGGTGACCTCTAGCTCCATCAGTAGGACACTCTCTCTCCTCCCTACCTTCTGTTTCAGTCCGTAGGTGACCTCTAGCTCCATCAGTAGGACACTCTCTCCTCCCTACCTTCTGTTTCAGTCCGTAGGTGACCTCTAGCTCCATCAGTAGGACACTCTCTCTCCTCCCCTACCTTCTGTTTCAGTCCGTAGGTGACCTCTAGCTCCATCAGTAGGACACTCTCTCTCCTCTCTACCTTCTGTTTCAGTCCGTAGGTGACCTCTAGCTCCATCAGTAGGACACTCTCTCTCCTCCCTACCTTCTGTTTCAGTCCGTAGGTGACCTCTAGCTCCATCAGTAGGACACTCTCTCTCTCCCCCTACCTTCTGTTTCAGTCCGTAGGTGACCTCTAGCTCCATCAGTAGGACACTCTCTCTCCTCCTCTACCTTCTGTTTCAGTCCGTAGGTGACCTCTAGCTCCATCAGTAGGACACTCTCTCTCTCTCTCTCTCTCTACCTTCTGTTTCAGTCCAGGGGTGACCTCTAGCTCCATCAGTAGGACACTCTCTCTCCTCCCTACCTTCTGTTTCAGTCCGTAGGTGACCTCTAGCTCCATCAGTAGGACACTCTCTCTCTCTCTCTCCCTACCTTCTGTTTCAGTCCGTAGGTGACCTCTAGCTCCATCAGTAGGGCACTCTCTCTCCTCCCTACCTTCTGTTTCAGTCCGTAGGTGACCTCTAGCTCCATCAGTAGGACACTCTCTCTCCTCTCTACCTTCTGTTTCAGTCCGTAGGTGACCTCTAGCTCCATCAGTAGGACACTCTCTCTCTCTCTCTCCCTACCTTCTGTTTCAGTCCGTAGGTGACCTCTAGCTCCATCAGTAGGACACTCTCTCTCTGTCCTCCCTACCTTCTGTTTCAGTCCGTAGGTGACTCTCTAGCTCCATCAGTAGGACACTCTCTCTCTGTCCTCCCTACCTTCTGTTTCAGTCCGTAGGGTGACCTCTAGCTCCATCAGTAGGACACTCTCTCTCTCTCTCTCCCTACCTTCTGTTTCAGTCCGTAGGTGACCTCTAGCTCCATCAGTAGGACACTCTCTCCTCTCTATCTTCTGTTTCAGTCCGTAGGTGACCTCTAGCTCCATCAGTAGGACACTCTCTCTCTCCTCCCTACCTTCTGTTTCAGTCCGTAGGTGGCCTCTAGCTCCATCAGTAGGACACTCTCTCTCTCCTCCCTATCAGTCCGTAGGTGACCTCTAGCTCCATCAGTAGGACACTCTCTCTCTCTCTCCTCTACCTTCTGTTTCAGTCCGTAGTGACCTCTAGCTCCATCAGTAGGACACTCTCTCTCTCCTCCCTACCTTCTGTTTCAGTCCGTAGGTGACCTCTAGCTCCATCAGTAGGACACTCTCTCTCTGTCCTCCCTACCTTCTGTTTCAGTCCGTAGGTGACCTCTAGCTCCATCAGTAGGGCACTCTCTCTCTCCCTACCTTCTGTTTCAGTCCGTAGGTGACCTCTAGCTCCATCAGTAGGACTCACTCTCTCTCTCTCCCTACCTTCTGTTTCAGTCCGTAGGTGACCTCTAGCTCCATCAGTAGGACACTCTCTCTCTGTCCTCCCTACCTTCTGTTTCAGTCCGTAGTGACCTCTAGCTCCATCAGTAGGACTCACTCTCTCTCTCTCCCTACCTTCTGTTTCAGTCCGTAGGTGACCTCTAGCTCCATCAGTAGGACTCACTCTCTCTCTCTCCCTACCTTCTGTTTCAGTCCGTAGGTGACCTCTAGCTCCATCAGTAGGACTCACTCTCTCTCTCTCCCTACCTTCTGTTTCAGTCCGTAGGTGACCTCTAGCTCCATCAGTAGGACTCTCTCTCTCTCTCCCTACCTTCTGTTTCAGTCCGTAGGTGACCTCTAGCTCCATCAGTAGGACTCACTCCTCTCTCTCCCTACCTTCTGTTTCAGTCCGTAGGTGACCTCTAGCTCCATCAGTAGGACACTCTCTCTCTGTCCTCCCTACCTTCTGTTTCAGTCCGTAGGTGACCTCTAGCTCCATCAGTAGGACTCACTCTCTCTCTCTCCCTACCTTCTGTTTCAGTCCGTAGGTGACCTCTAGCTCCATCAGTAGGACTCACTCTCTCTCTCCCTACCTTCTGTTTCAGTCCGTAGGTGACCTCTAGCTCCATCAGTAGGGCACTCTCTCTCTCCCTACCTTCTGTTTCAGTCCGTAGGTGACCTCTAGCTCCATCAGTAGGACACTCTCTCTCTGTCCTCCCTACCTTCTGTTTCAGTCCGTAGGTGACCTCTAGCTCCATCAGTAGGACTCACTCTCTCTCTCTCCCTACCTTCTGTTTCAGTCCGTAGGTGACCTCTAGCTCCATCAGTAGGACACTCTCTCTCTCTCTCCTCCCTACCTTCTGTTTCAGTCCGTAGGTGACCTCTAGCTCCATCAGTAGGACACTCTCTCTCCTCCCTACCTTCTGTTTCAGTCCGTAGGTGACCTCTAGCTCCATCAGTAGGACTCTCTCTCTCTCTCTCTCTACCTTCTGTTTCAGTCTGTAGGTGACCTCTAGCTCCATCAGTAGGACACTCTCTCTCTCTCTCTACCTTCTGTTTCAGTCCGTAGGTGACCTCTAGCTCCATCAGTAGGACACTCTCTCTCCTCCCTACCTTCTGTTTCAGTCCGTAGGTGACCTCTAGCTCCATCAGTAGGACACTCTCTCTCTCTCTCTCTACCTTCTGTTTCAGTCCGTAGGTGACCTCTAGCTCCATCAGTAGGACACTCTCTCTCTCTCTACCTTCTGTTTCAGTCCGTAGGTGACCTCTAGCTCCATCAGTAGGACACTCTCTCTCTCTCCCTACCTTCTGTTTCAGTCCGTAGGTGACCTCTAGCTCCATCAGTAGGACACTCTCTCTCTCTCCTCCCTACCTTCTGTTTCAGTCCGTAGGTGACCTCTAGCTCCATCAGTAGGACACTCTCTCTCTCTCTCTCCTCTCTACCTTCTGTTTCAGTCCGTAGGTGACCTCTAGCTCCATCAGTAGGACACTCTCTCTCCCTCCCTATCTTCTGTTTCAGTCCGTAGGTGACCTCTAGCTCCATCAGTAGGACACTCTCTCTCCTCCCTACCTTCTGTTTCAGTCCGTAGGTGACCTCTAGCTCCATCAGTAGGACACTCTCTCTCTCTCTCTCCTCCCTATCTTCTGTTTCAGTCCGTAGGTGACCCTAGCTCCATCAGTAGGACACTCTCTCTCCTCCCTACCTTCTGTTTCAGTCCGTAGGTGACCTCTAGCTCCATCAGTAGGACACTCTCTCTCTCTCTACCTTCTGTTTCAGTCCGTAGGTGACCTCTAGCTCCATCAGTAGGGCACTCTCTCTCTCCCTACCTTCTGTTTCAGTCCGTAGGTGACCTCTAGCTCCATCAGTAGGACACTCTCTCTCACTCTCTCCTCCCTACCTTCTGTTTCAGTCCGTAGGTGACCTCTAGCTCCATCAGTAGGACACTCTCTCTCTCTCCCTACCTTCTGTTTCAGTCCGTAGGTGACCTCTAGCTCCATCAGTAGGACACTCTCTCTCTCTCCTCCCTACCTTCTGTTTCAGTCCGTAGGTGACCTCTAGCTCCATCAGTAGGACACTCTCTCTCTCTCTCTCTCTCTACCTTCTGTTTCAGTCCGTAGGTGACCTCTAGCTCCATCAGTAGGACACTCTCTCTCTCTCTCTCTCCCTACCTTCTGTTTCAGTCCGTAGGTGACCTCTAGCTCCATCAGTAGGACTCACTCTCTCTCTCTCCCTACCTTCTGTTTCAGTCCGTAGGTGACCTCTAGCTCCATCAGTAGGGCACTCTCTCTCTCTCCCTACCTTCTGTTTCAGTCCGTAGGTGACCTCTAGCTCCATCAGTAGGACACTCTCTCTCTGTCCTCCCTACCTTCTGTTTCAGTCCGTAGGTGACCTCTAGCTCCATCAGTAGGACTCACTCTCTCTCTCTCCCTACCTTCTGTTTCAGTCCGTAGGTGACCTCTAGCTCTATCAGTAGGACACTCTCTCTCTCTCTCCTCCCTACCTTCTGTTTCAGTCCGTAGGTGACCTCTAGCTCCATCAGTAGGACACTCTCTCTCTCTCTCTACCTTCTGTTTCAGTCCGTAGGTGACCTCTAGCTCCATCAGTAGGACACTCTCTCTCTCCTCCCTACCTTCTGTTTCAGTCCGTAGGTGACCTCTAGCTCCATCAGTAGGACACTCTCTCTCCTCCCTACCTTCTGTTTCAGTCCGTAGGTGACCTCTAGCTCCATCAGTAGGGCACTCTCTCTCCTCCCTACCTTCTGTTTCAGTCCGTAGGTGACCTCTAGCTCCATCAGTAGGACACTCTCTCTCTCTCTCCTCTCTACCTTCTGTTTCAGTCCGTAGGTGACCTCTAGCTCCATCAGTAGGACACTCTCTCTCTCTCTCTCTCCCTACCTTCTGTTTCAGTCCGTAGGTGACCTCTAGCTCCATCAGTAGGACACTCTCTCTCCTCCCTACCTTCTGTTTCAGTCCGTAGGTGACCTCTAGCTCCATCAGTAGGACACTCTCTCTCTCTCTCTCCTCTCTACCTTCTGTTTCAGTCCGTAGGTGACCTCTAGCTCCATCAGTAGGACACTCTCTCTCTCTCTCTCTCCCTACCTTCTGTTTCAGTCCGTAGGTGACCTCTAGCTCCATCAGTAGGACACTCTCTCTCCTCCCTACCTTCTGTTTCAGTCCGTAGGTGACCTCTAGCTCCATCAGTAGGACACTCTCTCTCTCTCTCTACCTTCTGTTTCAGTCCGTAGGTGACCTCTAGCTCCATCAGTAGGACACTCTCTCTCTCTCCCTACCTTCTGTTTCAGTCCGTAGGTGACCTCTAGCTCCATCAGTAGGGCACTCTCTCTCCTCCCTACCTTCTGTTTCAGTCCGTAGGTGACCTCTAGCTCCATCAGTAGGGCACTCTCTCTCTCTCTCTACCTTCTGTTTCAGTCCGTAGGTGACCTCTAGCTCCATCAGTAGGACACTCTCTCTCTCTCTCTCTCTCTCTCTCCCTACCTTCTGTTTCAGTCCGTAGGTGACCTCTAGCTCCATCAGTAGGACACTCTCTCTCTCTCTCTCTCTACCTTCTGTTTCAGTCCGTAGGTGACCTCTAGCTCCATCAGTAGGACACTCTCTCTCTCTCCCTACCTTCTGTTTCAGTCAGTAGGTGACCTCTAGCTCCATCAGTAGGACACTCTCTCTCTCCTCCCTACCTTCTGTTTCAGTCCGTAGGTGACCTCTAGCTCCATCAGTAGGACACTCTCTCTCCTCCCTACCTTCTGTTTCAGTCCGTAGGTGACCTCTAGCTCCATCAGTAGGACACTCTCTCTCTCTCCCTCTACCTTCTGTTTCAGTCCGTAGGTGACCTCTAGCTCCATCAGTAGGGCTCTCTCTCTCTCTCTCTCTCTACCTTCTGTTTCAGTCCGTAGGTGACCTCTAGCTCCATCAGTAGGGCACACTCTCTCCTCCCTACCTTCTGTTTCAGTCCGTAGGTGACCTCTAGCTCCATCAGTAGGACACTCTCTCTCCTCCCTACCTTCTGTTTCAGTCCGTAGGTGACCTCTAGCTCCATCAGTAGGACACTCTCTCCTCCTACCTTCTGTTTCAGTCCGTAGGTGACCTCTAGCTCCATCAGTAGGACACTCTCTCTCCTCCCTACCTTCTGTTTCAGTCCGTAGGTGACCTCTAGCTCCATCAGTAGGACACTCTCTCTCCCTCTCTACCTTCTGTTTCAGTCCGTAGGTGACCTCTAGCTCCATCAGTAGGACACTCTCTCTCTCTCCCTACCTTCTGTTTCAGTCCGTAGGTGACCTCTAGCTCCATCAGTAGGACACTCTCTCCTCCCTACCTTCTGTTTCAGTCCGTAGGTGACCTCTAGCTCCATCAGTAGGACACTCTCTCTCTCTCCTCTACCTTCTGTTTCAGTCCGTAGGTGACCTCTAGCTCCATCAGTAGGACACTCTCTCTCTCCCTACCTTCTGTTTCAGTCCGTAGGTGGCCTCTAGCTCCATCAGTAGGACACTCTCTCTCTCCTCCCTACCTTCTGTTTCAGTCCGTAGGTGACCTCTAGCTCCATCAGTAGGACACTCTCTCTCTCTCTCCTCCCTACCTTCTGTTTCAGTCCGTAGGTGACCTCTAGCTCCATCAGTAGGACACTCTCTCTCCTCCCTACCTTCTGTTTCAGTCCGTAGGTGACCTCTAGCTCCATCAGTAGGACACTCTCTCTCTCCTCCCTACCTTCTGTTTCAGTCCGTAGGTGACCTCTAGCTCCATCAGTAGGACACTCTCTCTCTCTCCCTACCTTCTGTTTCAGTCCGTAGGTGACCTCTAGCTCCATCAGTAGGACACTCTCTCTCTCTCTCCCTACCTTCTGTTTCAGTCCGTAGGTGACCTCTAGCTCCATCAGTAGGACACTCACTCTCTCTCCTCCCTACCTTCTGTTTCAGTCCGTAGGTGACCTCTAGCTCCATCAGTAGGACACTCTCTCTCTCTCTCTCTACCTTCTGTTTCAGTCCGTAGGTGACCTCTAGCTCCATCAGTAGGACACTCTCTCTCCCTACCTTCTGTTTCAGTCCGTAGGTGACCTCTAGCTCCATCAGTAGGACACTCTCTCTCCTCCTACCTTCTGTTTCCCAGTCCGTAGGTGACCTCTAGCTCCATCAGTAGGACACTCTCTCTCCTCCCTACCTTCTGTGTTTCAGTCCGTAGGTGACCTCTAGCTCCATCAGTAGGACACTCTCTCTCTCCCTCTCTACCTTCTGTTTCAGTCCGTAGGTGACCTCTAGCTCCATCAGTAGGACACTCTCTCTCTCTCTCTCTCTCTACCTTCTGTTTCAGTCCGTAGGTGACCTCTAGCTCCATCAGTAGGGCACTCTCTCTCCTCCCTACCTTCTGTTTCAGTCCGTAGGTGACCTCTAGCTCCATCAGTAGGACACTCTCTCTCCTCCCTACCTTCTGTTTCAGTCCGTAGGTGACCTCCTAGCTCCATCAGTAGGACACTCTCTCTCTCCCTACCTTCTGTTTCAGTCCGTAGGTGACTCCTAGCTCCATCAGTAGGACACTCTCTCTCCTCCCTACCTTCTGTTTCAGTCCGTAGGTGACCTCTAGCTCCATCAGTAGGACACTCTCTCTCTCTCTCCCTCTCTACCTTCTGTTTCAGTCCGTAGGTGACCTCTAGCTCCATCAGTAGGACACTCTCTCTCTCTCCCTACCTTCTGTTTCAGTCCGTAGGTGACCTCTAGCTCCATCAGTAGGACACTCTCTCCTCCCTACCTTCTGTTTCAGTCGTGGTGACCTCTAGCTCCATCAGTAGGACACTCTCTCTCTCTCTCCTCTACCTTCTGTTTCAGTCCGTAGGTGACCTCTAGCTCCATCAGTAGGACACTCTCTCTCCTCCCTACCTTCTGTTTTCAGTCCGTAGGTGGCCTCTAGCTCCATCAGTAGGACACTCTCTCTCCTCCCTACCTTCTGTTTCCAGTCCATTAGGGGTGACCTCTAGCTCCATCAGTAGGACACTCTCTCTCTCTCTCCCTACCTTCTGTTTCAGTCCGTAGGTGACCTCTAGCTCCATCAGTAGGGCACTCTCTCTCCTCCCTACCTTCTGTTTCAGTCCGTAGGTGACCTCTAGCTCCATCAGTAGGACCTCTCTCTCTCCTCCCTACCTTCTGTTTCAGTCCGTAGGTGACCTCTAGCTCCATCAGTAGGACCTCTCTCTCTCTCTCCCTACCTTCTGTTTCAGTCCGTAGGTGACCTCTAGCTCCATCCAGTAGGACACTCTCTCTCTCTCTCCCTACCTTCTGTTTCAGTCCGTAGGTGACCTCTAGCTCCATCAGTAGGACACTCACTCTCTCTCCTCCCTACCTTCTGTTTCAGTCCGTAGGTGACCTCAGCTCCATCAGTAGGACA
>NC_068455.1:79908947-80025539 GCF_023373465.1 Oncorhynchus keta | reverse complement strand
CCAAAGTCAAGGATCTGTAGGATGGTCAGTTTTACGAGGGTATGTTTGGCAGCATGTGAAGGATGCTTTGTTGCGAAATTGGAAGCAGATTCTAGATTTAATTTTGAATTGAGATGCTTAATGTGAGTCTGGAAGGAGGATTTACAGTCTAACCAGACACCTAGGTATTTGTAGTTGTCCATATATTCTAAGTCAGAACCATCAGGAATAGTGATGCTGATGGGCTGGCAGGTGTAGGCAGTGATCGGTTGGAAGAGCATGCATTTAGTTTTACTTGCATTTAAAGCAGTTGGAGGCCACGTGAAGGAGAGTTGTATGGCATTGAAACTTGTCTGGAGGTTAGTTAACACAGTGTCCAAAGAAATATATATATATAGTGGCCAGAAGTATAGAGAAATGGTGTTGTCTGCGTAGAGGTGATCAGAGAATCACCAGCAGCAAGAGCTATCATTGATGCATACAGAGAAGAGAGTCGGCCTGAGAATTGAACCCTGTGGCACCCCCATAGAGTCAGCCAGAGCCCGGACAACAGGCCTCCGATTTGACACTGAACTGAACTCTATCAGAGGAAGTAGTTGATGAAACAGGTGAGGCAATCATTTGAGAAACAAAGACTGTTGAGTATGCCAATAAGAATGTGGTGATTGAGAGTCGAAAGTCTTGAGCCAGGTCGATGAATATGGCTGCACAGTAATGTCTCTTATCGATGGCGGTTATGATATCGTTTAGGATCTTGAGCGTGGCTGAGGTGCACCCATGACCAGCTCTGAAACCAGATTGCATAGCGGAGAAGGTACGGTGGATTCTAAATGGTCGGTCATCTGTTTGTTACCTTGGCTTTGAAGACCTTAGAAAGGCAGGGTAGGATATATATAGATCTGTAGCAGTCTGGTCTAGAGTTTCTCCCCTTTTGAAGAGGGGGATGACCGCGGCAGCTTTCCAATCTTTGGGAATCTCAGACAATACGAAAGAGGTTGAACAGGCTAGTGATGGTGGTTGCAACAATTTCGGCAGATCATTTTAGAAAGAGAGGGTCCAGATTGTCTTGCCCGGCTGATTGTAGGGGTCCAGATTTTGCAGCTCTTTCAGAACATCAGCTCTCTGGATTTGGGTGATGGAGAAATGGGGGAGGAAGGTGCAAGTTGCGGTGGGGAGTGCAGGGCTATTGACCGGGGTAGGGGTAGCCAGGTGGAAAGCATGGCCAACCGTAGAAAATTGCTTATTGAAATTCTATATTATAGCGGATTTATCGGTGGTGACAGTGTTTCCTAGCCTCAGTACAGTGGGCAGCTGGCAGGAGGTGCTCTAATTCTCCATGGACTTTACAGTGTCTCAGAACTTTGAGTTTGTGCTACAGGAGGCAAATATCTGCTTGAAAAAGCCTGCCTTAGCTTTCCTAACTGACTGTGTATATTGGTTCCTAACTTCCCTGAAAAGTTGCATATCGCGGGGACTATTTGATGCTAATGCAGAATGCCAGAGGATGATTTTGTGCTGGTCAAGGGCAGTCAAGTCTGGAGAGAACCAAGGGCTATATCTGGTCCTTGTTCAAAAATGTTTGAAAGGGGCATGCTTATTTAAGATGGTGAGGGAAGGCACTTTTAAAGAATGACCAGGCATCTTCTGATGGGATGAGGTCAATATCCTTCCAGGATACCCGGGCCAGGTCGATTAGATAGGCCTGCTCGCTCAAGTGTTTTAGGAAGGATTTGACAGTGATTGACCGCAGACCCATTACGGATGCAGGCAATGAGGCAGTGCTCACTGAGATCTTGATTGAAAACCACAGAGGTGTATTTGGAGGGCAAGTTGGTTAGGATGATATCTGAGGTTGCCCGTGTTTACGGATTTGGGGTTGTACCTGATAGGTTCATTGATAATTTGTGTGAGATTGAGGGCATCAAGCTTAGATTGTAGGATTTCTGGGGTGTTAAGCAAGTCCCAGTTTAGGTCACCGAGCAGCACCAGCTCTGAAGATATATGGGGGGCAATCAGCTCACATAGGGCATAGCTGGGGGCAGAGGGTGTTCTATAGCAAGCAGCAATAGTGAGAGACTTGTTTCTGGAAAGGTGGATATTTAAAAGTAGAAGCTCGAATTGTTTGGGTACAGACCTGGATAGTAAGACAGAACTCTGCAGGCTCTCTCTGCAGTAGATTGCAACACCACACCCTTTGGCAGTTCTATCTTGTCGGAAAATGTTGTAGTTAGGGATGGAAATTTCTGGGTTTGGTGGTCTTCCTGAGCCAGGATTCAGACACGGCTAGGACATCCGGGTTGGCACAGTGTGCTAGGGCAGTGAATAAAACAAATTTAGGAAGGAGGCTTCTAATGTTAACATGCATGAAACCAATGCTTTTACGATTACATAAGTCAACAAATTAGAGCACCTGGGAATGGGAGTGGAGCTAGGCACTGCAGAACCTGGATTAACCTCCACATCACCAGAGGAACAGAGAAGGAGTAGGTTAAGGGTATGGCTAAAGGCTAAAGAACTGGACGCTCAGTACATTCAGAACAGAGAGCAAGAGGAGCAGATATCTGGGCATGGTAGAGTAGATTAAACGCATAATGTACAGACAAAGGTATGGTAGGATGTGAATACAGTGGGTGTCTCGACCTATTCTCTTCTCAACCTATTCTCCTCTTGACCTATTCTCTCTTCTTGACCTATTCTCTCTCTTCTATTCCTATCTTCTCTCTCTTCTTGACCTATTCTCTCTTCTCAACCTATTCTCTCTCCTTGACCTATTCTCTCTCCTTGACCTATTCTCTCTCCTTGACCTATTCTCTCTTCTCAACCTATTCTCTCTCCTTGACCTATTCTCTCTCCTTGACCTATTCTCTCTTCTCAACCTATTCTCTCTTCTTGACCTATTCTCTCTCCTCGACCTATTCTCTTCTCAACCTATTCTCTCTTCTTGACCTATTCTCTCTTCTTGACCTATTCTCTCTCTTCTTGACCTATTCTCTCTCTTCTTGACCTGTTCTCTCTTCTTGACCTATTCTCTTCTCTTCTTGACCTATCTCTCTCTTCTTGACCTATTCTCTCTTCTCAACCTATTCTCTCTCTCCTCGACCTATTCTCTCTCTCCTCGACCTATTCTCTCTTCTTGACCTATTCTCTCTCCTCAACCTATTCTCTCTCTCCTCGACCTATTCTCTCTCCTCGACCTCTTTTGGTGAATATCAAGTGATCCAGATGTTGTTGAACAACTGGCAAATCGGCTTGTCGCGGTTTTGATACTGGACTGTCACACTTACCAAAATAATAGATTTGGAGTTGTCCCCTCCATGAAGAACTTCATCGATGTGTATTGATGTGAGCCATGACCAGCCTGTCAAAGCACTTCATGGCTACAGACTTGAGTGCTACTGGTCGGTAGACATTTAGGCAGGTTACCTTCGTGTTCTTGGGCACAGACTATGGTGGTCTGCTTAAAACACGTTGGCATTACAGACTCGGACAGGGAGAGGTTGAAAGGTCAGTGAAGACAGTTGGTCAGCGCATGCTCGCAGTACACGTCCTGGTAATCCATCCGGCTCTGCGGCCTTGTGAATGTTGACCTGTTTAAAGGTCTTACTCACCTCGGCCGCGGAGAGCGTGATCACACAGTCTTCCGGAACAGCTGATGCTCTAATGCATGTTTCAGTGTGATCATAGAAGTAGTTTAGTTCGTCTGGAAGGCTCGTGTCACTGGGCAGCTCTCGGCTGTGCTTCCCTTTGTAGTCTGTAATGGTTTAAAGGCCCTGCAACATCCGGCGATTGTCAGAGCCGGTGTAGTACGACTTCATCTTAGTCCTGTATTGACGCTTTGCCTGTTTGATGGTTCGTTGGAGGGACTGGTGGAATGTCTTATAAGCTTCTGGGTTCGAGTCCCGCTCCTTGAAAGCGGCATCTCTAGCCTTTAGCTCGATGAAGATGTTGCCTGTCATTTCTGGTCGGTATATGTTCGTACGGTCACTGTGGGGACGACGTCATCGATGCACTTATTGATGAAGCCCATAACAGATGTGGTGTATTCCTCAATGCCATCGGAGGAATCCTGGAACATGTTCCACATAGATGTGATGGAAAAACAGTCCTGTAGTTTAGCATTTGCTTCATCTGACCACTTTTTTATTGATCTTGTCACTGGTGCTTCCTGCTTTCATTTTTGCTTGTATACAGGAATCAGGAGGATAGAATTATGGTCAGATTTGCCAAATGGAGGGCGAGGGAGAACTTTGTATGTGTCTCTGTGTGTGGAGTATTGTGGTCTAGACTTTGTTTCCCTCTGGTTGCACATTTAACATGCTGATAGAAATTAGGTAAAATTGATTTAAGTTTCCCTGTAGGAGAGCCACCTCTGGGTGAGGGTTTTTTGTTTGCTTATGGCGGAGTACAGCTCATTCAATGCTATCTTGGTTCCAGCCTCTGACTGTGGTGGTATGTAAACAGTTGCAAAGAATATAGATAAAATTCTCTCTCAGTAGGTAATCAGCTTATCATGAGAAACTCTACCTCAGTCGAGCAATGACTCGAGACTTCCTTAGATATCGTGCACCAGCGGTTGTTTTCTCTCCCCTAATCAAACCAAATGTTATTTGTCACATGCGCTGAATTCAACAGAACACAACAGACCTTATAGTGAAAGGGGAGGGGAGAGAAAACATTGTATATTTACAGTGGGGCAAAAAAGCATTTAGTCAGCCACCAATTGTGCAAGTTCTCCCACTTTAAAAGATGAGAGAGGCCTGTAATTTTCATTATAGGTACACTTCAACTATGACTGACAAAATGAGAAAAAAAATCCAGAAAATCACATTGTAGGATTTGTAATGAATTTATTTGCAAATTATGGTGGAAAATAATAAGTTTATCTCAATACTTTCTGTAAGTCTTCGCAAGGTTTTCACACACTGTTGCTTGTATTTTGGCCCATACCTCCATGCAGATCTCTGGTAGCCAGTAAGCTGGCTAGCTTTTGATGGGAGTTCTGGAGTCTTACCAACATTTCTACTACACTTTATGTCTCCAGACATTAGCAGTATCTTTTTTATTACAACAAAAATCACAGGGTATTATAGACCTATAGGCTACTGCTGACACAGGGTAATATAGACCTATAGGCTACTGCTGACACAGGGTAATATAGACCTATAGTCTACTACTGACACAGGGTAGTATAGACCTATAGACTACTACTGACACAGGGTATTATAGACCTATAGACTACTGCTGACACAGGGTAGTATAGACCTATAGTCTACTACTGACACAGGGTAGTATAGACCTATAGTCTACTACTGACACAGGGTAGTATAGACCTATAGACTACTGCTGACACAGGGTATTATAGACCTATAGTCTACTACTGACACAGGGTAGTATAGACCTATAGACTACTACTGACACAGGGTACTATAGACCTATAGTCTACTACTGACACAGGGTAGTATAGACCTATAGACTACTACTGACACAGGGTAGTATAGACCTATAGACTACTACTGACACAGGGTAGTATAGACCTATAGACTACTACTGACACAGGGTAATATAGACCTATAGACTACTACTGACACAGGGTAATATAGACCTATAGTCTACTACTGATCAGTGATACTGAGCTGATTGGACACATCTTCCTCCATTTCATTCAGTTGGACACATCTTCCTCCATTTCATTCAATAGGACACATCTTCCTCCATTTCATTCAGTAGGACACATCTTCCTCCATTTCATTCAGTAGGACACATCTTCCTCCATTTCATTCAGTAGGACACATCTTCCTCCATTTCATTCAGTTGGACACATCTTCCTCCATTTCATTCAGTAGGACACATCTTCCTCCATTTCATTCAGTAGGACACATCTTCCTCCATTTCATTCAGTAGGACACATCTTCCTCCATTTCATTCATTTGGACACATCTTCCTCCATTTCATTCAGTAGGACACATCTTCCTCCATTTCATTCAGTAGGACACATCTTCCTCCATTTCATTCAGTAGGACACATCTTCCTCCATTTCATTCATTTGGACACATCTTCCTCCATTTCATTCAGTAGGACACATCTTCCTCCATTTCATTCAGTTGGACACATCTTCCTCCATTTCATTCAGTTGGACACATCTTCCTCCATTTCATTCAGTAGGACACATCTTCCTCCATTTCATTCAGTAGGACACATCTTCCTCCATTTCATTCAGTTGGACACATCTTCCTCCATTTCATTCAGTAGGACACATCTTCCTCCATTTCAGTCAGTTGGACACATCTTCCTCCATTTCAGTCAGTTGGACACATCTTCCTCCATTTCATTCAGTAGGACACATCTTCCTCCATTTCAGTCAGTAGGACACATCTTCCTCCATTTCAGTCAGTTGGACACATCTTCCTCCATTTCAGTCAGTTGGACACATCTTCCTCCATTTCATTCAGTAGGACACGTCTTCCTCCATTTCATTCAGTAGGACACATCTTCCTCCATTTCATTCAGTTGGACACATCTTCCTCCATTTCAGTCAGTTGGACACATCTTCCTCCATTTCATTCATTTGGACACATCTTCCTCCATTTCAGTCAGTTGGACACATCTTCCTCCATTTCATTCATTTGGACACATCTTCCTCCATTTCATTCATTTGGACACATCTTCCTCCATTTCATTCAGTTGGACACATCTTCCTCCATGTCATTCAGTTGGACACATCTTCCTCCATTTCAGTCAGTTGGACACATCTTCCTCCATTTCAGTCAGTTGGACACATCTTCCTCCATTTCAGTCAGTTGGACACATCTTCCTCCATTTCAGTCAGTTGGACACATCTTCCTCCTGTTTCATTCAGTAGGACACATCTTCCTCCATTTCATTCAGATGGACACATCTTCCTCCATTTCATTCAGTAGGACACATCTTCCTCCTTTTCATTCATTTGGACACATCTTCCTCCATTTCATTCAGTAGGACACATCTTCCTCCATTTCATTCAGTAGGACACATCTTCCTCCATTTCATTCATTTGGACACATCTTCCTCCATTTCATTCATTTGGACACATCTTCCTCCATTTCATTCAGTAGGACACATCTTCCTCCATTTCATTCAGTAGGACACATCTTCCTCCATTTCATTCAGTAGGACACATCTTCCTCCATTTCATTCAGTAGGACACATCTTCCTCCATTTCATTCAGTAGGACACATCTTCCTCCATTTCATTCAGTAGGACACATCTTCCTCCATTTCATTCAGTTGGACACATCTTCCTCCATTTCATTCAGTTGGACACATCTTCCTCCATTTCATTCAATAGGACACATCTTCCTCCATTTCATTCAGTTGGACACATCTTCCTCCATTTCATTCAGTTGTACACATCTTCCTCCATTTCATTCAGTTGGACACATCTTCCTCCATTTCATTCAATAGGACACATCTTCCTCCATTTCATTCAGTAGGACACATCTTCCTCCATTTCATTCAGTTGGACACATCTTCCTCCATTTCAGTCAGTTGGACACACCTTCCTCCATTTCATTCAGTTGGACACAAATTCCTCCATTTCATTCAGTAGGACACATCTTCCTCCATTTCAGTCAGTAGGACACATCTTCCTCCATTTCAGTCAGTTGGACACATCTTCCTCCATTTCATTCAGTTGGACACATCTTCCTCCATTTCATTCAGTTGGACACATCTTCCTCCATTTCAGTCAGTAGGACACATCTTCCTCCATTTAAGTCAGTTGGACACATCTTCCTCCATTTCATTCAGTTGGACACATCTTCCTCCATTTCAGTCAGTAGGACACATCTTCCTCCATTTCAGTCAGTTGGACACATCTTCCTCCATTTCATTCAGTTGGACACATCTTCCTCCATTTCATTCAGTAGGACACATCTTCCTCCATTTCAGTCAGTTGGACACATCTTCCTCCATTTCAGTCAGTTGGACACATCTTCCTCCATTTCAGTCAGTAGGACACATCTTCCTCCATTTCATTCAGTTGGACACATCTTCCTCCGTTTCATTCAGTTGGACACATCTTCCTCCATTTCATTCAGTAGGACACATCTTCCTCCATTTCATTCAGTTGGACACATCTTCCTCCATTTCATTCAGTTGGACACATCTTCCTCCATTTCATTCAGTAGGACACATCTTCCTCCATTTCATTCAGTAGGACACATCTTCCTCCATTTCATTCAGTAGGACACATCTTCCTCCATTTCATTCAGTAGGACACATCTTCCTCCATTTCATTCAGTTGGACACATCTTCCTCCATTTCAGTCAGTTGGACACATCTTCCTCCATTTCATTCAGTAGGACACATCTTCCTCCATTTCAGTCAGTTGGACACATCTTCCTCCATTTCAGTCAGTTGGACACATCTTCCTCCATTTCAGTCAGTTGGACACATCTTCCTCCATTTCATTCAGTAGGGTCTTCTCCATTTCATTCAGTAGGACACATCTTCCTCCATTTCATTCAGTTGGACACATCTTCCTCCATTTCATTCAGTTGGACACATCTTCCTCCATTTCATTCAGTAGGACACATCTTCCTCCATTTCATTCAGTAGGACACATCTTCCTCCATTTCATTCAGTTGGACACATCTTCCTCCATTTCATTCAGTAGGACACATCTTCCTCCATTTCAGTCAGTTGGACACATCTTCCTCCATTTCAGTCAGTTGGACACATCTTCCTCCATTTCATTCAGTAGGACACATCTTCCTCCATTTCAGTCAGTAGGACACATCTTCCTCCATTTCAGTCAGTTGGACACATCTTCCTCCATTTCAGTCAGTTGGACACATCTTCCTCCATTTCATTCAGTAGGACACATCTTCCTCCATTTCATTCAGTAGGACACATCTTCCTCCATTTCATTCAGTTGGACACATCTTCCTCCATTTCAGTCAGTTGGACACATCTTCCTCCATTTCATTCATTTGGACACATCTTCCTCCATTTCAGTCAGTTGGACACATCTTCCTCCATTTCATTCATTTGGACACATCTTCCTCCATTTCATTCATTTGGACACATCTTCCTCCATTTCATTCAGTTGGACACATCTTCCTCCATTCATTCAGTTGGACACATCTTCCTCCATTTCAGTCAGTTGGACACATCTTCCTCCATTTCAGTCAGTTGGACACATCTTCCTCCATTTCATTCAGTTGGACACATCTTCCTCCATTTCAGTCAGTTGGACACATCTTCCTCCGTTTCATTCAGTAGGACACATCTTCCTCCATTTCATTCAGATGGACACATCTTCCTCCATTTCATTCAGTGGACACATCTTCCTCCATTTCATTCATTTGGACACATCTTCCTCCATTTCATTCAGTAGGACACATCTTCCTCCATTTCATTCAGTGGACACATCTTCCTCCATTTCATTCATTTGGACACATCTTCCTCCATTTTATTCATTTGGACACATCTTCCTCCATTTCATTCAGTAGGACACATCTTCCTCCATTTCATTCAGTAGGACACATCTTCCTCCATTTCATTCAGTAGGACACATCTTCCTCCATTTCATTCAGTAGGACACATCTTCCTCCATTTCATTCAGTAGGACACATCTTCCTCCATTTCATTCAGTAGGACACATCTTCCTCCATTTCATTCAGTTGGACACATCTTCCTCCATTTCATTCAGTTGGACACATCTTCCTCCATTTCATTCAATAGGACACATCTTCCTCCATTTCATTCAGTTGGACACATCTTCCTCCATTTCATTCAGTTGTACACATCTTCCTCCATTTCATTCAGTTGGACACATCTTCCTCCATTTCATTCAATAGGACACATCTTCCTCCATTTCATTCAGTAGGACACATCTTCCTCCATTTCATTCAGTTGGACACATCTTCCTCCATTTCAGTCAGTTGGACACATCTTCCTCCATTTCATTCAGTTGGACACTTCCTCCATTTCATTCAGTAGGACACATCTTCCTCCATTTCAGTCAGTAGGACACATCTTCCTCCATTTCAGTCAGTTGGACACATCTTCCTCCATTTCATTCAGTTGGACACATCTTCCTCCATTTCATTCCGTTGGACACATCTTCCTCCATTTCAGTCAGTAGGACACATCTTCCTCCATTTCATTCAGTTGGACACATCTTCCTCCATTTCATTCAGTTGGACACATCTTCCTCCATTTCAGTCAGTAGGACACATCTTCCTCCATTTCAGTCAGTTGGACACATCTTCCTCCATTTCATTCAGTTGGACACATCTTCCTCCATTTCATTCAGTAGGACACATCTTCCTCCATTTCAGTCAGTTGGACACATCTTTCCATTTCAGTCAGTTGGACCATCTTCCTCCATTCAGTCAGTAGGACACATCTTCCTCCATTTCATTCAGTTGGACACATCTTCCATTTCTCTGTTTCATTCAGTTGGACACATCTTCCTCCATTTCATTCAGTAGGACACATCTTCCTCCATTTCATTCAGTTGGACACATCTTCCTCCATTTCATTCAGTTGGACACATCTTCCTCCATTTCATTCAATAGGACACATCTTCCTCCATTTCATTCAGTAGGACACATCTTCCTCCATTTCATTCAGTAGGACACATCTTACTCCATTTCATTCAGTAGGACACATCTTCCTCCATTTCATTCAGTTGGACACATCTTCCTCCATTTCATTCAGTTGGACACATCTTCCTCCATTTCATTCAATAGGACACATCTTCCTCCATTTCATTCAGTTGGACACATCTTCCTCCATTTCATTCAGTTGGACACATCTTCCTCCATTTCATTCAGTTGGACACATCTTCCTCCATTTCAGTCAGTTGGACACATCTTCCTCCATTTCATTCAGTAGGACACATCCTCCTCCATTTCATTCAGTAGGACACATCTTCCTCCATTTCATTCAGTTGGACACATCTTCCTTCCATTTCATTCAGTTGGACACATCTTCCTCCATTTCATTCAGTTGGACACATCTTCCTCCATTTCATTCAGTTGGACACATCTTCCTCTGTTTCATTCAGTTGGACACATCTTCCTCCATTTCATTCAGTAGGACACATCTTCCTCCATTTCATTCAGTTGGACACATCTTCCTCCATTTCATTCAGTTGGACACATCTTCCTCCATTTCATTCAGTTGGACACATCTTCCTCCATTTCATTCAATAGTTGGACACATCTTCCTCCATTTCATTCAGTAGGACACATCTTCCTCCATTTCATTCAGTAGGACACATCTTCCTCCATTTCATTCAGTAGGACACATCTTCCTCCATTTCATTCAGTTGGACACATCTTCCTCCATTTCATTCAGTTGGACACATCTTCCTCCATTTCATTCAATAGGACACATCTTCCTCCATTTCATTCAGTTGGACACATCTTCCTCCATTTCATTCAGTTGGACACATCTTCCTCCATTTCATTCAGTTGGACACATCTTCCTCCATTTCATTCAATAGGACACATCTTCCTCCATTTCATTCAGTAGGACACATCTTCCTCCATTTCATTCAGTTGGACACATCTTCCTCCATTTCAGTCAGTTGGACACATCTTCCTCCATTTCATTCAGTTGGACACAAATTCCTCCATTTCATTCAGTAGGACACATATTCCTCCATTTCAGTCAGTAGGACACATCTTCCTCCATTTCAGTCAGTTGGACACATCTTCCTCCATTTCATTCAGTTGGACACATCTTCCTCCATTTCATTCAGTTGGACACATCTTCCTCCATTTCAGTCAGTAGGACACATCTTCCTCCATTTCAGTCAGTTGGACACATCTTCCTCCATTTCATTCAGTTGGACACATCTTCCTCCATTTCAGTCAGTAGGACACATCTTCCTCCATTTCAGTCAGTTGGACACATCTTCCTCCATTTCATTCAGTAGGACACATCTTCCTCCATTTAATTCAGTAGGACACATCTTCCTCCATTTCATTCAGTTGGACACATCTTCCTCCATTTCATTCAGTAGGACACATCTTCCTCCATTTCATTCAGTAGGACACATCTTCCTCCATTTCATTCAGTAGGACACATCTTCCTCCATTTCAGTCAGTTGGACACATCTTCCTCCATTTCATTCAGTAGGACACATCTTCCTCCATTTCATTCAGTAGGACACATCTTCCTCCATTTCAGTCAGTTGGACACATCTTCCTCCATTTCATTCAGTAGGACACATCTTCCTCCATTTCATTTAGTTGGACACATCTTCCTCCATTTCATTCAGTAGGACACATCTTCCTCCATTTCATTCAGTTGGACACATCTTCCTCCATTTCATTCAGTAGGACACATCTTCCTCCATTTCATTCAGTAGGACACATCTTCCTCCATTTCATTCAGTTGGACACATCTTCCTCCATTTCATTCAGTAGGACACATCTTCCTCCATTTCATTCAGTAGGACACATCTTCCTCCATTTCATTCAGTAGGACACATCTTCCTCCATTTCAGTCAGTTGGACACATCTTCCTCCATTTCATTCAGTAGGACACATCTTCCTCCATTTCATTCAGTAGGACACATCTTCCTCCATTTCAGTCAGTTGGACACATCTTCCTCCATTTCAGTCAGTTGGACACATCTTCCTCCATTTCATTCAGTAGGACACATCTTCCTCCATTTCATTCAGTTGGACACATCTTCCTCCATTTCATTCAGTAGGACACATCTTCCTCCATTTCATTCAGTTGGACACATCTTCCTCCATTTCATTCAGTTGGACACATCTTCCTCCATTTCATTCAGTTGGACACATCTTCCTCCATTTCATTCAGTAGGACACATCTTCCTCCATTTCAGTCAGTTGGACACATCTTCCTCCATTTCATTCAGTAGGACACATCTTCCTCCATTTCATTCAGTTGGACACATCTTCCTCCATTTCATTTGGACACACATCTGTAATGTATGTGAGGCCTTTGAGACATCATACTAAATATGTTGACTTGCTGGTGAAGGGAAATGCAAGTTGACTTCTTTGAGTTGCTGAGTCAGAGGCGCTAAGCCTTGTGGGATATTAATGAATGTGAACTCAGCAACCGTAATTCCAGAACAGTCCCACTGTTGTAATAGTGTGATGTGTATCTTCTGACAGACTCTATGCTGAGTAAAGTCATGTTTTTATCCTAAAACGTTTTTCTACCAGAACCAAAGTGTGGATGCAGTCACTATTTAGAGCAGTCTCATCTCATTAACCCAGAACTATAATCTTGTGTGATTAAGTTCTGGGTTCTTATACTACAGTAGGTGAGACACATGTTATTTGTTACAGCAGTTTCCATTGATACGAACAGAGGAGTTTATGCAAATCAACCCTTTCTGTCTTGACATCTGAAGGAGGAGTCTCTGAAAACCTATTTAAAGCAGTCTGTCCTGACTCAGCTCAGCAGTCTCCAGTCTACCAACTGGTCTCTGTAACTTCATCTTTGTCTCTGTGGTGTACAGTCTTCAGGTGATGATGGGGGTATTGAATCATCTCTCTACTCTCCTCCTCCTCTCTCTCCTTCCTCCTGCTCTCTCTCGTGTAGTGGAGAGGTTCAGTGATGTTCCACAGTGTAAGACGTTCTTCCTGGAGGGGACAACTCCAAATCTCCCAGGTATTTTGGTTGATGGGAAAGTCCAGGACCAGAACCGCTACAAGCCGATCTGCCAGTTGTTTAAACACATGAAGAAAAAGGTTGTTGCCGAAACCTACATGTTTGCAACTCTCACGACACGACCAACATGATCCCTGTGTTCTCAGCCTCCACCTTCACTGGGGTCGGACCGAGAGAGAAAAGACCAGATACATGGATGATTGAACCTCAGGTAATTCAAACATCTTTTCAAATCTACATTTAATGCCAAGTTAGAACAACAACCTTCAATAGACAATTACTACTGTCTGTCTAGCAAGATACCATGTCTGTTTCATTCCTGAAAGGGATAGTTTCTCAAATAAAAAACAGAAATACCTTATTTACATGAGTATTCACACCCTGGTTTTGTTTGTAATATACAGGTCTAATATACAGGTCTAATATACAGGTCTATTATACAGGTCTAATATACAGGTCAGGTCTAATATACAGGTCTAATATACAGGTCTATTATACAGGTCTAATATACAGGTCTAATATACAGGTCTAATATACAGGTCTAATATACAGGTCAGGTCTAATATACAGGTCTAATATACAGGTCTATTATACAGGTCTAATATACAGGTCTAATATACAGGTCTATTATACAGGTCTAATATACAGGTCTAATATACAGGTCTATTATACAGGTCTAATATACAGGTCAGGTCTAATATACAGGTCTAATATACAGGTCTATTATACAGGTCTAATATACAGGTCTAATATACAGGTCTATTATACAGGTCTAATATACAGGTCAGGTCTAATATACAGGTCTAATATACAGGTCAGGTCTAATATACAGGTCTAATATACAGGTCTAATATACAGGTCTAATATACAGGTCTATTATACAGGTCTAATATACAGGTCTAATATACAGGTCTATTATACAGGTCTAATATACAGGTCAGGTCTAATATACAGGTCTAATATACAGGTCAGGTCTAATATACAGGTCTAATATACAGGTCTAATATACAGGTCTAATATACAGGTCTAATATACAGGTCTATTATACAGGTCTAATATACAGGTCTAATATACAGGTCTATTATACAGGTCTAATATACAGGTCAGGTCTAATATACAGGTCTAATATACAGGTCTAATATACAGGTCTAATATACAGGTCTAATATACAGGTCTATTATACAGGTCTATTATACAGGTCTAATATACAGGTCTAATATACAGGTCTATTATACAGGTCTAATATACAGGTCAGGTCTAATATACAGGTCTAATATACAGGTCTATTATACAGGTCTAATATACAGGTCTATTATACAGGTCTAATATACAGGTCAGGTCTAATATACAGGTCTAATATACAGGTCTATTATACAGGTCTAATATACAGGTCCAATATACAGGTCTAATATACAGGTCTAATATACAGGTCAGGTCTAATATACAGGTCTAATATACAGGTCTATTATACAGGTCTAATATACAGGTCTAATATACAGGTCTAATATACAGGTCTAATATACAGGTCAGGTCTAATATACAGGTCTAATATACAGGTCTATTATACAGGTCTAATATACAGGTCTAATATACAGGTCTATTATACAGGTCTAATATACAGGTCAGGTCTAATATACAGGTCTAATATACAGGTCAGGTCTAATATACAGGTCTAATATACAGGTCTATTATACAGGTCTAATATACAGGTCTATTATACAGGTCTAATATACAGGTCTAATATACAGGTCTAATATACAGGTCTAATATACAGGTCAGGTCTAATATACAGGTCTAATATACAGGTCAGGTCTAATATACAGGTCTAATATACAGGTCTATTATACAGGTCTAATATACAGGTCTATTATACAGGTCTAATATACAGGTCTAATATACAGGTCTAATATACAGGTCTAATATACAGGTCAGGTCTAATATACAGGTCTATTATACAGGTCTAATATACAGGTCAGGTCTAATATACAGGTCTAATATACAGGTCAGGTCTAATATACAGGTCTAATATACAGGTCTAATATACAGGTCTAATATACAGGTCTAATATACAGGTCTATTATACAGGTCTAATATACAGGTCTAATATACAGGTCTATTATACAGGTCTAATATACAGGTCAGGTCTAATATACAGGTCTACAGGTCTAATATACAGGTCTAATATACAGGTCTAATATACAGGTCTATTATACAGGTCTATTATACAGGTCTAATATACAGGTCTAATATACAGGTCTATTATACAGGTCTAATATACAGGTCAGGTCTAATATACAGGTCTAATATACAGGTCTATTATACAGGTCTAATATACAGGTCTATTATACAGGTCTAATATACAGGTCAGGTCTAATATACAGGTCTAATATACAGGTCTATTATACAGGTCTAATATACAGGTCCAATATACAGGTCTAATATACAGGTCTAATATACAGGTCAGGTCTAATATACAGGTCTAATATACAGGTCTATTATACAGGTCTAATATACAGGTCTTATACAGGTCTAATATACAGGTCTAATATACAGGTCTAATATACAGGTCTAATATACAGGTCTATTATACAGGTCTAATATACAGGTCTAATATACAGGTCTATTATACAGGTCTAATATACAGGTCAGGTCTAATATACAGGTCTAATATACAGGTCAGGTCTAATATACAGGTCTAATATACAGGTCTATTATACAGGTCTAATATACAGGTCTATTATACAGGTCTAATATACAGGTCTAATATACAGGTCAGGTCTAATATACAGGTCAGGTCTAATATACAGGTCTAATATACAGGTCAGGTCTAATATACAGGTCTAATATACAGGTCTATTATACAGGTCTAATATACAGGTCTATTATACAGGTCTAATATACAGGTCTAATATACAGGTCTAATATACAGGTCTAATATACAGGTCAGGTCTAATATACAGGTCTATTATACAGGTCTAATATACAGGTCTAATATACAGGTCTATTATACAGGTCTAATATACAGGTCTATTATACAGGTCTAATATACAGGTCTAATATACAGGTCTAATATACAGGTCTATTATACAGGTCTAATATACAGGTCTAATATACAGGTCTAATATACAGGTCTAATATACAGGTCTAATATACAGGTCTATTATACAGGTCTAATATACAGGTCTAATATACAGGTCTATTATACATAATATACAGGTCAGGTCTAATATACAGGTCTAATATACAGGGGTCTAATATACAGGGGTCTAATATACAGGTCTATTATACAGGTCTAATATACGGTCAGGTCTAATATACAGGTCTAATATACAGGTCTATTATACAGATCTAATATACAGGTCTATTATACAGGTCTAATATACAGGTCAGGTCTAATATACAGGTCTAATATACAGGTCTAATATACAGGTCTAATATACAGGTCATTATACAGGTCTAATATACAGGTCAGGTCTAATATACAGGTCTAATTATACAGGTCTAATATACAGGTCAGGTATAATATACAGGTCTAATATACAGGTCTAATATACAGGTCTAATATACAGGTCTAATATACAGGTCTAATATACAGGTCTATTATACAGGTCTAATATACAGGTCTAATATACAGGTCTAATATACAGGTCTAATATACAGGTCTAATATAGTCCCTAATATACAGGTCTAATATACAGGTCTAATATCAGGGGTCTATTATACAGGTCTAATATACAGGTCTAATATGATATACAGGGGTCTATTATACAGGTCTAATATACAGGTCTGATATACAGGTCTATTATAATATACAGGTCTAATATACAGGTCTAATATACAGGTCTAATATACAGGTCTAATATACAGGTCTATTATGCAAGGTCTAATATACAGGTCTAATATACAGGTCTAATATAGGTCTAATATACAGGGGTCTAATATACAGGTCTAATATACAGGCAGGTCTATATACAGGTCTAATATACAGGTCTATTATACAGGTCTAATATAAGGTCTTATGTCAGGTCTAATATACAGGTCAGGTCTAATATACAGGTCTAATATCAGGTCAGGTCTGATATACAGGTCTATTATACAGGTCTATAATATACAGGTCAGGTCTAATATACAGGTCTAATATCAGGTCTAATATACAGGTCTAATATACAGGCAGGTCAGGTCTAATATACAGGTCTAATATACAGGTCTAATATACAGGTCTACAGGTCTAATATACAGGTCTAATATCAACCAGGTCTATTATACAGGTCAGGTCTAATATAGGTCTTATACAGGTCTAATATACAGGGTCTAATATACAGGTCTAATATACAGGTCTATAATATACAGGTCTAATATACAGGTCTAATATACAGGTCTAATAGCAGGTCTAATATACAGGTCTAATATACAGGGTCTAATATACAGGTCTACAATATACTGGTCTAATATAGGTCAGGTCTAATATACAGGTCTAGGTCTTATACAGGTCTAATATACAGGTCTAATATACAGGTCTAATATACAGGTCTAATATACAGGTCTAATATACAGGTCTAATATACCCAGGTCTAATATACGGGTCTAATATACAGGTCAGGTCTAATATACAGGTCTGATATACAGGTCTATTATACAGGTCTATTATACAGGTCTAATATACAGGTCAGGTCTAATATACAGGTCTATTAGGTCTGATATACAGGTCTAATATACAGGTCTAATATACAGGTCAGGTCTAATATACAGGTCTAATATACAGGTCCAGGTCAATATACGGGTCTATTAGGTCTAATATACAGGTCTAATATACAGGTCTAATATCAGGTCTAATATACGGGTCTAATATACAGGTCTAATATACAGGTCTCCCAGGTCTAATATACAGGTCTAATATACAGGTCTAATATACAGGTCTATTATACAGGTCTATTATACAGGTCTGATATACAGGTCTAATATACAGGTCTAATATACAGGTCTAATATACAGGTCTAATATACAGGTCTATTATACAGGTCTAATATACAGGTCTAATATACAGGTCTAATATACAGGTCTAATATACAGGTCTAATATACAGGTCTATTATACAGGTCTAATATACAGGTCTAATATACAGGTCTATTATACAGGTCTAATATACAGGTCTAATATACAGGTCTAATATACAGGTTGATATACAGGTCTAATATATACAGGTCTAATATACAGGTCTATTATACAGGTCTAATATACAGGTCTAATATACAGGTCTATTATACAGGTCTAATATACAGGTCTAATATACAGGTCAGGTCTAATATACAGGTCTAATATACAGGTCTAATATACAGGTCTAATATACAGGTCTATTATACAGGTCTATTATACAGGTCTAATATACAGGTCTAATATACAGGTACAGGTCTAATATACAGGTCTAATATACAGGTCTAATATACAGGTCTATTATACAGGTCTATTATACAGGTCTATTATACAGGTCAGGTCTAATATACAGGTCTAATATACAGGTCTAATATACAGGTCTATTATACAGGTCTAATATACAGGTCTAATATACAGGTCTATTATACAGGTCTGACATACAGGTCTAATATACAGGTCTAATATACAGGTCTAATATACAGGTCTACAGGTCTAATATAGGTCTAATATACAGGTCAGGTCTAATATACAGGTCTGATATACAGGTCTAATATACAGGTCTAATATACAGGACTAATATACAGGTCTAATATACAGGTCTGTCTGATATACAGGTCTAATATACAGGTCTAATATACAGGTCTAATATACAGGTCTAATATACAGGTCTAATATACAGGTCTAATATACAGGTCTAATATACAGGTCTAATACAGGTCTAATATCTAATATACAGGTCAGGTCTAATATACAGGTCTGATATACAGGTCTAATATACAGGTCTATTATACAGGTCTAATATACAGGTCAGGTCTAATATACAGGTCTACAGGTCTATACAGGTCTAATATACAGGTCTAATATACAGGTCAGGTCTAATATACAGGTCTAATATACAGGTCTAATATACAGGTCTAATATACAGGTCTATTATACAGGTCTAATATACAGGTCTAATATACAGGTCTAATATACAGGTCTAATATACAGGTCTAATATACAGGTCTAATATACAGGTCTAATATACAGGTCTAATATACAGGTCTATTATACAGGTCTAATATACAGGTCTAATATACAGGTCTAATATACAGGTCTAATATACAGGTCTAATATACAGGTCTAATATACAGGTCTAATATACAGGTCTGATATACAGGTCTAATATACAGGTCTAATATACAGGTCTATTATACAGGTCTGATATACAGGTCTAATATACAGGTCTAATATACAGGTCTAATATACAGGTCTAATATACAGGTCTAATATACAGGTCTAATATACAGGTCAGGTCTAATATACAGGTCTATTATACAGGTCTAATATACAGGTCTAATATACAGGTCAGGTCTAATATACAGGTCTATTATACAGGTCTAATATACAGGTCTAATATACAGGTCAGGTCTAATATACAGGTCTAATATACAGGTCTAATATACAGGTCTATTATACAGGTCAGGTCTAATATACAGGTCTGATATACAGGTCTAATATACAGGTCTAATATACAGGTCTATTATACAGGTCAGGTCTAATATACAGGTCTAATATACAGGTCTAATATACAGGTCTGATATACAGGTCTAATATACAGGTCTATTATACAGGTCTATTATACAGGTCTAATATACAGGTCTATTATACAGGTCAGGTCTAATATACAGGTCTAATATACAGGTCTGATATACAGGTCTAATATACAGGTCTGATATACAGGTCAGGTCTAATATACAGGTCTAATATACAGGTCTAATATACAGGTATAATATACAAGTCTAATATACAGGTATAATATACAAGTCTAATATACAGGTCTGATATACAGGTCTAATATACAGGTCTGATATACAGGTCTATTATACAGGTCTAATATACAGGTCTAATATACAGGTCTGATATACAAGTCAGGTCTAATATACAGTTCTAATATACAGGTCTAATATACAGGTCTAATATACAGGTCTAATATACAGGTCTATTATACAGGTCTAATATACAGGTCTAATATACAGGTCAGGTCTAATATACAGGTCTAATATACAGGTCAGGTCTAATATACAGGTCTAATATACAGGTCTAATATACAGGTCTAATATACAGGTCTAATATACAGGTCTAATATACAGGTCTAATATACAGGTCTAATATACAGGTCTAATATACAGGTCTATTATACAGGTCTAATATACAGGTCTAATATACAGGTCTAATATACAGGTCTAATATACAGGTCTAATATACAGGTCTAATATACAGGTCTAATATACAGGTCTAATATACAGGTCTAATATACAGGTCTAATATACAGGTCTAATATACAGGTCTAATATACAGGTCTAATATTCAGGTCTAATATACAGGTCTAATATACAGGTCAGGTCTAATATACAGGTCTAATATACAGGTCTAATATACAGGTCAGGTCTAATATACAGGTCTATTATACAGGTCTAATATACAGGTCTAATATACAGGTCTAATATACAGGTCTAATATACAGGTCTAATATTCAGGTCTAATATACAGGTCTAATATACAGGTCTAATATACAGGTCTGATATACAGGTCTAATATACAGGTCTAATATACAGGTCTAATATTCAGGTCTAATATACAGGTCTAATATACAGGTCAGGTCTAATATACAGGTCTAATATACAGGTCTAATATACAGGTCTAATATACAGGTCTAATATTCAGGTCTAATATACAGGTCTAATATACAGGTCTAATATACAGGTCTAATATACAGGTCTAATATACAGGTCTAATATACAGGTCTAATATACAGGTCTAATATACAGGTCTAATATACAGGTCTAATATTCAGGTCTAATATACAGGTCTAATATACAGGTCAGGTCTAATATACAGGTCTAATATACAGGTCTAATATACAGGTCTAATATTCAGGTCTAATATACAGGTCTAATATACAGGTCTAATATACAGGTCTAATATTCAGGTCTAATATACAGGTCTAATATACAGGACAGGTCTAATATACAGGTCTAATATACAGGTCTAATATTCAGGTCTAATATACAGGTCTAATATACAGGTCTAATATACAGGTCTAATATACAGGTCTAATATACAGGTCTAATATACAGGTCAGGTCTAATATACAGGTCTAATATACAGGTCAGGTCTAATATACAGGTCTAATATACAGGTCTAATATACAGGTCTAATATACAGGTCTATTATACAGGTCTAATATACAGGTCTAATATACAGGTCTAATATACAGGTCTATTATACAGGTCTAATATACAGGTCTAATATACAGGTCTATTATACAGGTCTAATATACAGGTCTATTATACAGGTCTAATATACAGGTCTAATATACAGGTCTAATATACAGGTCTAATATACAGGTCTATTATACAGGTCTAATATACAGGTCTATTATACAGGTCTAATATACAGGTCTAATATACAGGTCTAATATACAGGTCAGGTCTAATATACAGGTCTAATATACAGGTCAGGTCTAATATACAGGTCTAATATACAGGTCTAATATACAGGTCAGGTCTAATATACAGGTCTAATATACAGGTCTAATATACAGGTCTAATATACAGGTCTAATATACAGGTCTAATATACAGGTCAGGTCTATTATACAGGTCTAATATACAGGTCTAATATACAGGTCTAATATACAGGTCAGGTCTAATATACAGGTCTAATATACAGGTCAGGTCTAATATACAGGTCTAATATACAGGTCAGGTCTAATATACAGGTCTAATATACAGGTCAGGTCTAATATACAGGTTTGATATACAGGTTGAATTTACAGGTCAGTTCAGTGAATAATGATGAATATTGTTCCTACAGCTGGACGGAGGAGTAGAACAAGTTATGGGTCTGGAGAAACAAGGGGTCATTTATACTCACCAGGCTGTCAATCAGGATTATGATGAATACGGTAAATACAAGAAGGTGAACAAAGGTCACATGTTTTCAAAAGCTTTCGCTAACCAACCTGTTAATCAGGACTCCACCTTTACCCTGACAAACGCTGTTCCTCAAGTACAGTCATTTAATGAAGGTAGCTGGGGAAAGATGGAGTGTGCGGTTAGAAAGATAATCCAGGATCAATGCCTTGATAATAATGGTCAACCCAAGGCCTATGTGGTGACTGGAGCAGTTCCCAGTGTCAACAACAAACTGAACAACAGAGTGAACATCCCAGATCTCATGTGGACAGCCTACTGCTGTTACAACAGCAAGAAGAAAGAGTGGATGGCCAAAGCACACTGGGGTGAGAACAAAGAGGAAACAAAAGTATTGAACCCCCATACCTTGTCAGAGCTGTATGACATGTTGAAGCAGCACTACCCAGGTGATGGTGAGGTACAGGTGTTCCCAGATCAGTGTCCAAGAGGTTCTTCTCAGAAAGAGAGAGAGAAGAGCAGAGAGGGAGGTAGGAAGTGGGGATATTAGCGGGAAAGGGTTAATGAAATGTGATGAGGATTGTAAATGTGTCTCTTTGTAGGTGACAGTCCCAGAGTTTGGTCCAGTGGTAACACAGACAACTCTAAAACACATTTACCATTATATGTTCTGAATGTAATTCTATCACTGTTACCATGGAGATACTATTATATGTTCTGAATGTAATTCTATCACTGTTACCATGGAGATACTATTATATGTTCTGAATGTAATTCTATCACTGTTACCATGGAGATACTATTATATATTCTGAATGTAATTCTATCACTGTTACCATGGAGATACTATTATATGTTCTGAATGTAATTCTATCACTGTTACCATGGAGATACTATTATATGTTCTGAATGTAATTCTATCACTGTTACCATGGAGATACTATTATATGTTCTGAATGTAATTCTATCACTGTTACCATGGAGATACTATTATATATTCTGAATGTAATTCTATCACTGTTACCATGGAGATACTATTATATATTCTGAATGTAATTCTATCACTGTTACCATGGAGATACTATTATATATTCTGAATGTAATTCTATCACTGTTACCATGGAGATACTATTATGTTCTGAATGTAATTCTATCACTGTATGTCTCCATCTTCTTCCCATCTGAAGGAATAAACATCTATAATGAATGAAGCCTGTGAGAGTCTGGTGTTTTGTTCTCATGCTGTTTAAATGTAACCAAGTGACTCCAATAGAAATAAGCAAATAAGAATTTGTTCTTTACTGACTTGCCAAGTTAAATAAAGGTAAAATTATTTTAAAAAGGATTTTCAAGCAGTGTTGTCAAATCATCTCACCAGCAGAGGTCAGCCTTGCTTCAGTTTTCAAACCTCCAATCCATGACCTCTGTGGACAGGACAGGTTTCAATTGATTGATTGATTGATTGATTGATATATATATATATATATAAAATACTTATTTTGTTTTGGATGAATTTACCTCTGCCTAGATTCCTTTTATGGATTATTTGGCTTGAAGACCATTGTGATGCGTTTTTACCCTTTGAAGACTATTCAGAAAGACTACAAAAAACTACAAGGCTACTTCCTGGAAAATGACGTGTCACTTTAGTAGTGTATAGAAAAAAAGACCTTGGATGAGAGAGAGAGAGAGAGAGAGAGAGAGAGAGAGGGAGTCAGAGATAGATAGAGACAGAGAGGGAGGCAGAGATAGAAAGAGAGAGACAGAGAGGGAGGCAGAGATAGATAGAGAGAGACAGAGAGGGAGGCAGAGATAGAAAGAGAGAGACAGAGAGGGAGGCAGAGATAGATAGAGAGACAGAGAGGGAGGCAGAGATAGATAGAGAGAGAGAGAGGGAGGGAGGCAGAGAGGGAGGGAGGCAGAGAGAGAGAGAGGCAGAGATAAATCAAGAGAGAGAGAGGGAGGCAGAGAGAGAGGCAGAGAGAGAGAGAGGCAAAGAGAGTTAGAGAGAGAGAGGCAGAGAGTTAGAGACAGAGAGAGAGAGTGAGGCAGAGAGAGAGAGACAGAGAGATGGAGGCAGAGAGAGAGATATGTCATATATTCGTTTGAGACAGTTTCACATAACATAAATTATCCTGCATCAACAGGAAATTGGTATGTTGTTTTTAAGCCTTTTTAACCTGGAATACATTACAAATTAGCATTTCATTCTGTGCAGGAAAATTCCTACAACATCAGGATGATCAAATGAAGATCCGGCTCCTGTAGGTTTCACAGCAGTATTTCCTTCCAAGCAGGTTTTTCAGTTTTTGCAGCAAACAAAAAGAAAATACCCTTTTACAAAATACAAAACATATCTGGTGTAAGACATATGATGCAGGACGCGTGTTCAGAGTGTCAAGATCCAGACGGGTCTGAGGGCTATCAGGAGTACCTTCCTTGGGAACCTAAATCTAGACAGAGTCACACAGACAGAATGACAGACAGATACACAGACAGAATGACAGACAGAGAGATACACAGACAGAATGACAGACAGACAGAATGACAGATACACAGACAGAATGACAGACAGACAGACAGACAGATACACAGACAGAATGACAGACAGACAGATACACACACAGACAGAATGACAGACAGACAGACAGATACACAGACAGACAGATACACAGACAGACAGACAGATACACAGACAGAAAACTCCTTAGAACCATTGTCATGTTTTATCAGACCCAGCTCTGCCAGCTGACTTTAACAACCCACCACTTACTATATAGGAGAGGTCGGGTAAATTTAAGAACCCACCACTTATTATATAGGAGGGGTCGGGTAAATTTAACAACCCACCACTTACTATATAGGAGGGGTCGGGTAAATTTAAGAACCCACCACTTATTGTAAATAGGAGAGGTCGGGTAAATTTAAGAACCCACCACTTATTGTAAATAGGAGAGGTCGGGTAAATTTAACAACCCACCACTTACTATATAGGAGGGGTCGGGTAAATTTAACAACCCACCACTTACTATATAGGAGGGGTCGGGTAAATTTAAGAACCCACCACTTATTGTAAATAGGAGAGGTCGGGTAAATTTAAGAACCCACCACTTACTATATAGGAGGGGTCGGGTAAATTTAACAACCCACCACTTACTATATAGGAGGGGTCGGGTCAATTTAAGAACCCACCACTTACTATATAGGAGAGGTCGGGTAAATTTAAGAACCCACCACTTACTATATAGGAGAGGTCGGGTAAATTTAAGAACCCACCACTTACTATATAGGAGAGGTCGGGTAAATTTAAGAACCCACCACTTACTATATAGGAGAGGTCGGGTAAATTTAAGAACCCACCACTTACTATATAGGAGAGGTCGGGTAAATGTAAGAACCCACCACTTACTATATAGGAGAGGTCGGGTAAATTTAACAACCCACCACTTACTATATAGGAGAGGTCGCAATTTATGCAACAAATTGGTCAATGCCAAACCTCCAGCCACAAAAGAAAACGAGCCAGGCTCTTTTACGCCCTCTTCTGATTGGTTGCTGTAAATGCAGATGCTGAGCCCAGTGCAACAATATGATGAAGTGTGAATGTTTCTGCCACCCACATACAGGAACACGGTTCCAAATTAATGACATTATTACGTGTTCCACCACCCATGTTATCAACATGATTAAATGTCCATGTGGGCTGTGTTATGTAGGTAAACACCACCCATGTTATCAACATGATTAAATGTCCATGTGGGCTGTGTTATGTAGGTAAACACCACCCATGTTATCAACATGATTAAATGTCCATGTGGGCTGTGTTATGTAGGTAAACACCACCCATGTTATCTACATGATTAAATGTCCATGTGGGCTGTGTTATGTAGGTAAACACCACCCATGTTATCTACATGATTAAATGTCCATGTGGGCTGTGTTATGTAGGTAAACACCACCCATGTTATCTCCATGATTAAATGTCCATGTGGGCTGTGTTATGTAGGTAAACACCACCCATGTTATCTACATGATTAAATGTCCATGTGGGCTGTGTTATGTAGGTAAACACCACCCATGTTATCTACATGATTAAATGTCCATGTGGGCTGTGTTATGTAGGTAAACACCACCCATGTTATCTACATGATTAAATGTCCATGTAGGCTGTGTTATGTAGGTAAACACCACCCATGTTATCTACATGATTAAATGTCCATGTGGGCTGTGTTATGTAGGTAAACACCACCCATGTTATCTACATGATTAAATGTCCATGTGGGCTGTGTTATGTAGGTAAACACCACCCATGTTATCTACATGATTAAATGTCCATGTGGGCTGTGTTATGTAGGTAAACACCACCCATGTTATCAACATGATTAAATGTCCATGTGGGCTGTGTTATGTAGGTAAACACCACCCATGTTATCTACATGATTAAATGTCCATGTGGGCTGTGTTATGTAGGTAAACACCACCCATGTTATCTCCATGATTAAATGTCCATGTGGGCTGTGTTATGTAGGTAAACACCACCCATGTTATCTCCATGATTAAATGTCCATGTGGGCTGTGTTATGTAGGTAAACACCACCCATGTTATCAACATGATTAAATGTCCATGTGGGCTGTGTTATGTAGGTAAACACCACCCATGTTATCTCCATGATTAAATGTCCATGTGGGCTGTGTTATGTAGGTAAACACCACCCATGTTATCTACATGATTAAATGTCCATGTGGGCTGTGTTATGTAGGTAAACACCACCCATGTTATCTACATGATTAAATGTCCATGTGGGCTGTGTTATGTAGGTAAACACCACCCATGTTATCTACATGATTAAATGTCCATGTGGGCTGTGTTATGTAGGTAAACACCACCCATGTTATCTCCATGATTAAATGTCCATGTGGGCTGTGTTATGTAGGTAAACACCACCCATGTTATCTCCATGATTAAATGTCCATGTGGGCTGTGTTATGTAGGTAAACACCACCCATGTTATCTACATGATTAAATGTCCATGTGGGCTGTGTTATGTAGGTAAACACCACCCATGTTATCTCCATGATTAAATGTCCATGTGGGCTGTGTTATGTAGGTAAACACCACCCATGTTATCTACATGATTAAATGTCCATGTGGGCTGTGTTATGTAGGTAAAACCTCTCGTTATCTCAGAGAATTAGTGAACATAAAAGTTAAATCGGGAGTAAAGACCGGGATTATCCAGTCGCAGTGCATTGTAATGACCTAAAACATGACATTTCTACCTTTAGGTTGTGTGACAGAGAGAAAGTCAAGATATCAGACAGGGGAGGTGATATAACACGGATCTAATGAGAATGTTTTGTGATTTTCACCCTCCAGACATTATTCCCTAAAGGTCTTAATGATGAAATGTCCAAGCATGTTATGTTGTAAACGTCAACATGAATTAATGCCTCCACTTCAGACGACTCTGACGTTTCTTCTTGAACGGAACCCAATGATTTATGAAAACTTACTTGATGTCCTCATTGTGGGTTTTACAGACGGGATCAGGGCCAGTCCTCCCATTAGACCGTCGCCTGTGGCAGCACCTGAATTTGAGGCGATATTTTGACAATTGTCTGCCGCCCTCCATCGCCCCTGTTCGGTCACTACACCGCCCGCGGCGCCCAGCCACCAGCTCATAGTGTTGCTACAGTTCCCCCCTCCACCCCATTCCCCCTTCTCCCGAAGTTCACTCACACTGTCCTTGGTAGGACCCAGCCACCAGCTCATAGTGTTGCTACAGTTCCCTCCCCCACCCCATTCCCCCTTCTCCCGAAGTTCACTCACACTATCCTTGGTAGGACCCAGCCACCAGCTCATAGTGTTGCTACAGTTCCCCCCCCCTCCACCCCATTCCCCCTTCTCCCGAAGTTCACTCACACTGTCCTTGGTAGGAATGGTGATGTCTGTCTTTATATGGGATTATCCAATTGGGAAACATGAATAAATTAATCTGCCAAATAAATGATTGTATTTTGTTTAAGTGTGTGTGAGGAAGACGATTAGTGATTAAGACAGTAGCCTAACTTAATACGTGTTATGTACACATTCTGCCCTTGAGTTGCGTTCCCATGCAAAACTAGACAGACAGCCAACAACTAAGTCTTAAATAAAACTCCCAAATCGTAACTTTTTTGTAACTTTTCTTGAATGAATATATTTGAAACGTTTATGTTGTGAAACTGCAAAATACATGAAAGAATATACTTTAGTATTCAATTCACACCGATATACTGTAGCTGTACATTAAACATTTGAAGTTGCATAAATACAAAGCACGCGCTAAGGTACCATGCATCTGGCATGATGCCAAACCATAGAGCTAATTGTTACTCATATGGTAATTGGCTCCTTTCATTACTCTAATAATGTACAACCATCTATGTAGAATAACAAAGCATATTACACTAGAAACAGTAACAAAACTACAGTATTGTATATTTTACGATTCGTTTGCATGACGCACGAGCAAAGTAATACAGCTAAAGACATACATTAAAGGCATTGCAATTTGTGAGTAAATGCAACCAACCAACCAACATTGATATGTAAGCAACTCTATCAATAACAAGATTATCATCACTAGCTAAATGCTTGAATCTAACTTACAAACACATATTTCCAAGGCTGAAGCGTAACAATAAATAACTGAAAGACCTGCACCGTAGCGTTGTTTTTAGCTGCTTCTTTGCGTGCAGAACGAATTCTATTCTTCCTGTTTGCGTCTCTTTCTAAGTACCAGAAAACTCCACTAGGGGGCGAATAACACCATGGAACACAATGAAAATACATTTGAACCATTGTAATACATTTACATTTACATTTAAGTCATTTAGCAGACGCTCTTATCCAGAGCGACTTACAAATTGGATATAAACAATATGTTACCTTCTAACAGAATGGCAGCACACACACTTTATCAGAATACTTATAAATGCACATTGTTATATTTGGTAACATGTGTTTATTTCTCCTCGACTCCAACCCCATTAGATGCCATGTCTCCATAAGGGTGGAAACGACTAACACTCACAAAGCTCTGACGAAGGTCTTGAGGCCGATACGGAAAGCTGAATAAACAGCAGTGATACCAGCAAGAGCAGTGATACCAGCAAGAGCAGTGATACCAGCTAGAGCAGTGATACCAGCAAGAGCAGTGATACCAGCAAGAGCAGTGATACCAGCTAGAGCAGTGATACTAGCTAGAGCAGTGATACCAGCAAGAGCAGTGATACCAGCTAGAGCAGTGATACCAGCTAGAGCAGTGATACCAGCAAGAGCAGTGATACCAGCAAGAGCAGTGATACCAGCTAGAGCAGTGATACTAGCTAGAGCAGTGATACCAGCAAGAGCAGTGATACCAGCTAGAGCAGTGATACTAGCTAGAGCAGTGATACCAGCAAGAGCAGTGATACCAGCAAGAGCAGTGATACCAGCTAGAGCAGTGATACCAGCTAGAGCAGTGATACCAGCTAGAGCAGTGATACTAGCTAGAGCAGTGATACCAGCTAGAGCAGTGATACCAGCTAGAGCAGTGATACTAGCTAGAGCAGTGATACCAGCTAGAGCAGTGATACCAGCTAGAGCAGTGATACTAGCTAGAGCAGTGATACCAGCAAGAGCAGTGATACCAGCAAGAGCAGTGATACCAGCTAGAGCAGTGATACCAGCAAGAGCAGTGATACCAGCTAGAGCAGTGATACCAGCTAGAGCAGTGATACTAGCTAGAGCAGTGATACCAGCTAGAGCAGTGATACTAGCTAGAGCAGTGATACCAGCTAGAGCAGTGATACCAGCTAGAGCAGTGATACCAGCAAGAGCAGTGATACTGTGATACCAGCTAGAGCAGTGATACCAGCTAGAGCAGTGATACCAGCTAGAGCAGTGATACCAGCTAGAGCAGTGATACTAGCTAGAGCAGTGATAACAGCAAGAGCAGTGATACCAGCAAGAGCAGAGATACTAGCAAGAGCAGTGATACTAGCTAGATCAGTGATACTGTGATACTAGCAAGAGCAGTGATACCAGCTAGAGCAGTGATACCAGCAAGAGCAGTGTGCGGGTTTCGTCTTTATCAGTTTAACAACGTATAAAATACAACATTATTCAGAATATCAGATAACAGGACTTATTATCCAGCTGTATATTGTTAGGTAGCTCTGGTCCAGGGTGTTATATCCATCAACACGGTTCAGCTTCATCAAGATGCACGTCACACCCTGGACCAGAGCTAATCATTAGGACGTAGTGCAACAACATATTCCAGTTAAATACATCCCTAATGGCCCCCTATTCCCTTTATAGTGCACTACAATAGGGTCCCATTTGGGAAAGGAATAAGTTCGTTCTTACAACAAAGAACCACTGGGGGGCGACAGACAACAGTAGACAACTCTGTACAATAGAAAATAAATACATAGATACATGACATTATAATGACAACCACTGCAGACAGTGTGTGTGTGTGTGTGTGTGTGTGTGTGTGTGTGTGTGTGTGTGTGTGTGTGTGTGTGTGTGTGTGTGTGTGTGTGTGTGTGTGTCAGTATGACCCCAGTTTCAATTAAAATCACTTTGTTCAACAGAGCTGGATATATTTATTGGTTTCTGATGGATCAGCAGAGTGATTGGTGACAGATTGGTAACATGGTGAGTTCAGGGTTCTCCATGTTTACTCCCAGGTCAGTAATGTATTGCTTCATTCCAAATGGAACCCTATTCCCTATGTAGTGCACTACTTTAGACCAGGGTCTATTTCAACCCTATTCCCTATGTAGTGCACTACTTTAGGCCAGGGTCTATTTGAACCCTATTCCCTATTTAGTGCACTACTTTAGATCAGGGCCTATTTCAATCCTATTCCCTATTTAGTGCACTACTTTAGACCAGGGTCTATTTCAACCCTATTCCCTATTTAGTGCGCTACTTTAGACCAGGGTCTATTTCAACCCTATTCCCTATTTAGTGCACAGCTTTAGACCAGGGTCTATTTCAACCCTATTCCCTATTTAGTGCACAGCTTTAGACCAGGGCCTATATGAGAAGGCCTAGGCTATAGTTTATATCAGATACGTTTCTTAGAGGAGGTCTAGGCTATAGTCTATATCAGATACATTTCTTAGAGTAGGTCTAGACTATAGAATATATCCGATATGTTTCTTAGAGTAGGTCTCGGCTATAGTCTTTATCAGATACGTTTCTTAGAGGAGGTCTAGGCTATAGTCTATAGAGACAGAGCTGATCCTCACTACCAGGGTAGCAGGTTAATGTCCACTACCTGCTGCTGACAGAGCTGATCCTCACTACCAGGGTAGCAGGTTAATGTCCACTACCTGCTGCTGACAGAGCTGATCCTCACTACCAGGGTAGCAAGGTTAATGTCCACTACCTGCTGCTGACAGAGCTGATCCTCACTACCAGGGTAGCAGGTTAATGTCCACTACCTGCTGCTGACAGAGCTGATCCTCACTACCAGGGTAGCAGGTTAATGTCCACTACCTGCTGCTGACAGAGCTGATCCTCACTACCAGGGTAGCAGGTTAATGTCCACTACCTGCTGCTGACAGAGCTGATCCTCACTACCAGGGTAGCAGGTTAATGTCCACTACCTGCTGCTGACAGAGCTGATCCTCACTACCAGGGTAGCAGGTTAATGTCCACTACCTGCTGCTGACAGAGCTGATCCTCACTACCAGGGTAGCAGGTTAATGTCCACTACCTGCTGCTGACAGAGCTGATCCTCACTACCAGGGTAGCAGGTTAATGTCCACTACCTGCTGCTGACAGAGCTGATCCTCACTACCAGGGTAGCAGGTTAATGTCCACTACCTGCTGCTGACAGAACTGATCCTCACTACCAGGGTAGCAGGTTAATGTCCACTACCTGCTGCTGACAGAGCTGATCCTCACTACCAGGGTAGCAGGTTAATGTCCACTACCTGCTACTGACAGAGCTGATCCTCACTACCAGGGTAGCAGGTTAATGTCCACTACCTGCTGCTGACAGAGCTGATCCTCACTACCAGGGTAGCAGGTTAATGTCCACTACCTGCTGCTGACAGAGCAAATAAAAAAAATCAAATCAAATCTAATCCCAACACCCAAAACCAAATCAGCTACTCGGTTATATTCTTTCAGAATCAATGGGTTCATATCATTCATTTAAAAGTACAAATGGATACAACAATCACAGATTGTCCCTTTAACAAGAGAAATAGATGTAATACTATACAGAGTAAATTGATTTAAAATTCCAAAAATACATTAAGCAGGGTAGGTCAGTAGTCTACTAAAGCAGGTCAGTCGTCTACTAAAGCAGGTCAGGTCAGTAGTCTACTAAAGCAGGTCAGTCGTCTACTAAAGCAGGTCAGGTCAGTAGTCTACTAAAGCAGGTCAGTAGTCTACTAAAGCAGGTCAGGTCAGTAGTCTACTAAAGCAGGTCAGTAGTCTACTAAAGCAGGTCAGTAGTCTACTAAAGCAGGTCAGGTCAGTAGTCTACTAAAGCAGGTCAGGTCAGTAGTCTACTAAAGCAGGTCAGTAGTCTACTAAAGCTGGTCAGTAGTCTACTAAAGCAGGTCAGGTCAGTAGTCTACTAAAGCAGGTCAGGTCAGTAGTCTACTAAAGCAGGTCAGTAGTCTACTAAAGCAGGTCAGGTCAGTAGTCTACTAAAGCAGGTCAGGTCAGTAGTCTATTAAAGCAGGTCAGGTCAGTAGTCTACTATAGCAGGTCAGGTCAGTAGTCTACTAAAGCAGGTCAGGTCAGTAGTCTACTAAAGCAGGTCAGGTCAGTAGTCTACTAAAGCAGGTCAGTAGTCTACTAAAGCAGGTCAGGTCAGTAGTCTACTAAAGAAGGTCAGGTCAGTAGTCTACTAAAGCAGGTCAGTAGTCTACTAAAGCAGGTCAGGTCAGTAGTCTACTAAAGCAGGTCAGGTCAGTAGTCTATTAAAGCAGGTCAGGTCAGTAGTCTACTATAGCAGGTCAGGTCAGTAGTCTACTATAGCAGGTCAGGTCAGTAGTCTACTAAAGCAGGTCAGGTCAGTAGTCTACTAAAGCAGGTCAGGTCAGTAGTCTACTAAAGCAGGTCAGGTCAGTAGTCTACTAAAGCAGGTCAGGTCAGTAGTCTATTAAAGCAGGTCAGGTCAGTAGTCCACTAAAGCAGATCAGGTCAGTAGTCTATTAAAGCAGGTCAGGTCAGTAGTCTACTAAAGCAGGTCAGTTCAGTAGTCTACTAAAGCGGGTCAGGTCAGTAGTCTACTAAAGCAGGTCAGATCAGTAGTCTACTAAAGCAGGTCAGGTCAGTAGTCTACTAAAGCAGGTCAGGTCAGTAGTCTACTAAAGCAGGTCAGGTCAGTAGTCTACTAAAGCAGGTCAGGTCAGTGGTCTACTAAAGCAGGTCAGGTCAGTAGTCTACTAAAGCAGGTCAGGTCAGTAGTCTACTAAAGCAGGTCAGGTCAGTAGTCTACTAAAGCAGGTCAGTAGTCTACTAAAGCAGGTCAGTAGTCTACTAAAGCAGGTCAGGTCAGTAGTCTACTAAAGCAGGTCAGGTCAGTAGTCTACTAAAGCAGGTCAGTACAGTAGTCTACTAAAGCAGGTCAGTAGTCTACTAAAGCAGGTCAGGTCAGTAGTCTACTATAGCAGGTCAGGTCAGTAGTCTACTAAAGCAGGTCAGGTCAGTAGTCTACTATAGCAGGTCAGGTCAGTAGTCTACTAAAGCAGGTCAGGTCAGTAGTCTACAAAAGCAGGTAAGGTCAGTAGTCTACTAAAGCAGGTCAGATCAGTAGTCTACTAAAGCAGGTCAGTGGTCTACTGTGCTGATAGTTCAGAAAGTATTGTCATTAATAGTTGTTACTGCAATTGAATTATACCAATGTGTTTTCATTCATTGAATTCCTTTAGTCTATTTTATGAGAATTTGTAAGATTCTTGTTAACATAAAATAGATGGAGACCAGTCTTATCAATAATAGGTAACATAATTTATTCTCGGAGCACATTCTCACGTTACCACGAACAACAGTTTATATACAAAAACATGACGTCATTTCATTGCTTAACAGGATCCCCTCCTCTTGACCGGGACAAAGGGAACTTTAAAAGTTAATTTTGAGTTCATTCTGACCCCCCCAGCACATACACAAGACACACAACACAACTTAATTAACTTTTGACTCCTCACCATTATCGATCACCACTTAGCTGACAGTTCTAATTAACAGAAAACCTAGGAATGCACTCACTGTCTTATCTAAAACACCTCAGAGCTCAGTTTGGTCGGTTCAACCACAGGTTAACTACCTTATCTGTTTACTTAATCCACAACCCATTTCTTTCTTCCTAGTTGGAATGGTGTTCATTAACTTTAATTACTCCTTGTCCGTGTCACACAATCCCTTCTTACCAACTCATATAGTTAATCAGATATAATAAAACAGAGTATAAGTTTACTTAGTTACAATTCAATTTAAAATGAGAATATTGTTTATTCATTTATTCATAATATTTCTAACAATAGTGAATGTTGATCACAGAGTGAAACTCAGGTCAGACTAAACCAGGTTCATTATTACCTGCTTGACCTGATGATGTCACAGGTTCCTGGTGGTTATGTCACTACATCATCATCATCAGCTCACAGATTACTGCACCTGTACATAGCCCACCTATAATTTAGCCCAAACAACTACCTCTTTCCCAACTGTATTTAATTTATTTATTTATTTTGCTCCTTTGCACCCCATTATTTTTATTTCTACTTTTCTTTTGAACCTTTTTTGGTTTCACCTGGACACCACCGTTCAATTTCCGTTTCGAGTTTGTTTTTGTTTTTGTTTTTTGAGAGACACGAATAACCTTGTTTTTCCCCTTAAGAAGCTCTGTTGGAATAACACCATTTGAACACTGATCTGGGAACACCTTGACATCACCAACTACGACACCATCAACATGGTAATATTGGTTCAACATTACATTCAGATCAGCCAAGGAATGGGGTTCCAATACTTTTGTATTCCGTTTCTCTTTGTTCTCACCCCAGTGTGCCCCGGCCATCCACTTGTCCTTCTCACTGTTGTAACAGCAGTAGGCTGTCCACATGAGATCTGGGATGTTCACTCTGTTGTTCAGTTGGATGTTGTTGCTGGGAACGGCTCCAGTCACCACATAAGCTTTTATCTTGTTGTTATCCTTACAGTTCTTCACAAGAGCTTCTCTGACTCTGCCCTCCATTGTCTTCCAGCTGCCTTGGTTGAAGGATCTTTCCTGGGGAACGGCGTTCGTCAGGGTGAAAGTGGACATCATGGTATCATCATCAGGTGCGTATGAACATGGGAACAAGTGACCTCTATGCAGACCCATGCCGTTTTTATAGTAGTCTGTGTCCGCAGCCTGGTTGTTGACAACTTTACAACATTTCATGTTCAGTTTGCCATTAAGTTTGACATTTTCATTTTCGAGCTGCAGAAACATCAGACAGACATTAAAACTCATTAACAGGTTCAGACATTAAAACTCATTAACAGGTTCAGACATTAAAACTCATTAACAGGTTCAGACATTAAAACTCATTAACAGGTTCAGACATTAAAACTCATTAACAGGTTCAGACATTAAAACTCATTAACAGGTTCAGACATTAAAACTCATTAACAGGTTCAGACATTAAAACTCATTAACAGGTTCAGACATTAAAACTCATTAACAGGTTCAGACATTAAAACTCATTAACAGGTTCAGACATTAAAACTCATTAACAGGTTCAGACATTAAAACTCATTAACAGGTTCAGACATTAAAACTCATTAACAGGTTCAGACATTAAAACTCATTAACAGGTTCAGACGTTAAAACTCATTAACAGGTTCAGACATTAAAACTCATTAACAGGTTCAGACATTAAAACTCATTAACAGGTTCAGACATTAAAACTCATTAACAGGTTCAGACATTGACTCACACAAAAAGTCACAATTTCACAATCCAGACGTAAGCTGAAAGTGGTTGGACCGAAGATGCATTACTGTCTCAAAGATACTGTATGTCTATACCAGTAATAAATACACATGTTGAATGAATAGAGATTAGAACTACCTGAGGCTCTATCATCCAGGACTGACTTGGTCTGCAGTCTGTAGGAGGACCAGTGAAGGTGTAGGCTGAGAACACAGGGATCTTGTTGGTCGTGTCGTAGAGAGTTGCAAACCTGTAGATGTTTTTGAACAACTGGCAGATCGGCTTGTAGCGGTTCTGGTTCTGGACTGTCCCACCAACCAAAATACCTGGGAGATTTGGATTTGTCCCCTCCAGGAAGAACTCTTGGCACTCTGGATCGAACCTGTTCACACCAGAGAGAGCAGGAGGAAGGAGAGAGAGAAGGAGGAGAGTAGAGAGATGATTCAATACCCCCATCATCACCTGAAGACTGTACACCACAGAGACAAAGATGAAGTTACAGAGACCAGTTGGTAGACTGGAGACTGCTGAGCTGAGTCAGGACAGACTGATTTAAATAGTTATTACAGAGACCAGTTGGTAGACTGGAGACTGCTGAGCTGAGTCAGGACAGACTGATTTAAATAGGTTTTCAGAGACTCCTCCTTCAGATGTCAAGACAGAAAGGGTTGATTTGCATAAACACCTCTGTTCGTATCAATGGAAACTGCTGTAACAAAGACTGTAAATCCTCCTTCCAGACTCGCATAAAGCATCTCCAATCCAAAATTAAATCTAGAATCGGCTTCCAATTTCGCAACAAAGCATCCTTCACACATGCTGCCAAACATACCCTCGTAAAACTGACCATCCTACAAATCCTTGACTTTGGCGATGTCATTTACAAAATAGCCTCCAACACTCTTCTCAACAAATTGGATCCAGTCTATCACAGTGCCATCCGTTTTGTCACCAAAGCCCCATACATTACCCACCACTGTGACCTGTATGCTCTTGTTGGCTGGCCCTCGATTCATACTCGTCACCTTACCAGCTGGCTCCAGGTCATCTACAAGTCTCTGCTTGGTAAAGCCCCGCCTTATCTCAGCTCACTGGTCACCATAGCAGCACTCACTCATAGCACGCGCTCCAGCAGGTATATCTCACTGGTCACCCCCAAAGCCAATTCCTCCTATCCGACTGTATGTTTTGTTAATTCCATGTGTTGTATGTGTCGAACTGCTATGCTTTATCTTGGCCAGGTCGCAGTTGTAAATGAGAACTTGTTCTCAACTAGCCTACCTGGTTAAATAAAGGGTTATATATATATATATATATATATATATATATATATATATATATATATATATATATATATATAAATACCTGGTTAAATAAAGGTGAAATAAAAAAAATATAATAATAAAAAAAAGAAAACTAAAAAAAGAAAGAAGAAACGTATCTGATATAAACTATAGCCTAGACCTCCTTTAAGAAACATATCTGATATAGACTATAGTCTAGACCTCCTCTAAGAAACATATCTGATATAGACTATAGCCTTGACCTCCTCTAAGAAACGTATCTGATATAGACTATAGTCTAGACCTCCTCTAAGAAACATATCTGATATAGACTATAGCCTAGACCTCCTCTAAGAAACGTATCTGATATAGCCTATAGCCTAGACCTCCTCTAAGAAACATATCTGATATAGACTATAGCTTAGACCTACTCTAAGAAACGTATCTGATATAGCCTATAGCCTTGACCTCCTCTAAGAAACGTATCTGATATAGCCTATAGCCTTGACCTCCTCTAAGAAACGTATCTGATATAGACTATAGCCGAGACCTACTCTAAGAAACGTATCTGATATAGACTATAGCCTAGACCTCCTCTAAGAAACGTATCTGATATAGCCTATAGCCTAGACCTCCTCTAAGAAACATATCTGATATAGACTATAGCCTAGACCTCCTCTAAGAAACGTATCTGATATAGACTATAGCCTAGACCTACTCTAAGAAACGTATCTGATATAGCCTATAGCCTTGACCTCCTCTAAGAAACGTATCTGATATAGACTATAGCCTTGACCTCCTCTAAGAAACGTATCTGATATAGACTATAGCCGAGACCTACTCTAAGAAACGTATCTGATATAGCCTATAGCCTTGACCTCCTCTAAGAAACGTATCTGATATAGCCTATAGCCTTGACCTCCTCTAAGAAACGTATCTGATATAGACTATAGCCTAGACCTACTCTACGAAACATATCTGATATAGCCTATAGCAGCCTATAGCCTAGGCCTTCTCAAATAGGTTCTGGTCTAAAGTAGTGCACTAAATAGGGAATAGGGTTGAAATAGACCCTGGCCTAAAGTAGTAACTGAATAGCCTACAGCAGGAAGTGAATAGCCTAACGGAGGAAGTGAATAGCCTACAGCAGGAAGTGACGAGCCTACAGGAGAAAGTGAATAGCCTACAGCAGGAAGTGAATAGCCTACAGGAGGAAGTGAATAGCCTACAGCAGGAAGTGAATAGCCTACAGCAGGAAGTGAATAGCCTACAGCAGGAAATTAATAGCCTACAGCAGGAAGTGAATAGCCTACAGCAGGATGTGAATAGCCTACAGCAGGATGTGCATATCCTACAGCAGGAAGTGAATATCCTACAGCAGGAAGTGAATAGCCTACAGCAGGAAGTGAATAGCCTACAGCAGGAAGTGAATAGCCTACAGCAGGAAGTGAATAGCCTACAGCAGTTACTCTGAAACGCACCCCCAGGGGAACGCTGAATGCCGTCATGGGAACACCAGGTAAAAATGTGATTCACATCGGTCCATTTATATTTTCTAACGGGGATATACATTTGGGTGAGGTTTTTCCTCGCCTGAGGAGCCTGGTTTCACTGCCAAAAATAAAATGAAACCATCAAGTGTTCAGCGAAATAACAACACAATGTCCAATGTTTATTAAGTCAGTTTAAGAACAAATTCTTATTTTCAATGACGGCCGAGGAATAGTGGGTTAACTGGTCTAGGAACAGTGGGTTAACTGGTCTAGGAATAGTGGGTTAACTGGTCTAGGAACAGTGGGTTAACTGGTCTAGGAATAGTGGGTTAACTGGTCTAGGAACAGTGGGTTAACTGGTCTAGGAACAGTGGGTTAACTGGTCTAGGAACAGTGGGTTAACTGGTCTAGGAACAGTGGGTTAACTGGTCTAGGAACAGTGGGTTAGCTGGTCTAGGAACAGTGGGTTAACTGGTCTAGGAACAGTGGGTTAACTGGTCTAGGAATAGTGGGTTAACTGGTCTAGGAACAGTGGGTTAACTGGTCTAGGAACAGTGGGTTAACTGGTCTAGGAATAGTGGGTTAACTGGTCTAGGAATAGTGGGTTAACTGGTCTAGGAATAGTGGGTTAACTGGTCTAGGAACAGTGGGTTAACTGGTCTAGGAACAGTGGGTTAACTGGTCTAGGAACAGTGGGTTAACTGGTCTAGGAACAGTGGGTTAACTGGTCTAGGAACAGTGGGTTAACTGGTCTAGGAACAGTGGGTTAACTGGTCTAGGAACAGTGGGTTAACTGGTCTAGGAACAGTGGGTTAACTGGTCTAGGAACAGTGGGTTAACTGGTCTAGGAACAGTGGGTTAACTGGTCTAGGAACAGTGGGTTAACTGGTCTAGGAACAGTGGGTTAGCTGGTCTAGGAACAGTGGGTTAACTGGTCTAGGAACAGTGGGTTAACTGCCTTGTTCAGTGGCAGAACAACATATTTTTCCCTTCTCAGCTCAGGGATTCGATCTAGCAACCTTTCCTCAGCTACACTTTATTTATTATATGTGCAAAAGTACTATCTCACAACCCGACGAAACATTTAGAAACAAAACATGCTAATTTTAAAATAAGCCACAGGAGTATTTTGAGCGAGAATTACGAACAACTTTCAGGTAGTAAGATATGTATTAAAACAATAGATATCATTAATAAGAAGGGGCTAGAAGCGTCTTATATGGTGAGCTACCGAGTGGACAGGCAAGTCCCATACTATTGTGGAGGACTGGCTAGGACAGGCAAGTCCCATACTATTGTGGAGGACTGGCTAGGACAGGTAAGTCCCATACTATTGTGGAGGACTGGCTAGGACAGGCAAGTCCCATACTATTGTGGAGGACTGGCTAGGACAGGCAAGTCCCATACTATTGTGGAGGACTGGCTAGGACAGGCAAGTCCCATACTATTGTGGAGGACTGGCTAGGACAGGCAAGTCCCATACTATTGTGGAGGACTGGCTAGGACAGGCAAGTACTATACTATTGTGGAGGACTGGCTAGGACAGGCAAGTCCCATACTATTGTGGAGGACTGGCTAGGACAGGCAAGTCCCATACTATTGTGGAGGACTGGCTAGGACAGGCAAGTCCCATACTATTGTGGAGGACTGGCTAGGACAGGCAAGCCCCATACTATTGTGGAGGACTGGCTAGGACAGGCAAGTCCCATACTATTGTGGAGGACTGGCTAGGACAGGCAGGTCCCATACTATTGTGGAGGACTGGCTAGGACAGGCAAGCCCCATACTATTGTGGAGGACTGGCTAGGACAGGCAAGTCCCATAATATTGTGGAGGACTGGCTAGGACAGGCAAGTCCCATACTATTGTGGAGGACTGGCTAGGACAGACAAGCCCCATACTATTGTGGAGGACTGGCTAGGACAGACAAGTCCCATACTATTGTGGAGGACTGGCTAGGACAGGCAAGTCCCATACTATTGTGGAGGACTGGCTAGGACAGGCAAGCCCCATACTATTGTGGAGGACTGGCTAGGACAGGCAAGTCCCATACTATTGTGGAGGACTGGCTAGGACAGGCAAGTCCCATACTATTGTGGAGGACTGGCTAGGACAGGCAAGTCCCATACTATTGTGGAGGACTGGCTAGGACAGGCAAGCCCCATACTATTGTGGAGGACTGGCTAGGACAGGCAAGTCCCATAATATTGTGGAGGACTGGCTAGGACAGGCAAGTCCCATACTATTGTGGAGGACTGGCTAGGACAGGCAAGTCCCATACTATTGTGGAGGACTGGCTAGGACAGGCAAGCCCCATACTATTGTGGAGGACTGGCTAGGACAGGCAAGTCCCATACTATTGTGGAGGACTGGCTAGGACAGACAAGCCCCATACTATTGTGGAGGACTGGCTAGGACAGACAAGCCCCATACTATTGTGGAGGACTTCATTCTTCCTGCTGCCGTGGATGTGACTGGGACAATGCTGGGGGAAAAGGCAAAAAATACTACACAGACAATGTCTTCATCAAACAACACGACACATCAGTGACATGTCAGGAGATGTTTTGAAACAATTGCTGCTTCGCATACAAGCCAGTGAATTATATGCGTGACAGCTGGATGAGTCAGACGTGGCTGGTCTGGCACAGCTCCTGGTATACAGTTGAAGTCGGAAGTTTACATACACTTAGGTTGTTGTCATTAAAACTCGTTTTTCAACCACTCCACAAATGTCTTGTTAACACACTATAGTTTTGGCAAGTCAGTTAGGACATCTACTTTGTGCATGACACAAGTCATTCTTCCAACAATTGTTTACAGACAGATTATTTCACTTATAACTCACTGTATCACTATTCCAGTGGGTCAGAAGTTTACATACACTAAGTTGACTGTGCCTTTAAACAACTTGGAGAATTCCAGAAAATTATGTCATGGCTTCAGAAGCTTATGATAGGCTAATTGACGTCATTGAGTCAATTGGAGGTGTACCTGTGGATGTATTTCAAGGCCTACCTTCAAACTCAGTGCCTCTTTGCTTGACATCGTGGGAAAATCAAAAGAAATCAGCCATGACCTCAGAAAGAAATGTAGACCTCCACAAGTCTGGTTCATCCTTGGGAGCAATTTCCAAATGCCTGAAGGTACCACGTTCATCTGTACAAACAATAGTACACAAGTATAAACACCATGGGACCACGCAGCCGTCATACCACTCAGGAAGGAGACGCGTTCTTTCTCCTAGAGATGAACGTACTTTGGTGCGAAAAGTGCAAATCAATCCCAGAACAACATCAAAGGACCTTGTGAAGATGCTGGAGGAAACAGGTACAAAAGTATCTATATCCACAGTAAAACGAGTCCTATATCGACATAACCTGAAAGGCTGTTCATCAAGGAAGAAGCCACTGCTCCAAAACGGCCATAAGACCCGGTTTGTGACAAAAACTCATTCTTATGTTTAATAAATGTATCGTATTGTGTGTGTGTGGCAGGCTTACAATGATGACAAAAAACAACCGTTGAGAGTGCACTGACCCTGGTGCTAGAGGGGGTACAGCTGACCCTGGTGCTAGAGGGGGTACAGCTGACCCTGGTGCTAGAGGGGGTACAGCTGACCCTGGTGCTAGAGGGGGTACAGCTGACCCTGGTGCTAGAGGGGGTACAGCTGACCCTGGTGCTAGAGGGGGTACAGCTGACCCTGGTGCTAGAGGGGGTACAGCTGACCCTGGTGCTAGAGGGGGTACAGCTGTACCCTGGTGCTAGAGGGGGTACGCAGATGGAGGTTGAATGTTTGAAGGGGTACGGGACTATAAAACGTTTGGGAGCCACTGCATAGGTCATACAAGCCAACATTCAAGGAACATTTGATGTAAACAATTAGCAAATAAACGTCCACAACTTTTAAATCACAATTACAAAGGTCATTTGTGGTGGATGAATCAGAATTAGTTGTGTAACATAAGTAATGAAGATGTCATATCTGCATAATATTCTCATGTGAAATAGTTTTTTTTTAGAATGTATTTCTAATAGACTCTAGTGTTGGCAGTTGCATTTCTTCCCTTCAGCTGGGGCTCAGTCACTTGGGGCCCAGAGAGGGGAGGTCAGGCTTGTCTTTTACATGTCTCTGGTGCTATGCAGAATATCAGAAAGGGAAGAGGACAGAATGGAACATTGTCTTCATATGTGAATTTATCTGTTAAACCATGTGAAGGGATGGCGTGATTAAGGGGGAACCAATTACTTGTCTCCACAATGTCTGTGCGCAAGTCACTCCCCTCAGTGAGCTTGTCCAGGAGTGGGGTCAAGAGGGGGTTTACTTGAGATGGGAGTATCTAGGGTTGACAATTGAGTTATGCCATTGGATGAGGTAATGGTTCTGTGCTATGAAGTACCAGGAATGAGATTAGAACCTCATTTTAGGGAAAAAACTGAACGATAGTTTATAGCGAATGCTATCTGGCTATGGGATACTCCTCTCTCTTAAGTACAAGTATTTCTTTGTGAACTGTTCCTAAGATCTGTGGTTTGTCATGTAGGCTGAGAGGGGTGTATCTTGGCTATAAAAGATCTTTGTCATTTTCTGTAGTCACTTTCAATGGTTCATTAGAGATGGCGCATCATTGAAAGTCAAAAGGCCATTGCAAAGCTCTTATTATTAAAGATGTAGTTTAAATATAACTCTGACTGGTGTGTGAAGTTTGTAACTCTCCTCAATTGGTAAAGCAGAAATAAGCCACCACAAATTTTACATGAAGTTTAATTATGTGACCTGCTTCAGCTGGTAATTGAAGAACTTAAAAATGTTTTACTTAAGCGAAGCAGTCATTTTAAATATTATACATGAAGGGAGGTTAGACTGGGGAACAAAGTAACACAGCTAAATAACTCCAATTAGAAACCATGTAGAGAGCTCTTATTCAATGTGATAATGGTTGTGTCACGACTCCTACCGAAGGTGGCTCCCCTTCCCGTTCAGGTGGCGCTCGGCGGTCATCGTCACCGGTCTACTAGCTGCTACCGATCCCTTTTCCCCTTTTCGTTTTGTTGGGTCTAATTGGCTTCACCTGTTCCTTGTTTGGTGTTTTGGGTTGGGGTTATTTAAGTTCAGTTAGCCCGCCTGTGTCCGTGCTTGTTTGCTGATTTTGGTCAAGGAGTGTTCCTGTCTTTTGGATTGTCCGCTGTACAGCGTATGTACCTGCGTAGTACATTTTTGGAGTGTTGTGCGTCACCCTCTTTGTGCGCAGTGTTTGTACGGAAATAAAGTGTTTTTCCGAATCCTCTGCTCTCTGCGCCTGACTCCACTGAAGAATCAACAGCTGCTGAGTCTGAGGTGTTAACCAGCCCAGTGCTGCTCTGACCACAGTGTTGTTAGGAAACATTTTCTAACTCTACATACACAGCCTTGTGTCAACTCTTACTGTGAACTACTTCAGTTACTGGAAATAAACTCAGCAGTGGTCAGACCACAATACACCAACATAAACAACACCAATAAATGAAACCATTATTTCAGACTATAGATACAGAATACACCAAGTAGGACACATCTTCCTCTGTTTCATTCAGTAGGACACATCTTCCTCCATTTCATTCAGTTGGACACATCTTCCTCCATTTCATTCAGTTGGACACATCTTCCTCCATTTCATTCAGTAGGACACATCTTCCTCCATTTCATTCAGTAGGACACATCTTCCTCCATTTCATTCAGTTGGACACATCTTCCTCCATTTCATTCAGTAGGACACATCTTCCTCCATTTCATTCAGTTGGACACATCTTCCTCCATTTCATTCAGTTGGACACATCTTCCTCCATTTCATTCAGTTGGACACATCTTCCTCTGTTTCATTCAGTAAGACACATCTTCCTCCATTTCATTCAGTTGGACACATCTTCCTCCATTTCATTCAGTTGGACACATCTTCCTCCATTTCATTCAGTAGGACACATATTCCTCCATTTCATTCAGTAGGACACATCTTCCTCCATTTCATTCAGTAGGACACATCTTCCTCCGTTTCATTCAGTTGGACACATCTTCCTCCGTTTCATTCAGTTTGAACATCTTCCTCCGTTTCATTCAGTTTGAACATCTTCCTCCGTTTCATTCAGTTGGACACATCTTCCTCCATTTCATTCAGTTGGACACATCTTCCTCCATTTCATTCAGATGGACACATCTTCCTCCATTTCATTCAGTAGGACACATCTTCCTCCGTTTCAGTCTGTTGGACACATCTTCCTCCGTTTCAGTCAGTTAGACACATCTTCCTCCATTTCATTCAGTTGGACACATCTTCCTCCGTTTCAGTCAGTTGGACACATCTTCCTCCGTTTCAGTCAGTTAGACACATCTTCCTCCATTTCATTCAGTTGGACACATCTTCCTCCGTTTCATTCAGTTGGACACATCTTCCTCCATTTCATTCAGTTGGACACATCTTCCTCCGTTTCATTCAGTTGGACACATCTTCCTCCGTTTCATTCAGTTGGACACATCTTCCTCCGTTTCATTCAGTTGGACACATCTTCCTCCGTTTCATTCAGTAGGACACATCTTCCTCCATTTCATTCAGTTGGCCACATCTTCCTTCATTTCATTCAGTAGGACACATCTTCCTCCATTTCATTCAGTAGGACACATCTTCCTCCATTTCATTCAGTTGGACACATCTTCCTCCGTTTCATTCAGTTGGACACATCTTCCTCCGTTTCATTCAGTTGGACACATCTTCCTCCGTTTCATTCAGTTGGACACATCTTCCTCCGTTTCATTCAGTAGGACACATCTTCCTCCATTTCATTCAGTTGGCCACATCTTCCTCCATTTCATTCAGTTGGACACATCTTCCTTCATTTCATTCAGTAGGACACATCTTCCTCCATTTCATTCAGATATAAACATATCTGCAATGTAGGTAAGGCCTTTATGAGACATCATACTAAACATTTGGAGTTCATTGAGTTTTTGTGTCAGAGGCCTTGTGGAATATTAATGAATGTGAACTCAGCAACCGTAACCTCGGTGCTGCTATTCCATGGAAAGAGCAGATAACATTTCACAACATTTTCAACACGGCACCTGAATTGTGTCTTTGTATTTTGTGTCTGTTTTTTCTTTCTTCTGAAAGACAATCCTCAATTCACAATTTAACTTAATTTATTACAATTTTATTTCAGTTCATTCATCCAATTCACAAGATCAACGTTTCCCTATTTTTTTGGAAACAAAATGAGTGAAATGTAATTTTAATTGTCAACTGACTACTTAAGTAACTCTTGTCTGAAACCAGAACGGCCCAAAGGACAAGAGCCTCTTGTTTCTGTAGCAAGGAGCAGCGTGATGTACCAGTACTGGACAGGAAGATAGTCTGTTAGAAGGCCTTGTACTCCATCATCTCCTTAATGCTGAGTGCCAAGCAGAGACACATCTGGTCCCATTTTTTATAGTCTTTGGTATGACTCAACCAGGGATCAAACCCCAATCCCCTATCAGGGTGGATATTCTACCCACTAGGCAACTAAGTTGACTGTTGCAAGTCCAATAATTATGTCAGACAGGACTCATTTAAACAGACAAGTACAGGTTTTCTGGTCAATGTAATAAACAAAATGAAAAGGAAGTTGACTGCTTGCAGGCCGGGTGCTCTGTTTACTTCAGACACACCTTCTCCCAGAAATCATGACAGAAGAGTTCCTCATTCAGTAAGATAATATTTATTCAGTGACATCCTGAGGCATTGATAGATCATGAGAGAGGAAGAAAAACTCTCAGTGTACACAGTCACTACATCCGGGTTCAGCATCTAGGAGAACAGAGAGGGTACATTCATTCTGCATTAAACTAACAAGTCAAGGTTCACCTGGGGAATTTGATAATCAGTTGGCCAGACAACCGTCAGTAGAAGGAAGGGCAGGAGGTTAAAAACATTCAACATGACTTTTCCTCCTAAGATTTTGTTTATGAAATCATGTTCAAACAAAGTCAATGTGTTAAAAGTTCACTTTGATCCAAAACGCAAAAATAACAGCTTGCAACTGTACAGCTGATGAATGCACCATCATAACCGGTCATTTAATGATGAATTAGAGAGAAGATCAATTCCTGATTGATCTCTACAGCTTCAATCCAAAAACAAATACCCAAGTCTCCCCATTTCTTTAAAACACTTATCTAGGAAAAGCCAAGCTTACTAGGGCTCTTTCATACCGTCCCTAGGAGGGATCCGTCACTTTGAGTGGGTTGTGTCACTGATGTGATCTTCCTGTCTGGGTTGCCCCCCCCCCCCCTTGTGTTGTGCCGTGGCGGAGATCTTTGTGGGCTATACTCGGTCTTGTCTCAGGATGGTAAGTTGGTGGTTGAAGATATCCCTCTAGTGGTATGGGGGCTGTGCTTTGGCAAAGTGGGTGGGGTTATATCCTTCCTGTTTGGCCCTGTCCGGGGGTGTCATCTGACCCCTCCTGTCTCGGCCTCCAGTATTTATGCTGCAGTAGTTTGTGTCGGGGGGCTAGGGTCAGTTTGTTATATCTGGAGTACTTCTCCTGTCCTATTCGGTGTCCTGTGTGAATATAAGTTTTATCTCTCTAATTCTCTCTTTCTTTCTCTCTCTCAGAGGACCTGAGCCCTAGGACCATGCCTCAGGACTACCTGACATGATGACTCCTTGCTGTCCCCAGTCCACCTGGCCGTGCTGCTGCTGCAGTTTCAACTGTTCTGCCTGTGATTATTATTATTGGACCATGCTGGTCATTTATGAACATTTGAACATCTTGGCCATGTTCTGTTATAATCTCCACCCGGCACAGCCAGAAGAGGACTGGCCACCCCACATTGCCTGGTTCCTCTCTAGGTTTCTTCCTAGGTTTTGGCCTTTCTAGGGGGTTTTTCCTAGCCACCGTGCTTCTACACCTGCATTGCTTGCTGTTTGGGGTTTTAGGCTGGGTTTCTGTACAGCACCTCGAGATATCAGCTGATGTACGAAGGGCTATATAAATACATTTGATTTGATTTGACATGACATTCTCAATGGTAGATTTACATGAAAATGTATAATTCCCATGGAATAGGCATTTAGGAGGTGAGTCAGTCCCATGGAATAGACCTATAGGAGGTGAGTCAGTCCCATGGAATAGACCTATAGGAGGTGAGTCAGTCCCATGGAATAGACCTATAGGAGATGAGTCAGTCCCATGGAATAGACCTATAGGAGGTGAGTCAGTCCCATGGAATAGACCTATAGGAGGTGAGTCAGTCCCATGGAATAGACCTATAGGAGGTGAGTCAGTCCCATGGAATAGACCTATAGGAGGTGAGTCAGTCCCATGGAATAGGCCTATAGGAGGTGAGTCAGTCCCATGGAATAGACCTATAGGAGGTGAGTCAGTCCCATGGAATAGACCTATAGGAGGTGAGTCAGTCCCATGGAATAGGCCTATAGGAGGTGAGTCAGTCCCATGGAATAGACCTATAGGAGGTGAGTCAGTCCCATGGAATAGACTTATAGGAGGTGAGTCAGTCCCATGGAATAGACATATAGGAGGTGAGTCAGTCCCATGGAATAGGCCTATAGGAGGTGAGTCAGTCCCATGGAATAGACCTATAGGAGGTGAGTCAGTCCCATGGAATAGACTTATAGGAGGTGAGTCAGTCCCATGGAATAGACCTATAGGAGGTGAGTCAGTCCCATGGAATAGGCCTATAGGAGGTGAGTCAGTCCCATGGAATAGACCTATAGGAGGTGAGTCAGTCCCATGGAATAGACCTATAGGAGGTGAGTCAGTCCCATGGAATAGGCCTATAGGAGGTGAGTCAGTCCCATGGAATAGACCTATAGGAGTTGAGTCAGTCCCATGGAATAGGCCTATAGGAGGTGAGTCAGTCCCATGGAATAGACCTATAGGAGGTGAGTCAGTCCCATGGAATAGGCCTATAGGAGGTGAGTCAGTCCCATGGAATAGATCTATAGGAGGTGAGTCAGTCCCATGGAATAGACCTATAGGAGGTGAGTCAGTCCCATGGAGTAGACCTATAGGAGGTGAGTCAGTCCCATGGAATAGACCTATAGGAGGTGAGTCAGTCCCATGGAATAGACCTATAGGAGGTGAGTCAGTCCCATGGAATAGACCTATAGGAGATGAGTCAGTCCCATGGAATAGACCTATAGGAGGTGAGTCAGTCCCATGGAATAGACCTATAGGAGGTGAGTCAGTCCCATGGAATAGACCTATAGGAGGTGAGTCAGTCCCATGGAATAGACCTATAGGAGGTGAGTCAGTCCCATGGAATAGGCCTATAGGAGGTGAGTCAGTCCCATGGAATAGACCTATAGGAGGTGAGTCAGTCCCATGGAATAGACCTATAGGAGGTGAGTCAGTCCCATGGAATAGGCCTATAGGAGGTGAGTCAGTCCCATGGAATAGACCTATAGGAGGTGAGTCAGTCCCATGGAATAGACTTATAGGAGGTGAGTCAGTCCCATGGAATAGACCTATAGGAGGTGAGTCAGTCCCATGGAATAGGCCTATAGGAGGTGAGTCAGTCCCATGGAATAGACCTATAGGAGGTGAGTCAGTCCCATGGAATAGACTTATAGGAGGTGAGTCAGTCCCATGGAATAGACCTATAGGAGGTGAGTCAGTCCCATGGAATAGGCCTATAGGAGGTGAGTCAGTCCCATGGAATAGACCTATAGGAGGTGAGTCAGTCCCATGGAATAGACCTATAGGAGGTGAGTCAGTCCCATGGAATAGGCCTATAGGAGGTGAGTCAGTCCCATGGAATAGACCTATAGGAGTTGAGTCAGTCCCATGGAATAGGCCTATAGGAGGTGAGTCAGTCCCATGGAATAGACCTATAGGAGGTGAGTCAGTCCCATGGAATAGACCTATAGGAGGTGAGTCAGTCCCATGGAATAGACCTATAGGAGGTGAGTCAGTCCCATGGAATAGACCTATAGGAGGTGAGTCAGTCCCATGGAATAGACCTATAGGAGGTGAGTCAGTCCCATGGAATAGATCTATAGGAGGTGAGTCAGTCCCATGGAATAGATCTATAGGAGGTGAGTCAGTCCCATGGAGTAGACCTATAGGAGGTGAGTCAGTCCCATGGAATAGACCTATAGGAGGTGAGTCAGTCCCATGGAATAGACCTATAGGAGGTGAGTCAGTCCCATGGAATAGACCTATAGGAGGTGAGTCAGTCCCATGGAATAGGCCTATAGGAGGTGAGTCAGTCCCATGGAGTAGACCTATAGGAGGTGAGTCAGTCCCATGGAATAGGCCTATAGGAGGTGAGTCAGTCCCATGGAGTAGACCTATAGGAGGTGAGTCAGTCCCATGGAATAGACCTATAGGAGGTGAGTCAGTCCCATGGAGTAGACCTATAGGAGGTGAGTCAGTCCCATGGAGTAGACCTATAGGAGGTGAGTCAGTCCCATGGAGTAGACCTATAGGAGGTGAGTCAGTCCCATGGAGTAGACCTATAGGAGGTGAGTCAGTCCCATGGAGTAGACCTATAGGAGGTGAGTCAGTCCCATGGAATAGGCCTATAGGAGGTGAGTGAGTCCCATGGAATAGGCCTATAGGAGGTGAGTCAGTCCCATGGAGTAGACCTATAGGAGGTGAGTCATGGAATAGACCTATAGGAGATGAGTCAGTCCCATGGAATAGACCTATAGGAGGTGAGTGAGTTCCATGGAATAGACCTATAGGAGATGAGTCACATTTGATTAGTTACAGCATTTTCCATGGAAACGTACAGAGGAGTTTGTACAAATCAACCCTGTCTGTTTTGACACCTGAAGGAGGTTGTCTCTGAGAACCAATTTAATTAATCAGTCTGTTCTGACTCAGCTCAACAGTCTCCAGTCTACCAACTGGTCTCTGTAATAACTATTTAAATCAGTCTGTCCTGACTCAGCTCAGCAGTCTCCAGTCTACCAACTGGTCTCTGTAATAACTATTTAAATCAGTCTGTCCTGACTCAGCTCAACAGTCTCCAGTCTACCAACTGGTCTCTGTAACAACTATTTAAATCAGTCTGTCCTGACTCAGCTCAGCAGTCTCCAGTCTACCAACTGGTCTCTGTAATAACTATTTAAACCAGTCTGTCCTGACTCAGCTCAACAGTCTCCAGCCTAACAACTGGTCTCTGTAATAACTATTTAAATCAGTCTGTCCTGACTCAGCTCAACAGTCTCCAGTCTACCAACTGGTCTCTGTAATAACTATTTAAATCAGTCTGTCCTGACTCAGCTCAACAGTCTCCAGTCTACCAACTGGTCTCTGTAATAACTATTTAAATCAGTCTGTCCTGACTCAGCTCAACAGTCTCCAGTCTACCAACTGGTCTCTGTAATAACTATTTAAATCAGTCTGTCCTGACTCAGCTCAACAGTCTCCAGTCTACCAACTGGTCTCTGTAATAACTATTTAAATCAGTCTGTCCTGACTCAGCTCAGCAGTCTCCAGTCTACCAACTGGTCTCTGTAATAACTATTTAAATCAGTCTGTCCTGACTCAGCTCAACAGTCTCCAGTCTACCAACTGGTCTCTGTAACTTCATCTTTGTCTCTGTGGTGTACAGTCTTCAGGTGATGATGGGGGTATTGAATCATCTCTCTACTCTCCTCCTCCTCTCTCTCCTTCCTCCTGCTCTCTCTCGTGTAGTGGAGAAGTTCTTCCTGGAGGGGACAACTCCAAATCTCACGTTATTATGGTTGGTGGGACAGTCCAGGATCAAAACCGCTACAAGCCGATTTGCCAGTTGTTCAACAACATCTGGATCACTCGATATTCACCACAAGAGGTCGAGAAGAGAGAATAGGTCAAGAAGAGAATAGGTCGAGAAGAGAATAGCTCGAGAATAGAGAGAGAGAGGGTAGAGGCAGGGCGCTGCATCCAACTGGCAATTTAATTCAAAGTTAATTTTATTAAAATGACTAAATGTGTCTATACATCAATATAGGTCAAATATAGGTCTATACTATATATAGGTCTATACTACCCTGTGTCAGCAGTAGCCTATAGGTCTATACTACCCTGTGTCAGCAGTAGTCTATAGGTCTATATTACCCTGTGTCAGCAGTAGCCTATAGGTCTATACTACCCTGTGTCAGCAGTAGTCTATAGGTCTATATTACCCTGTGTCAGCAGTAGACTATAGGTCTATACTACCCTGTGTCAGTAGTAGTCTATAGGTCTATACTACCCTGTGTCAGCAGTAGACTATAGGTCTATACTACCCTGTGTCAGTAGTAGTCTATAGGTCTATACTACCCTGTGTCAGTAGTAGACTATAGGTCTATACTACCCTGTGTCAGCAGTAGTCTATAGGTCTATACTACCCTGTGTCAGCAGTAGTCTATAGGTCTATATTACCCTGTGTCAGCAGTAGCCTATAGGTCTATACTACCCTGTGTCAGCAGTAGTCTATAGGTCTATACTACCCTGTGTCAGCAGTAGTCTATAGGTCTATATTACCCTGTGTCAGCAGTAGTCTATAGGTCTATACTACCCTGTGTCAGCAGTAGTCTATAGGTCTATATTACCCTGTGTCAGCAGTAGTCTATAGGTCTATACTACCCTGTGTCAGCAGTAGTCTATAGGTCTATATTACCCTGTGTAAGCAGTAGCCTATAGGTCTATACTACCCTGTGTCAGCAGTAGTCTATAGGTCTATACTACCCTGTGTCAGCAGTAGCCTATAGGTCTATACTACCCTGTGTCAGCAGTAGTCTATAGGTCTATATTACCCTGTGTAAGCAGTAGTCTATAGGTCTATACTACCCTGTGTCAGCAGTAGTCTATAGGTCTATACTACCCTGTGTCAGCAGTAGTCTATAGGTCTATATTACCCTGTGTCAGTAGTAGTCTATAGGTCTATACTACCCTGTGTCAGCAGTAGTCTATAGGTCTATATTACCCTGTGTCAGTAGTAGTCTATAGGTCTATACTACCCTGTGTCAGCAGTAGTCTATAGGTCTATATTACCCTGTGTCAGTAGTAGTCTATAGGTCTATATTACCCTGTGTCAGCAGTAGTCTATAGGTCTATACTACCCTGTGTCAGCAGTAGTCTATAGGTCTATATTACCCTGTGTCAGTAGTAGTCTATAGGTCTATACTACCCTGTGTCAGCAGTAGTCTATAGGTCTATATTACCCTGTGTCAGTAGTAGTCTATAGGTCTATACTACCCTGTGTCAGCAGTAGTCTATAGGTCTATATTACCCTGTGTCAGTAGTAGTCTATAGGTCTATACTACCCTGTGTCAGCAGTAGCCTATAGGTCTATACTACCCTGTGTCAGCAGTAGTCTATAGGTCTATATTACCCTGTGTCAGCAGTAGCCTATAGGTCTATACTACCCTGTGTCAGCAGTAGCCTATAGGTCTATACTACCCTGTGTCAGCAGTAGCCTATAGGTCTATATTACCCTGTGTCAGCAGTAGCCTATAGGTCTATACTACCCTGTGTCAGCAGTAGTCTATAGGTCTATATTACCCTGTGTCAGCAGTAGTCTATAGGTCTATATTACCCTGTGTCAGCAGTAGCCTATAGGTCTATACTACCCTGTGTAAGCAGTAGTCGTTAGGTCTATACTACCCTGTGTCAGCAGTAGTCTATAGGTCTATATTACCCTGTGTCAGCAGTAGTCTATAGGTCTATACTACCCTGTGTCAGCAGTAGCCTATAGGTCTATACTAGCCTGTGTCAGCAGTAGCCTATAGGTCTATATTACCCTGTGTCAGCAGTAGTCTATAGGTCTATACTACCCTGTGTCAGCAGTAGCCTATAGGTCTATACTACCCTGTGTCAGCAGTAGTCTATAGGTCTATACTACCCTGTGTCAGCAGTAGTCTATAGGTCTATACTACCCTGTGTAAGCAGTAGTCTATAGGTCTATATTACCCTGTGTCAGCAGTAGACTATAGGTCTATATTACCCTGTGTCAGCAGTAGCCTATAGGTCTATACTACCCTGTGTCAGCAGTAGTCTATAGGTCTATATTACCCTGTGTCAGCAGTAGACTATATGTCTATATTACCCTGTGTCAGCAGTAGCCTATAGGTCTATACTACCCTGTGTCAGCAGTAGACTATACTACCCTGTGTCAGTAGTAGTCTATAGGTCTATACTACCCTGTGTCAGCAGTAGTCTATAGTTCTATATTACCCTGTGTCAGTAGTAGTCTATAGGTCTATACTACCCTGTGTCAGTAGTAGTCTATAGGTCTATATTACCCTGTGTCAGCAGTAGCCTATAGGTCTATACTACCCTGTGTCAGCAGTAGTCTATAGGTCTATACTACCCTGTGTCAGTAGTAGTCTATAGGTCTATACTACCCTGTGTCAGCAGTAGTCTATAGGTCTATATTACCCTGTGTCAGCAGTAGCCTATAGGTCTATACTACCCTGTGTCAGCAGTAGACTATAGGTCTATACTACCCTGTGTCAGCAGTAGTCTATAGGTCTATACTACCCTGTGTCAGCAGTAGTCTATAGGTCTATATTACCCTGTGTCAGCAGTAGTCTATAGGTCTATACTACCCTGTGTCAGCAGTAGCCTATAGGTCTATACTACCCTGTGTCAGCAGTAGTCTATAGGTCTATACTACCCTGTGTCAGCAGTAGTCTATAGGTCTATATTACCCTGTGTCAGCAGTAGTCTATAGGTCTATATTACCCTGTGTCAGCAGTAGTCTATAGGTCTATACTACCCTGTGTCAGCAGTAGTCTATAGGTCTATATTACCCTGTGTCAGCAGTAGTCTATAGGTCTATATTACCCTGTGTCAGCAGTAGTCTATAGGTCTATATTACCCTGTGTCAGCAGTAGTCTATAGGTCTATATTACCCTGTGTCAGCAGTAGTCTATAGGTCTATACTACCCTGTGTCAGCAGTAGTCTATAGGTCTATATTACCCTGTGTCAGCAGTAGTCTATAGGTCTATATTACCCTGTGTCAGCAGTAGTCTATAGGTCTATATTACCCTGTGTCAGCAGTAGTCTATAGGTCTATACTACCCTGTGTCAGCAGTAGTCTATAGGTCTATATTACCCTGTGTCAGCAGTAGTCTATAGGTCTATACTACCCTGTGTCAGCAGTAGCCTATAGGTCTATACTACCCTGTGTCAGCAGTAGCCTATAGGTCTATACTACCCTGTGTCAGCAGTAGTCTATAGGTCTATACTACCCTGTGTCAGTAGTAGTCTATAGGTCTATATTACCCTGTGTCAGCAGTAGTCTATAGGTCTATATTACCCTGTGTCAGTAGTAGTCTATAGGTCTATACTACCCTGTGTCAGTAGTAGTCTATAGGTCTATATTACCCTGTGTCAGTAGTAGTCTATAGGTCTATATTACCGTGTGTCAGTAGTAGACTATAGGTCTATATTACCCTGTGTCAGTAGTAGACTATAGGTCTATACTACCCTGTGTCAGTAGTAGACTATAGGTCTATATTACCCTGTGTCAGTAGTAGACTATAGGTCTATATTACCCTGTGTCAGCAGTAGTCTATAGGTCTATATTACCCTGTGTCAGTAGTAGACTATAGGTCTATATTACCCTGTGTCAGCAGTAGCCTATAGGTCTATACTACCCTGTGTCAGCAGTAGTCTATAGGTCTATATTACCATGTGTCAGCAGTAGTCTATAGGTCTATATTACCCTGTGTCAGCAGTAGTCTATAGGTCTATACTACCCTGTGTCAGCAGTAGCCTATAGGTCTATATTACCCTGTGTCAGCAGTAGTCTATAGGTCTATACTACCCTGTGTCAGCAGTAGCCTATAGGTCTATACTACCCTGTGTCAGCAGTAGTCTATAGGTCTATATTACCATGTGTCAGCAGTAGTCTATAGGTCTATATTACCCTGTGTCAGCAGTAGTCTATAGGTCTATACTACCCTGTGTCAGCAGTAGCCTATAGGTCTATATTACCCTGTGTCAGCAGTAGTCTATAGGTCTATACTACCCTGTGTCAGCAGTAGCCTATAGGTCTATACTACCCTGTGTCAGCAGTAGTCTATAGGTCTATATTACCCTGTGTCAGCAGTAGCCTATAGGTCTATATTACCCTGTGATTTTTGTTGTAATAAAAAAGATACTGCTAATGTCTGGAGACATAAAGTGTAGTAGAAATGTTGGTAAGACTCCAGAACTCCCATCAAAAGCTAGCCAGCTTACTGGCTACCAGAGATCTGCATGGAGGAATGGGCCAAAATACAAGCAACAGTGTGTGAAAACCTTTTGAAGACTTACAGAAAGTATTGAGACAAACTTCTGTTATTGACCAAATACTAATTTTCCACCATCATTTGCAAATAAATTCATTACAAATCCTACAAATCCTACCCCTTTCACTATAAGGTCTGTTGTGTTCTGTTGAATTCAGCGCATGTGACAAATAACATTTGGTTTGATTAGGGGAGAGAAAACAACAGCTGGTGCACGATATCTAAGGAAGTCTCGAGTCATTGCTCGACTGAGGTAGAGTTTCTCATGATAAGCTGATTACCTACTGAGAGAGAATTTTATCTATATTCTTTGCAACTGTTTACATACCACCACGGTCAGAGGCTGGAACCAAGATGGCATTGAATGAGCTGTACTCCGCCATAAGCAAACAAAAACCCTCACCCAGAGGCGGCTCTCCTACAGGGAAACTTAAATCCATTTTACCTAATTTCTATCAGCATGTTACATGTGCAACCAGAGGGAAACAAAGTCTAGATCACAATACTCCACACACAGAGACACATACAAAGTTCTCCCTCGCCCTCCATTTGGCAAATCTGACCATAATTCTATCCTCCTGATTCCTGTATACAAGCAAAAATGACAGCAGGAAGCACCAGTGACAAGATCAATAAAAAAGTGGTCAGATGAAGCAAATGCTAAACTACAGGACTGTTTTTCCATCACATCTATGTGGAACATGTTCCAGGATTCCTCCGATGGCATTGAGGAATACACCACATCTGTTATGGGCTTCATCAATAAGTGCATCGATGACGTCGTCCCCACAGTGACCGTACGTACATACCCCAACCAGAAGCCATGGATTACAGGCAGCGTCCGCACTGAGCTAGAGATGCCGCTTTCAAGGAGCGGGACTCTAACCCAGAAGCTTATAAGACATTCCACCAGTCCCTCCAACGAACCATCAAACAGGCAAAGCGTCAATACAGGACTAAGATGAAGTCGTACTACACCGGCTCTGACAATCGTCGGATGTTGCAGGGCCTTTAAACCATTACAGACTACAAAGGGAAGCACAGCCGAGAGCTGCCCAGTGACACGAGCCTTCCAGACGAACTAAACTACTTCTATGATCACACTGAAACATGCATTAGAGCATCAGCTGTTCCGGAAGACTGTGTGATCACGCTCTCCGCGGCCGAGGTGAGTAAGACCTTTAAACAGGTCAACATTCACAAGGCCGCAGAGCCGGATGGATTACCAGGACGTGTACTGCGAGCATGCGCTGACCAACTGTCTTCACTGACCTTTTCAACCTCTCCCTGTCCGAGTCTGTAATGCCAATGTGTTTTAAGCAGACCACCATAGTCTGTGCCCAAGAACACGAAGGTAACCTGCCTAAATGTCTACCGACCAGTAGCACTCACGTCTGTAGCCATGAAGTGCTTTGACAGGCTGGTCATGGTTCACATCGATACCATTATTCCAGAAACACTAGACCCACTCCAATTTGCATACTGCCCCAACAGATCCACAGATGATTCAGTCTCTATTGCACTCCACATGGACAATAGAAACACCTACAGTGACAAGAAAAAGTATGTGAACCCTTTGGAATTACCTCGATTTCTGCATAAACTGATGATAAAAATTATATCTGATCTTCATCTTAGTCACAACAACAGATAAACATAGGGCTTCGTTATTGTTCTCCAGTAATGAACATACTATTCTCCATCTTAAATTGTGTTGTTTATTTACATATTAGTGTACCTGAGGATTGATTAGAAAACGTGTTTTTGACTTTTTGAGATGAAGTTTATTGTCAGCATTATTACTTCTGGGTTAGAGTCCTTTGTATGCATTTTGAACGAGGAATGATAAGAGCAAAGCTGATCGTAGAACAGTTCTCCTCTGTACTCATTTATGAAATGTCTCAGGCTAAGAATGCTGAACAGGAAGCAGTACCCCCGCCCCCCGTCAAAGTAATGTTATTCATTCTACTCAGAAATGCCAAACTGATCCTAGTTCAGCACTCCTACTTCAAGCCACCAAGTGAATGTTGGGTATTGGGTGCTAAATGTCTTGAACAGTGGTTGAAAAATTACCCAATATTCAAACTTGAGAAAAAGTAAAGATATGTTAATAGAAAATGTCTCAAGTAAAAGTGAAATTCACCCAGTCAAATACAATGTAAACGTCATTGCTAAAAGATACTGAAGTGGTAAAATTATTATTATTTGACCTTCCATATATTAAGCAAACCAGAAAAGCACAATTCTCTTGTTTTTTTATTTAAGAAATAGCCATGGGAACACTCAGACATAATTTACAAACGAAGCATGTGTTTAGTGAGTCCTCCAGATCAGAGGCAGTAGGGATGACCAGGGATGTTCTCTGTTTAGTGAGTCCTCCAGATCAGAGGCAGTAGTGATGACCAGGGATGTTCTCTGTTTAGTGAGTCCTCCAGATCAGAGGCAGTAGGGATGACCAGGGATGTTCTCTGTTTAGTGAGTCCTCCAGATCAGAGGCAGTAGTGATGACCAGGGATGTTCTCTGTTTAGTGAGTCCTCCAGATCAGAGGCAGTAGGGATGACCAGGGATGTTCTCTGTTTAGTGAGTCCTCCAGATCAGAGGCAGTAGTGATGACCAGGGATGTTCTCTGTTTAGTGAGTCCTCCAGATCAGAGGCAGTAGGGATGACCAGGGATGTTCTCTGTTTAGTGAGTCCTCCAGATCAGAGGCAGTAGTGATGACCAGGGATGTTCTCTGTTTAGTGAGTCCTCCAGATCAGAGGCAGTAGTGATGACCAGGGATGTTCTCTGTTTAGTGAGTCCTCCAGATCAGAGGCAGTAGTGATGACCAGGGATGTTCTCTGTTTAGTGAGTCCTCCAGATCAGAGGCAGTAGGGATGACCAGGGATGTTCTCTGTTTAGTGAGTCCTCCAGATCAGAGGCAGTAGTGATGACCAGGGATGTTCTCTGTTTAGTGAGTCCTCCAGATCAGAGGCAGTAGGGATGACCAGGGATGTTCTCTGTTTAGTGAGTCCTCCAGATCAGAGGCAGTAGTGATGACCAGGGGAAGTTCTCTGTTTAGTGAGTCCTCCAGATCAGAGGCAGTAGTGATGACCAGGGATGTTCTCTGTTTAGTGAGTCCTCCAGATCAGAGGCAGTAGTGATGACCAGGGATGTTCTCTGTTTAGTGAGTCCTCCAGATCAGAGGCAGTAGTGATGACCAGGGAAGTTCTCTGTTTAGTGAGTCCTCTAGATCAGAGGCAGTAGTGATGACCAGGGGAAGTTCTCTGTTTAGTGAGTCCTCCAGATCAGAGGCAGTAGTGATGACCAGGGAAGTTCTCTGTTTAGTGAGTCCTCCAGATCAGAGGCAGTAGGGATGACCAGGGATGTTCTCTGTTTAGTGAGTCCTCCAGATCAGAGGCAGTAGTGATGACCAGGGATGTTCTCTGTTTAGTGAGTCCTCCAGATCATCGGCAGTAGTGATGACCAGGGATGTTCTCTGTTTAGTGAGTCCTCCAGATCAGAGGCAGTAGTGATGACCAGGGAAGTTCTCTGTTTAGTGTGTCCTCCAGATCAGAGGCAGTAGTGATGACCAGGGAAGTTCTCTGTTTAGTGAGTCCTCCAGATCAGAGGCAGTAGGGATGACCAGGGATGTTCTCTGTTTAGTGAGTCCTCCAGATCAGAGGCAGTAGGGATGACCAGCGATGTTCTCTGTTTAGTGAGTCCTCCAGATCAGAGGCAGTAGTGATGACCAGGGATGTTCTCTGTTTAGTGAGTCCTCCAGATCAGAGGCAGTAGGGATGACCAGGGATGTTCTCTGTTTAGTGAGTCCTCCAGATCAGAGGCAGTAGAGATGACCAGGGATGTTCTCTGTTTAGCGAGTCCACCAGATCAGAGGCAGTAGTGATGACCAGGGATGTTCTCTGTTTAGTGAGTCCTCCAGATCAGAGGCAGTAGTGATGACCAGGGATGTTCTCTGTTTAGTGAGTCCTCCAGATCAGAGGCAGTAGGGATGACCAGGGATGTTCTCTGTTTAGTGAGTCCTCCAGATCAGAGGCAGTAGTGATGACCAGGGATGTTCTCTGTTTAGTGAGTCCTCCAGATCAGAGGCAGTAGTGATGACCAGGGATGTTCTCTGTTTAGTGAGTCCTCCAGATCAGAGGCAGTAGTGGTGACCAGGGATGTTCTCTGTTTAGTGAGTCCTCCAGATCAGAGGCAGTAGTGATGACCAGGGATGTTCTCTGTTTAGTGAGTCTGCCAGATCAGAGGCAGTAGGGATGACCAGGGAAGTTCTCTGTTTAGTGAGTCCTCCAGATCAGAGGCAGTAGTGATGACCAGGGAAGTTCTCTGTTTAGTGAGTCCTCCAGATCAGAGGCAGTAGTGATGACCAGGGATGTTCTCTGTTTAGTGAGTCCTCCAGATCAGAGGCAGTAGTGATGACCAGAGAAGTTCTCTGTTTAGTGAGTCCTCCAGATCAGAGGCAGTAGTGATGACCAGGGAAGTTCTCTGTTTAGTGAGTCCTCCAGATCAGAGGCAGTAGGGATGACCAGGGATGTTCTCTGTTTAGTGAGTCCTCCAGATCAGAGGCAGTAGTGATGACCAGGGAAGTTCTCTGTTTAGTGAGTCCTCCAGATCAGAGGCAGTAGTGATGACCAGGGATGTTCTCTGTTTAGTGAGTCCTCCAGATCAGAGGCAGTAGTGATGACCACATTTTCCTGTCCGGCATTCGAAATGTATTTTTGGGTGTCAGAGAAAATGTATGGAGTAAAAAAAATGTATTATTTTATTTGGGAATGTAGTGAAGTAAAATTAAAAGCAGAGAAGGAAAGGAGATGTGTAGAAAGAGGAGAGGAGAGGAGAGGAGAGGAGAGGAGAGGAGAGGAGAGGAGAGGAGAGGAGATGTGTAGAAAGAGGAGAGGAGAGGAAGCATTATTTAATTATTGAAGGTGTAGAGGATAATGGCTGTAAAGAAACAGAAAGAGTAAAACTACTGATACAAAATTAAACACAACAGAATGTAGTGGAGTTTTAATTACATTTTTGTTAAGTAATTTACACAACTGGACTTGAAAGAAACACCTTAATTACCTCGACTAACCAGTGCCCCCACACATTGACTCTGTACCGGTACCCCCTGTATATAGCCTCCACATTGACTCTGTACCGGTACCCCCTGTATATAGCCTCCACATTGACTCTGTACCATAATACCCTGTATATAGCCTCCACATTGACTCTGTACCGGTACCCCCTGTATATAGCCTCTACATTGACTCTGTACCGGTACCCCCTGTATATAGCCTCCACATTGACTCTGTACCGGTACCCCTGTATATAGCCTCCACATTAACTCTGTACCGGTTCCCCCTGTATATAGCCTCCACATTGACTCTGTACCGGTACCCCCTGTATATAGCCTCCACATTGACTCTGTACCGGTACCCCCTGTATATAGCCTCCACATTGACTCTGTACCATAATACCCTGTATATAGCCTCCACATTGACTCTGTACCGGTACCCCCTGTATATAGCCTCCACATTGGCAATGTACCGTAGTACCCCTTGTATATAGCCTCAACATTGACTCTGTACCGGTACCCCCTGTATATAGCCTCCACATTGACTCTGTACCGGTACCCCCTGTATATAGTCTCCACATTGACTCTGTACCATAATACCCTGTATATAGTCTCCACATTGACTCTGTACCATAATACCCTGTATATAGTCTCCACATTGTACCATAAGACCCTGTATAAAGTCTCCACATTGACTCTGTACCATAATACCCTGTATATAGTCTCCACATTGACTCTGTACCAGTACCCCCTATATATAGTCTCCACATTGACTCTGTACCAGTTAGATGCCCTACATAGTGCACTACTTTAGACCCTATTGTAAAGTGGCTGTTCCACTGGATGTCATAAGGTGAATGCACCAATTTGTAAGTCGCTCTGGATAAGAGCGTCTGCTAAATGACTTAAATGTAATGTAAATGTACCCCCTATATATAGCCTCACTAATTTTATTTTACTGATGCTCTTTAATTAGTTAATTTTATTTCTCATTTTTAGTTTAACACATTGTTCTCAACTAAATTGTTGGTTAAGGGCTTGTCAGTCAGCATTTCACTGTAACATGTCGTATTCAGCGCATGTGACAAACACAATTTGATTTGTTTCACATGAAAACATGTTGTGAACCTGGTGTGACATTATTGAAACTCTGCCGCCACCTCATGGACATCAAGAGGAACTACACTGTGTAGTGTGTATGACCATACAGCCCATCTATAGTGTAACATAGTGGACCATACAGCCCATCTATAGTGTAACATAGTGGACCATACAGCCCATCTATAGTGTAACACAGTGGACCATACAGCCCATCTATAGTGTAACATAGTGGACCATACAGCCCATCTATAGTGTAACATAGTGGACCATACAGCCCATCTATAGTGTAACATAGTGGACCATACAGCCCATCTATAGTGTAACATAGTGGACCATACAGCCCATCTATAGTGTAACATAGTGGACCATACAGCCCATCTATAGTGTAACATAGTGGACCATACAGACCATCTATAGTGTAACATAGTGGACCATACAGCCCATCTATAGTGTAACATAGTGGACCATACAGCCCATCTATAGTGTAACATAGTGGACCATACAGCCCATCTATAGTGTAACATAGTGGACCATACAGCCCATCTATAGTGTAACACAGTGGGGTTGGTCTCACTTCCTGATTCGTATTATATTATTAAAAGGTCCAGAAGCCTGGGGTTGGTCTCACTTCCTGATTGGTATTATATTATTAAAAGGTCCAGAAGCCTGGGGTTGGTCTCACTTCCTGATTGGTATTATATTATTAAAAAGGTCCAGAAGCCTGGGGTTGGTCTCACTTCCTGATTGGTATTATATTATTAAAAGGTCCAGATGCCTGGGGTTGGTCTCACTTCCTGATTGGTATTATATTATTAAAAGGTCCAGAAGCCTGGGGTTGGTCTCACTTCCTGATTGGTATTATATTATTAAAAGGTCCAGAAGCCTGGGGTTGGTCTCACTTCCTGTTTGGTATTATATTATTAAAAGGTCCAGAAGCCTGGGGTTGGTCTCACTTCCTGATTGGTATTATATTATTAAAAGGTCCAGAAGCCTGGGGTTGGTCTCACTTCCTGATTGGTATTATATTATTAAAAGGTCCAGAAGCCTGGGGTTGGTCTCACTTCCTGATTGGTATTATATTATTAAAAGGTCCAGAAGCCTGGGGTCGGTCTCACTTCCTGATTGGTATTATATTATTAAAAGGTCCAGAAGCCTGGGGTTGGTCTCACTTCCTGGTTGGTATTATATTATTAAAAAGGTCCAGAAGCCTGGGGTTGGTCTCACTTCCTGATTGGTATTATATTATTAAAAGGTCCAGAAGCCTGGGGTTGGTCTCACTTCCTGGTTGGTATTATATTATTAAAAAGGTCCAGAAGCCTGGGGTTGGTCTCACTTCCTGATTGGTATTATATTATTAAAAAGGTCCAGAAGCCTGGGGTTGGTCTCACTTCCTGATTGGTATTATATTATTAAAAGGTCCAGAAGCCTGGGGTTGGTCTCACTTCCTGATTGGTATTATATTATTAAAAGGTCCAGAAGCCTGGGGTTGGTCTCACTTCCTGGTTGGTATTATATTATTAAAAAGGTCCAGAAGCCTGGGGTTGGTCTCACTTCCTGATTGGTATTATATTATTAAAAGGTCCAGAAGCCTGGGGTTGGTCTCACTTCCTGGTTGGTATTATATTATTAAAAGGTCCAGAAGCCTGGGGTTGGTCTCACTTCCTGATTGGTATTATATTATTAAAAGGTCCAGAAGCCTGGGGTTGGTCTCACTTCCTGATTGGTATTATATTATTAAAAGGTCCAGAAGCCTGGGGTTGGTCTCACTTCCTGGTTGGTATTATATTATTAAAAAGGTCCAGAAGCCTGGGGTTGGTCTCACTTCCTGATTGGTATTATATTATTAAAAGGTCCAGAAGCCTGGGGTTGGTCTCACTTCCTGGTTGGTATTATATTATTAAAAGGTCCAGAAGCCTGGGGTTGGTCTCACTTCCTGATTGGTATTATATTATTAAAAGGTCCAGAAGCCTGGGGTTGGTCTCACTTCCTGATTGGTATTATATTATTAAAAGGTCCAGAAGCCTGGGGTTGGTCTCACTTCCTGGTTGGTATTATATTATTAAAAAGGTCCAGAAGCCTGGGGTTGGTCTCACTTCCTGATTGGTATTATATTATTAAAAGGTACTGAAGCCTGGGGTTGGTCTCACTTCCTGATTGGTATTATATTATTAAAAGGTACTGAAGCCTGGGGTTGGTCTCACTTCCTGATTGGTATTATATTATTAAAAGGTCCAGAAGCCTGGGGTTGGTCTCACTTCCTGATTGGTATTATATTATTAAAAGGTCCAGAAGCCTGGGGTTGGTCTCACTTCCTGATTGGTATTATATTATTAAAAGGTACTGAAGCCTGGGGTTGGTCCATCTGCATTTATCCCACTGGACACTTCCTGATTGGTATTAACAGATTATAAATAATGACTAGTTATTCACTCTAAAATGAGATGTTTTCATTTATATGATAAAATATGGTAATTTTCCCGTTCTCTCTGTTGTGTAGTGATGGTCATTCTGTCACGGCTGTTGAATGAACAGGACCAAGGTGCAGCGTGGTGAACATATTCTCTTTATTAGAAAAGACGCCGAACAAAACAAACACTACCAAACAAACCGTGACGCTAAAGGCTAAAGGCTTACGGCTAAAGGCTAAAGGCTATGTGCCATAAACAAGTCAACTTCCCACAAAGAAAGGAGGGAAAAAGGGCTACCTAAGTATGGTTCCCAATCAGAGACAACGATAGACAGCTGTCCCAGATTGAGAGCCATACACGGACAAAACATAGAAATACAAAAACATAGAAAAACAACAGACTTCCCACCCCAAATCACACCCTGACCAAACCAAATAGAGACATTAAAAGGCACTAAGGTCAGGGCGTGACACATTCAGTCTTCTGTGAGCCGGATCATTTGTCTCGGTCCACCTAAAAAGAGACGTTCATTCGGCTCCCAAACGGCTGTTCGTTCAGTATGGCTTAGAAATGGACAAAACAATGACAAAATAGTCCATACAAATTCTAAAACGTTGACTACCATTATGTCAGATGGTGAAATGTGAGTTGAAATACATTTTTACCAAATTATTAGATGGCCTGCAACAAAAAACATGGACTGAACAAATGAGACTGGACCAGAATGATGCGTCGTCCTCTCTATATAGTTCCTGCCCTGAGGAACATGGACTGGACCAGAACGCCGTCCTCTCTATATAGTTCCTGCCCTGAGGAACATGGACTGGACCAGAACGCCGTTGATAGAGGAATTTTTAAATTCCCTTATGTTTTTATTACCAAAGCCAATCAAATTCGCACTCATTTCTAATTCATGATAAGTTGTAAGTTTATCATTTGCATGAATTAGCAAGAGACCAGTCTTAAAAAACAAGTTCAGCATTTATTCTTGATGAGTACTGACCCAAAATACAAAGAACATTACATTTTAAATCTGAAGAAGACATAAAATGACATCATCAGTTACACCCCCTCTCCCAGCCGTACAATGGCGCAGTATTCAGTCCTGGAGATAGTTTCACTCCCCTCAAACTACATTCCAACCTGCCTAAAGGATATACTTCTCTCTGCTAATGGAATCCAACCAAAACATTCTTATCTGTTTGAAGTACTATCTTATCCCTGCTTCAAAACTTTCCCAGGAGACACAGACACAATTAATTTCTGCTTACATTTTCAGTAACAGTACAATTAAGAACCCATACTTTTCAGATCATAACAAATATAGTATTAGCATGAATGGTTCTAATCATTAAAGTATACATTTGATCATCTAAACTATATTTTCCTCTATCAGCCGTCCTCTCTATATAGTTCCTGCCCTGAGGAATTACATCTTCAGAGAATGTTTTGATCATTTATCTGCAGATAATCCATGTCTGGAGCTCAACAAGCAACAGTTAACAGTTTACAAATCATGGAGCCAAATTAACATTTTTTCACATTTTTGTATTTTGACAGGAAGTTAATGCTGAGACAGGTCTCTTTTCCAGGTGAGCCCTGTATATCACCACAATACACTACACATTTTATTTATTTAACCAGGAAGGGCTCATTGAGATTAAAATTCCTGGCCAAGATAGGCAGCACCAAGTCATTACAAAAAAAAACTAGACAAACAAGATGAAAAACTACAAGTAATCTAGTAAAAACCATTGAATTCACAAGAGTATAAAACAGCAAATTAAAAACATTGACAGGTCAGGGAATCAGCATCAAAATCCGTCATCAGTGATTTAAAAACACCAATCGGGACAAGTTTTTCCAGTTTAAAAGTATTTTGTAAGGTGTTCCAAGATGATGGTGCAGAGTACATAAAAGCCCTTTTACCAAATTCAGTTCGGACATTTGGAACAGTTAGCAGGATAAAGTCCAGCGAATGAAGAGAGTACCCACCACATTTCTGAACAATAAAAATGCACAAATAAAAAGGTAGTAATCCCAAAATGGCTTTGTAAATAAAGTATACCAGTGACTGAGCCTACGAGTGACTAGAGAAGGCCAGCCAACCCTGGTATACAAAGTACAGTGGTACGTAAGGGTTTTGCAGTTTAAAATAAATCTCAAAGTGCCATGGTAAAGAGTATTAATTGATCTCAAACACTGAGTGGAAGCATTCATATATAAAATATCCCCATAGTCTAGTAAATACATAAATGTAGCTGATACTAGCCTCCTTCTGGCTTCAAAAGAAAAACAGGCCTTATTCCTAAAATAAAATCCCAATTTCAGCTTCAATTGTTTTGTAAGTTGTTGAATATGCAATTTAAGAGAGGCCGTCAATTAAAATTCCAAGATATTTATATGAGGTTACAACCTCAATCTCCTTGCCCTGACAGGTAGTAATAGGTGAAAGGTTCAGAGGTCTATTTCTTGCTTTAGAAAACACCATTAGTTTAGCCAGTATTGAGGATAAGCTTCAATTGACACAAGGTATGTTGAACAGTATGAAAAGCAGTTTGCATGTTCTGGAAAGCTTTTGTAAGAGACGAGGCACAACAGTAAATAACAGTATCATCAGCATAAAAATGAAGTTGTGCATTGGACATTTTACATCATTTATATAAATAGTGAATAAGAGAGGACCAAGTACAGAGCCTTGGGGCACACCATTCAAGACAGACAATTTAATACAACATGAGCCCATCAAATTGAGTGCACTGAGTTCTATCAGGCAGATAGTTAGCAAACCATGCAACTGCATGCTCCGAAAGACCTACAGTCAACAATCTCTGCCTTAGTATAGCATGATCAACTGTATCGAAAGCATTCGAGGGATCAATAAAAAGTGAGACACAGTGCTGTTTTTTGTCAATGGCTTCAGTGATATCATTTAAAACCTTCATGGCTGCTGTAATTGTGCAATGCTTCTTCCTGAAGCCTGATTGGTACATTGATAAAATAGAGTTAGTAAATAAAACTATTTTAGCTGTTCACCAGGGGTGACAGCTTTGAGATTGGCCTTAAAATACATGAAAAGTAAAACACGATCACAAAAAAAGACCACCTAACAACTGTCAAATGCCCCAGAGACGCCAATTCCTCCCATTTAAGTGCATTGTAGATCCTTCCAAACGCAAGGTGCAAGGAATCCAAAGGCTGATTTAGAAAAAAAAATAGCTTAAAACAGTGGGACTGTTCTGGAATTACGGTTGCTGAGTTCACATTCATTAATATCCCACAAGGCTTAGCGCCTCTGACTCAGCAACTCAAAGAAGTAACACTTGCATGTCCCGTGACCAGCAAGTCAACATATTTAGTATGATGTCTCAAAGGCCTCACATACATTGCAGATCAAATTGTATTGGTCACACACGTGGATAGCAGATATTATTGCGAGTGTAGCGAAATGCTTGTGCTTCTAGATCCATAAAAACTGCTCTCCTTCAATTGCGTTATGAATTGTTGTGCTTTAACTGAGAAGAGCCTGATAAGACTGTCCCTTCTGCAACTCCCTACGTGTGACCTCTGTCGCGACCCCGGCAATACAGAAGTCTCTCACCAACAGGGCTCCGGGCAGCCGAGCGGAAATGGAGGAAAACTCGCCTCCCTGCGGACCTGGCATCCTTTCACTCCCTCCTCTCTACATTTTCCTCCTCTGTCTCTGCTGCTAAAGCCACTTTCTACCATTCTAAATTCCAAGCATCTGCCTCTAACCCTAGGAAGCTCTTTGCCACCTTCTCCTCCCTCCTGAATCCTCCCCCCTCCTCCCTCTCTGCAGATGACTTCGTCAACCATTTTGAAAAGAAGGTCGACGACATCCGATCCTCGTTTGCTAAGTCAAACGACACCGCTGGTTCTGCTCACACTGCCCTACCCTATGCTCTGACCTCTTTCTCCCCTCTCTCTCCAGATAAAATCTGCGTCTTGTGACGGCCGGCCGCCCAACAACCTGCCCGCTTGACCCTATCCCCTCCTCTCTTCTCCAGACCATTTCCGGAGACCTTCTCCCTTACCTCACCTCGCTCATCAACTCATCCCTGACCGCTGGCTACGTCCCTCCCGTCTTCAAGAAAGCGAGAGTTGCACCCCTTCTGAAAAAACCTACACTCGATCCCTCCGATGTCAACAACTACAGACCAGTATCCCTTCTCTCTTTTCTCTCCAAAACTCTTGAGCGTGCCGTCCTTGGCCAGCTCTACCGCTATCTCTCTCAGAATGACCTTCTTGATCCAAATCAGTCAGGTTTCAAGACTAGTCATTCAACTGAGACTGCTCTTCTCTGTATCACGGAGGCGCTCCGCACTGCTAAAGCTAACTCTCTCTCCTCTGCTCTCATCCTTCTAGACCTATCGGCTGCCTTCGATACTGTGAACCATCAGATCCTCCTCTCCACCCTCTCCGAGTTGGGCATCTCCGGCGCGGCCCACGCTTGGATTGCGTCCTACCTGACAGGTCGCTCCTACCAGGTCGCGTGGCGAGAATCTGTCTCCTCACCACGCGCTCTCACCACTGGTGTCCCCCAGGGCTCTGTTCTAGGCCCTCTCTTATTCTCGCTATACACCAAGTCACTTGGCTCTGTCATAACCTCACATGGTCTCTCCTATCATTGCTATGCAGACGACACACAATTAATCTTCTCCTTTCCCCCTTCTGATGACCAGGTGGCGAATCGCATCTCTGCATGTCTGGCAGACATATCAGTGTGGATGACGGATCACCACCTCAAGCTGAACCTCAGCAAGACGGAGCTCCTCTTCCTCCCGGGAAGGACTGCCCGTTCCATGATCTCGCCATCACGGTTGACAACTCCATTGTGTCCTCCTCCCAGAGCGCTAAGAACCTTGGCGTGATCCTGGACAACACCCTGACGTTCTCAACTAACATCAAGGCGGTGTCCCGTTCCTGTAGGTTCATGCTGTACGACCCTGCCTCACACAGGAAGCGGCGCAGGTCCTAATCCAGGCACTTGTCATCTCCCGTCTTGATTACTGCAACTCGCTGTTGGCTGGGCTCCCTGCCTGTGCCATTAAACCCCTACAACTCATCCAGAACGCCGCAGCCCGTCTGGTGTTCAACCTTCCCAAGTTCTCTCACGTCACCCCGCTCCTCCGCTCTCTCCACTGGCTTCCAGTTGAAGCTCGCATCCGCTACAAGACCATGGTGCTTGCCTACGGAGCTGTGAGGGGAACGGCACCTCAGTACCTCCAGGCTCTGATCAGGCCCTACACCCAAACAAGGGCACTGCGTTCATCCACCTCTGGCCTGCTCGCCTCCCTACCACTGAGGAAGTACAGTTCCCGCTCAGCCCAGTCAAAACTGTTCGCTGCTCTGGCCCCCAATGGTGGAACAAACTCCCTCACGACGCCAGGACAGCGGAGTCAATCACCACCTTCCGGAGACACCTGAAACCCCACCTCTTCAAGGAATAGGGTAAGTAAGGGTAAGTAATCCTTCTCACCCCCAAAAAAAAAAGATTTAGATGCAAGTGGCTCTTCCACTGGATGTCATAAGGTGTATGCACCAATTTGTAAGTCGCTCTGGATAAGAGCGTCTGCTAAATGACTTAAATGTAAATGTAAATGTAACTCAGCCAGGCATTGATTGCTTCTGTATGCAATAGCTGGTCCTTTCACTATATGATTGTGCATTGTCCCTGTCAAATAAATCAGCACCTATTACAGACTACATAAACTACACCAAAGATGCCTGATATAAAAAACTAATGCTTCTGACACAGTGCCATATATGGAGTGGCAGGTAGACTAGTGGTATATACTGGGTGGCAGGTAGACTAGTGGTATATACTGAGTGGCAGGTAGACTAGTGGTATATATGGAGTGGCAGGTAGACTAGTGGTTAAGAGCGTGGGGCATCATTTCACATTTAAACCGATGACAGACTGGGATCACTGGCCTCATCTTCCTCATTCTTCGTCGTCTCCTTGTTCTTCATTACTGACGTCCACGGTTCCTGTTTAAACGGGATGGGAGACAGGATTAGAACAGAACTGTCTAATAGCACCTCACATGATCAGTCAACTAACAGTCACCTGTATTCATTCACTACAGCTACAGGGGTGGTTGTATTCATTCATTACAGCTACAGTGGTGGTTGTATTCATTCATTACAGCTACAGTGGTGGTTGTATTCATTCATTACAGCTACAGTGGTGGTTGTATTCATTCATTACAGCTACAGTGGTGGTTGTATTCATTACAGCTACAGTGGTGGTTGTATTCATTCATTACAGCTACAGTGGTGGTTGTATTCATTCATTACAGCTACAGTGGTGGTTGTATTCATTCATTACAGCTACAGTGGTGGTTGTATTCATTCATTACAGCTACAGTGGTGGTTGTATTCATTCATTACAGCTACAGTGGTGGTTGTACTCATTCATTACAGCTACAGTGGTGGTTGTATTCATTCATTACAGCTACAGTGGTGGTTGTATTCATTACAGCTACAGTGGTGGTTGTATTCATTCATTACAGCTACAGTGGTGGTTGTATTCATTCATTACAGCTACAGTGGTGGTTGTATTCATTACAGCTACAGTGGTGGTTGTATTCATTCATTACAGCTACAGTGGTGGTTGTATTCATTCATTACAGCTACAGTGGTGGTTGTATTCATTCATTACAGCTACAGTGGTGGTTGTATTCATTACAGCTACAGTGGTGGTTGTATTCATTCATTACAGCTACAGGGGTGGTTGTATTCATTCATTACAGCTACAGTGGTGGTTGTACTCATTCATTACAGCTACAGTGGTGGTTGTATTCATTACAGCTACAGGGGTGGTTGTATTCATTCATTACAGCTACAGTGGTGGTTGTATTCATTCATTACAGCTACAGTGGTGGTTGTATTCATTCATTACAGCTACAGTGGTGGTTGTATTCATTACAGCTACAGTGGTGGTTGTATTCATTACAGCTACAGTGGTGGTTGTACTCATTCATTACAGCTACAGTGGTGGTTGTATTCATTCATTACAGCTACAGTGGTGGTTGTATTCATTCATTACAGCTACAGTGGTGGTTGTATTCATTCATTACAGCTACAGTGGTGGTTGTATTCATTCATTACAGCTACAGTGGTGGTTGTATTCATTCATTACAGCTACAGTGGTGGTTGTATTCATTCATTACAGCTACAGTGGTGGTTGTATTCATTCATTACAGCTACAGTGGTGGTTGTATTCATTCATTACAGCTACAGTGGTGGTTGTATTCATTCATTACAGCTACAGTGGTGGTTGTATTCATTCATTACAGCTACAGTGGTGGTTGTATTCATTCATTACAGCTACAGTGGTGGTTGTATTCATTCATTACAGCTACAGTGGTGGTTGTATTCATTCATTACAGCTACAGTGGTGGTTGTATTCATTCATTACAGCTACAGTGGTGGTTGTATTCATTCATTACAGCTACAGTGGTGGTTGTATTCATTCATTACAGCTACAGTGGTGGTTGTATTCATTCATTACAGCTACAGTGGTGGTTGTATTCATTACAGCTACAGGGGTGGTTGTACTCATTCATTACAGCTACAGTGGTGGTTGTATTCATTCATTACAGCTACAGTGGTGGTTGTATTCATTCATTACAGCTACAGTGGTGGTTGTATTCATTCATTACAGCTACAGTGGTGGTTGTATTCATTACAGCTACAGTGGTGGTTGTATTCATTCATTACAGCTACAGTGGTGGTTGTATTCATTACAGCTACAGGGGTGGTTGTATTCATTCATTACAGCTACAGTGGTGGTTGTATTCATTCATTACAGCTACAGTGGTGGTTGTACTCATTCATTACAGCTACAGTGGTGGTTGTATTCATTCATTACAGCTACAGTGGTGGTTGTATTCATTCATTACAGCTACAGTGGTGGTTGTATTCATTCATTACAGCTACAGTGGTGGTTGTACTCATTCATTACAGCTACAGTGGTGGTTGTACTCATTCATTACAGCTACAGTGGTGGTTGTACTCATTCATTACAGCTACAGTGGTGGTTGTATTCATTACAGCTACAGGGGTGGTTGTATTCATTCATTACAGCTACAGTGGTGGTTGTATTCATTCATTACAGCTACAGGGGTGGTTGTATTCATTCATTACAGCTACAGGGGTGGTTGTATTCATTCATTACAGCTACAGGGGTGGTTGTATTCATTACAGCTACAGGGGTGGTTGTATTCATTACAGCTACAGGGGTGGTTGTATTCATTACAGCTACAGGGGTGGTTGTATTCATTCATTACAGCTACAGTGGTGGTTGTATTCATTCATTACAGCTACAGGGGTGGTTGTATTCATTCATTACAGCTACAGTGGTGGTTGTATTCATTCATTACAGCTACAGGGGTGGTTGTATTCATTCATTACAGCTACAGTGGTGGTTGTATTCATTACAGCTACAGTGGTGGTTGTATTCATTCATTACAGCTACAGTGGTGGTTGTATTCATTCATTACAGCTACAGTGGTGGTTGTATTCATTCATTACAGCTACAGGGGTGGTTGTATTCATTCATTACAGCTACAGTGGTGGTTGTATTCATTCATTACAGCTACAGGGGTGGTTGTATTCATTCATTACAGCTACAGTGGTGGTTGTATTCATTCATTACAGCTACAGTGGTGGTTGTATTCATTCATTACAGCTACAGTGGTGGTTGTATTCATTCATTACAGCTACAGTGGTGGTTGTATTCATTACAGCTACAGGGGTGGTTGTATTCATTCATTACAGCTACAGTGGTGGTTGTATTCATTCATTACAGCTACAGGGGTGGTTGTATTCATTCATTACAGCTACAGTGGTGGTTGTACTCATTCATTACAGCTACAGTGGTGGTTGTATTCATTCATTACAGCTACAGGGGTGGTTGTATTCATTCATTACAGCTACAGTGGTGGTTGTACTCATTCATTACAGCTACAGGGGTGGTTGTATTCATTCATTACAGCTACAGTGGTGGTTGTATTCATTCATTACAGCTACAGTGGTGGTTGTACTCATTCATTACAGCTACAGGGGTGGTTGTATTCATTCCAGCTACAGTGGTGGTTGTATTCATTCATTACAGCTACAGGGGTGGTTGTATTCATTACAGCTACAGTGGTGGTTGTATTCATTCATTACAGCTACAGGGGTGGTTGTATTCATTACAGCTACAGTGGTGGTTGTACTCATTCATTACAGCTACAGTGGTGGTTGTATTCATTCATTACAGCTACAGTGGTGGTTGTATTCATTCATTACAGCTACAGTGGTGGTTGTATTCATTCATTACAGCTACAGTGGTGGTTGTATTCATTCATTACAGCTACAGTGGTGGTTGTATTCATTCATTACAGCTACAGTGGTGGTTGTATTCATTCATTACAGCTACAGTGGTGGTTGTATTCATTCATTACAGCTACAGTGGTGGTTGTATTCATTCATTACAGCTACAGTGGTGGTTGTATTCATTCATTACAGCTACAGTGGTGGTTGTATTCATTCATTACAGCTACAGTGGTGGTTGTATTCATTCATTACAGCTACAGTGGTGGTTGTATTCATTCATTACAGCTACAGGGGTGGTTGTATTCATTCATTACAGCTACAGTGGTGGTTGTATTCATTCATTACAGCTACAGTGGTGGTTGTATTCATTACAGCTACAGTGGTGGTTGTATTCATTCATTACAGCTACAGTGGTGGTTGTATTCATTCATTACAGCTACAGTGGTGGTTGTATTCATTCATTACAGCTACAGTGGTGGTTGTAGCGTGAGTGGAAGTAGGGAGATTTAAATTATATCTGATATATATTTTATAAGATCTTATCTTATAAAAGTGTTGAACTAAGAGTTGACGTTGCTGAATAACAACATATGAATTTACTCATAAAAGCAGCAGCTCTTTGCTGTGTTCGTTGAGTCTCTCTAGTCATGGTTTTGAAATCTCACAGTATTTGATGCGTGTTAGAGCCTTTGTTTAACAGCCTATGGCATGAAGAAACCATGCAGACATTCATCTGAGTTCTGATTGGCCAGCGGTAGGCCTATAGGGGCACTTGATTTGCTCTCTGGGCCTGCCAGTTAGGCAGAATTCTACCTTACAGTTGAAGTCTGAAGTTTGAAGTTTACATCCATACCTTTCAGCTTATTTATTTTTTTAAATCGCATCATTGTGTGTGTACTACTGTTTGTACAGATGAACATGGTACCTTCAGGCGTTAAAGTAGTAGCTCCACCACACCAGGAAGTAACCCCACCCATAACACTACCACACCAGGAAGTAACACTACCACACCAGGAAGTAACACTACCACACCAGGAAGTAACACTACCACACCAGGAAGTAACACTACCACACCAGGAAGTAACTCCACCCCATAACACTACCACACCAGGAAGTAACACTACCACACCAGGAAGTAACACTACCACACCAGGAAGTAACACTACCACACCAGGAAGTAACACTACCACACCAGGAAGTAACACTACCACACCAGGAAGTAACACTACCACACCAGGAAGTAACACTACCACACCAGGAAGTAACACTACCACACCAGGAAGTAACTCCAACCCATAACACTACCACACCAGGAAGTAACTCTACCCCATAACACTACCACAGCAGGAAGTAACACTACCACACCAGGAAGTAACACTACCACACCAGGAAGTAACACTACCACACCAGGAAGTAACACTACCACACCAGGAAGTAACACTACCACACCAGGAAGTAACACTACCACACCAGGAAGTAACACTACCACACCAGGAAGTAACACTACCACACCAGGAAGTAACACTACCACACCCGGAAGTAACACTACCACACCCGGAAGTAACTCTACCCCGTAACACTACCACACCAGGAAGTAACTCCAACCCATAACACTACCACACCTGGAAGTAACTCCACCCCATAACACTACCACACCAGGAAGTAACACTACCACACCAGGAAGTAACACTACCACACCCGGAAGTAACACTACCACACCAGGAAGTAACTCTACCCCGTAACACTACCACACCTGGAAGTAACTCCAACCCATAACACTACCACACCAGGAAGTAACTCTACCCCATAACACTACCACAGCAGGAAGTAACACTACCACACCAGGAAGTGACACTACCACACCAGGAAGTAGCACTACCACACCAGGAAGTAGCACTACCACACCAGGAAGTAACTCCAACCCATAACACTACCACACCAGGAAGTAACTCCACCCCATAACACTACCACACCAGGAAGTAACTCTACCCCGTAACACTACCACACCAGGAAGTAACTCCACCCCATAACACTACCACACCAGGAAGTAACTCTACCCCGTAACACTACCACACCAGGAAGTAACTCTACCCCGTAACACTACCACACCAGGAAGTAACTCTAACCCGTAACACTACCACACCAGGAAGTAACTCCACCCCATAACACTACCACACCAGGAAGTAACTCCACCCCATAACACTACCACACCAGGAAGTAACTCTACCCCATAACACTACCACACCAGGAAGTGTGACTTACCTTTCTGAAGGTCAATATCCCTTTTCTTATCAACAGGTAGAGACATCCAGCTACAGCTTCAACAAGAACTGTGACAAGAACTGCTCCAAGAACTGTCAGCCAGCAGGAATGACAAGTCTTAGGAAACATCTGATCTGAAACACAGGAAGTAGAATTATTACAATACCTAATGCTTATTACACATGAAAGGACTTTTATACAGGATTTACTTTACAGATCGTGCCTTCATTCAAATATCCAAAACTCTCACCTGGAACATGAACCTGTCTCTCCTTCATGTGTTTGATCTGCAACTGTTGAACGCGACAGGTGAAGGTGTTGTTGTCACAGTTCGGGACGGTGACATGGCTTGTCACAGTGTAGCAGCCTTCACGGTCTCTGGACGTCTCTGTAGGTCCAGCAGCAGGGAGGACGCGTCCCTGAGCGTCACACCACTCCATGACAGGCTCTGGGTAGCAGCCTTCAGCCTCACACCGCAGTACCACCTTATCGCCTTCTATTCCCTCAATGATGATAACTGGTCTGGACACAGCACCTATACAGGTACACAGCTATACCGCGGCTTTCAGCCAATCACCATTCAGGGCTCCAACCACCTAGTTTATAATGTTTGTGATATCAGACCGTATACCACAGGTATGACAAAACAGTACTTTTGAACTGCTCTGTTACCTTGGTAACCTGTTTACAATAGCAATAAGGCAACTCGGGGTTAGTAGTATATGGCCAATCTACAGTATGTAACTAATACTCATCATGCAATGGACTTGACATTGAACTCACCCTTGATTTCATGCGATCTGTCTCTTAAGGGGGTTTGGGTGGTCAGCAGGTGTGTTGACTCACCAACAAGCAGTTGAATGACGGTTTTCTGGTGGTTCAGCAGTGGAATGTAACAGGTGTAGTTTCCAGCATCGGAGAGTTTCACTCTGGTCAACTTTAAACTAGTGTTGCCGTTCTCTAGTTCTTCTTTAAACAGTGACGTCCTTCCCCCGAAGACTGGATTCTGGAGCACAAGATCGTCCTTCTCATCTCTGTAAAGATGGACCTCTTTTGGTTTTAGGTCCGGTCTCTGCCACTCTATTGACTGATGCACAGCGCTGACTGTGTGTCTCAGGGTGCAAGGCAGGATGACGTCATCACCAACTAAGGCCACAATGGGTTGAACTGCCAGTGAGAAAAACAGATTACAGATTCATATACCTTTGAGACAAAGCAAGACATATGCCTACTGAATGTTGAGCAGGTTGACAGTGACTCCCACAACAGCTAAGGTCATGTCTATGAACATTGACTAACATCAATCCTACAAAAGTGAACTTTACTCTCATACACAATTGAATAAAGCGTCTCACTAAATAGTAGGGATCCGTTAGAACAATCGGTTTATTGATGAGTTGATCGGAGGTGTTTGAATCAATCACAGATATGAAAAAGGCTGTGTTTCCACAGACAGCTGATCTCTCTTTAGTGAGAGCTTTCACATGACGCTAGGCGACCTCAGGAGACACTTTTAAAAGGTCCAATCTGAAGATCAAATCATTTCTGGGTAACTTAAGTTAAGTTAAAGAGATCACGTTTTTTTTGTGATAGAATAGAAGTGGCATCTCCAACACTAAAATGGCATAATAATCATGTTCACAATGCCACAGCATTATTCCAACCTCAGTGTGTAAATATAAAACACAGGAGAGGAAATCAGATGTTTGACTGCACTGGGCCTTTAATAGTTCTCCTGAACAGTTAGTTAGTTACCTGCAGACATTTCTTTAAAGCGGCAATCAGCTGTTGAAACGATAACAAAGGCTATTCCGTGTTTCGGTTAAAAGCTTTAAAACCACAGTTAATAGCAATACCTGACCATGACAGCAAGATGTTACACCTGCAAATCAGTGTACACGACAAAATAAACTTTGATTTGGCCCCGGTTTACAAGAAGCATCTTAAGGCTACGTTTAATCGTTAGAACCGTAGGATCCTATCCGATGCTTTCGGGAAACCGGGGCCTATCCCATTCTACAGAAGCTGTATATAATCCACATTAGTCCTAGCAAGCTAACTTACTTACCAACTGTATCACTAGATGTTGATGATATTCCGATGATGTACATTGACATTGTACACAACCAGAAGGGCAAAGAAGTCTTCATATTGGCTGACTGGCCTAGTTAAATAAAGGTTTTTGTTTCTCGGCAGTTGTTGTCCAATGTTATTGTTGTGTATTGATATTCTAGTATCATACTCTATACCTTCTACTGCACCTGTATCCACTCCTTGTTTAACTACGTTGAAACGCATTAACCAACGCGTTAATTTATACTCCCGTCTCATGTCATGTCCTGTCCTTATATTAGTCGCTTTAGAAAAACGCAAGTCGAGTAATGCACGCTAGCTTTTGACCCGCCTGAGTGCCTGCAATAGGCTGAGCAAGTTTAAACCACGCCCAGTCTCTACTGTGATAGGCCAACAGACGGGTTGGAACTGTCTATCACAGTATAAAGAATACCGTTTTACGACGTTCTGGTGCTGCTCAGGCAGTTTAGGGTGTTGATTAAGGACCTAGTAATTGAGGAATTTAACCGTTTTTCTGTTGTGTTTTGTATTGATTCATGTTTTATCTTACATTGTAATTGGTGTTGTATTGTTGTGATAGCTAGCAAACGTACTTACCGCCTGTGTGACTTGATGTTATAATAATGATGTACATTAAAAGTGAACACAACACGCAGACCGAATAAGTCTTCATATTGTCCCGTTAAAGACAGAAGTTATGTAGAACTATAGGAATATGTCAATCTGTGCGACAGGATACATTGACATTACCGATGAGTTATCAGCAGCAAAAATACTCTCCCAAGTCTCCCCCTTTTTGCTGAATAAAGTTGCATTGCGTCAAACTCGGTACTGACTGGGAAGCGGTGTTCCGCCGCGTGCTTATAGTGTACAGGAAGTGAGCCAATATTTGTACTGCTGTCTCAACACACACACACACACACTCACCACCAACCTGTCAAATCAAATCCAATCAAATTGTATTGGTCATATACACATGGTTAGCCTGTCAGGGTGGGTTTAATTTGTGGAACGTTCCTATAGGAATCTGTTCCAAAAACGTTGTAAATAACAAGGTTGTAATGCGGCGCAATAAGATACCGGGCAGGGAGTGGCCTATGAAATGCAAGTGTTTTACTCACCACGTTTATTCCGGAACATGTCTGTCTTCATTCTGGTAGCCTCCACCGTCTCTCATTCGTTGTTTTAGTTCATTTTCCGGTGTGTCGGCATTCGGCAGGTGAACTCTACTGCGCGTCTATTAGGCTCTCTCTGTGGTTAACATGTAATTTAACTAATGACTACTCGCTCCAATATTTGATTTGCTAGGTGGCTTGTACACAACTGTTACCGATGACACGGTATATACCAGCCTCCTCGTAATCCAGAAGCATACATTGTATTTAGCCAAATTCTCTCTGTCTTAATCCTGTTGCCCAAATATAGCAGGTAACTTGTGTCGATGTTGTTGAGTTCATCTTGCCTAGTTAAATAAATATTAAATAAATGAGAAATGTTAAAATATATGCTTAGCCTATTTCAGGTAACATCAAGATGCTCGACTCACGACAGCTGATTTTGAATAGCGTGGTGTAGTTCCTCTTGATGTCCACTAGGGGTCAGCACAGTTTCAATAATGTCACACCAGGTTCACAACATGTTTTCATGTGTAACAAATACAATTGTATTTGTTACATGCGCCGAATACTACATGTGTAGATCTTAATGTGAAATGCTGAATACTACATGTGTAGATCTTACAGTGAAATGATGAATACAACAGGTGTAGTAGACCTTACAGTGAAATGCTGAATACAACAGGTGTAGTAGACCTTACAGTGAAATGCTGAATACAACAGGTGTAGTAGACCTCACAGTGAAATGCTGAATACAACAGGTGTAGTAGACCTCACAGTGACATGCTGAATAAAACAGGTGTAGTAGACCTCACAGTGACATGCCGAATAAAACAGGTGTAGTAGACCTCACAGTGAAATGCTGAATACAACAGGTGTAGTAGACCTTACAGTGAAATGATGAATACAACAGGTGTAGTAGACCTCACAGTGAAATGCTGAATACAACAGGTGTAGTAGACCTCACAGTGAAATGCTGAATACAACAGGTGTAGTAGACCTTACAGTGAAATGCTGGATACAACAGGTGTAGTAGACCTTACAGTGAAATGCTGAATACAACAGGTGTAGTAGACCTCACAGTGAAATGCTGAATACAACAGGTGTAGTAGACCTCACAGTGACATGCTGAATAAAACAGGTGTAGTAGACCTCACAGTGACATGCTGAATAAAACAGGTGTAGTAGACCTCACAGTGACATGCTGAATACAACAGGTGTAGTAGACCTTACAGTGAAATGATGAATACAACAGGTGTAGTAGACCTCACAGTGAAATGCTGAATACAACAGGTGTAGTAGACCTTACAGTGAAATGCTGAATACAACAGGTGTAGTAGACCTCACAGTGAAATGCTGAATACAACAGGTGTAGTAGACCTTACAGTGAAATGCTGGATACAACAGGTGTAGTAGACCTTACAGTGAAATGCTGAATACAACAGGTGTAGTAGACCTCACAGTGAAATGCTGAATACAACAGGTGTAGTAGACCTCACAGTGAAATGCTGAATACAACAGGTGTAGTAGACCTCACAGTGAAATGCTGAATACAACAGGTGTAGTAGACCTTACAGTGAAATGCTGGATACAACAGGTGTAGTAGACCTCACAGTGAAATGCTGAATACAACAGGTGTAGTAGACCTCACAGTGAAATGCTGAATACAACAGGTGTAGTAGACCTCACAGTGAAATGCTGAATACAACAGGTGTAGTAGACCTTACAGTGAAATGCTGGATACAACAGGTGTAGTAGACCTTACAGTGAAATGCTGAATACAACAGGTGTAGTAGACCTCACAGTGAAATGCTGAATACAACAGGTGTAGTAGACCTTACAGTGAAATGCTGGATACAACAGGTGTAGTAGACCTCACAGTGAAAAGCTGAATACAACAGGTGTAGTAGACCTCACAGTGAAATGCTGGATACAACAGGTGTAGTAGACCTCACAGTGAAATGCTGAATACAACAGGTGTAGTAGAACTCACAGTGAAATGCTGAATACAACAGGTGTAGTAGACCTCACAGTGAAATGCTGAATACAACAGGTGTAGTAGACCTTACAGTGAAATGCTGAATACAACAGGTGTAGTAGACCTAACAGTGAAATGCTGAATACAACAGGTGTAGGTAGACCTCACAGTGAAATGCTGAATACAACAGGTGTAGTAGACCTCACAGTGAAATGCTGAATACAACAGGTGTAGTAGACCTCACAGTGAAATGCTGAATACAACAGGTGTAGTAGACCTCACAGTGAAATGCTGAATACAACAGGTGTAGTAGACCTCACAGTGAAATGCTGAATACAACAGGTGTAGTAGACCTTACAGTGAAATGCTGAATACAACAGGTGTAGTAGACCTCACAGTGAAATGCTGACTTACAAGCCCTGAACCAACAATTGATTTTGAAGAAAAATATGTGCTAAAAATCCTGACTCAGCTCAGCAGTCTCATCAACCCTCTCCAACCCTCCCCAAGACCAAATATAAAACATGATGCTATTTAAAAAAGTGTGAAGCCCATCAACTCTTCATTTACCAGATTACAGTTTGAATCGGACAGCAGCCAATCAAATTGTGCCAGCGGAGGAAAAGTTGTGCGTGGCAGTGCAGAGGAACGTCGGCGGGTGAGTTCAGATGGAGCCCTTGGAAAGATGATACCCAACATTATCATTTTCGGATATAAAGACTAAACTGTATCAACAAATAACGTATTGCAACTTGCAAAACATGAAGAGAATGACAGACAGAGGAGCAACAACTTCCAACTTTGTTCTACATTTGAAGAAGGAACGGTAAGTCCTGGTTAATATAGTAGCCGACAGCTATATATTTTATTACTTTACTGGTGTATCATGTAGGCTAACGTAACGTTAAATCAATGAGCCTCCACACAGTCAGTCAGTGTGGGAACGTGATCATTGCACCCAAGATTGAGCTACTATATATTTATTTTAATGATTTGCATAAATGTAATATACTAACTATTACTCTTGTTAAATAAATGAAATGGTTTTACATTTGGTGAAGAGCACATTATGACTTGTTGTTTGACCACCACGGTGGGAACCACACATGCGGAGATCATCCGTTCACCTACTCTGCGTCTCACAAAGACATCACACCTCCTCCTCCATGCTTCACGGTGGGAACCACACATGCGGAGATCATCCATTCACCTACTCTGCGTCTCACAAAGACTCGGCGGTTGGAACCAAAAATCTCCAATTTGTACAGATTTCCACCGGTCTAATGTCCATTGCTCGTGTTTCTTGACCCAAGTTCGTCTCTTCTTCTTGTTGGTGTCCTTTATAATGTTGTTTCTTTGCAGCAATTTGACCATAAAGGCCTGATTCACACAGTCTCCTCTGAACAGTTGATGATGAGATGTGTCTGTTACTTGAACTCTGTGATGCATTTATTTGGGCTGCAATTTCTGAGGCTGGTAACTCTAATGAATTTATCCTCTGCAGCAGAGGTAACTCTGGGTCTTCCTTTCCTGTGGCGGTCCTCATGAGAGACAGTTAACTCTAATGAACTTATCCTCTGCAGCAGAGGTAACTCTGGGTCTTCCTTTCCTGTGGCGATCCTCATGAGAGACAGTTTCATCATAGAAGACACTTTCAAAGTTGTTGAAATGTTCTGCATTGACTGACCTTCATGTCTTAAAGTAGTGATGGGACTGTTGTTACTCTTTGCTTATTTGAGATGTTCTTGCCATAATATGGACTTGGTCTTTTACCAAATAGAGATATCTTCTGTATACCACCACTACCTTGTCACATCACAACTGATTGGCTCAAACACATTAAGAAGGAAAGAAATTCCACAAATTAATTTAACAAGGCACACCAGTTAATTGAAATGCATTCCAGGTGACTACCTCATGAAACTGGTTGAGAGAATGCCAAGTGTGCAAAGCTGTCATCAAGACAAAGGGTGGCTACTTTGAAGAATCTCAAATATAAAATATGTTTTGATTTGTTTAACACTTTTTGGGTTATTACATGATTCCATGTGTGCTAATTCAAACAGATGGCGATGTCATTTACAAAATAGCCTCCAACACTCTACTCAACAAATTGGATGCAGTCTATCACAGTGCCATCCGTTTTGTCACCAAAGCCCCATACACTGACCACCACTGCGACCTGTACACTGTCGTTGGCTGGCCCTCACTTCACCTACTGGCTCCAGGTCATCTATAAGTCTTTGCTAGGTAAAGCCCCGTCTTATCTCAGCTCGCTGGTCACCATAGCAACACCCATCCGTAGCACGCGCTCCAGCTCCTCCCCTACTGTATTTATTTATCCCACCAGCCATGGTCCAGCATACCAGCTAGCTACCATGTCTCTAAACATACCTGGAGCTGGTCCAGAAGCTACCATGTCTCTAAACATACCTGGAGCTGGTCCAGAAGCTACCATGTCTCTAAACATACCTGGAGCTGGTCCAGAAGCTACCATGTCTCTAAACATACCTGGAGCTGGTCAAGAAGCTACCATGTCTCTAAACATACCTGGAGCTGGTCCAGAAGCTACCATGTCTCTAAACATACCTGGAGCTGGTCAAGAAGCTACCATGTCTCTAAACATACCTGGAGCTGGTCAAGAAGCTACCATGTCTCTAAGCATACCTGGAGCTGGTCAAGAAGCTACCATGTCTCTAAACATACCTGGAGCTGGTCCAGAAGCTACCATGTCTCTAAACATACCTGGAGCTGGTCCAGAAGCTACCATGTCTCTAAACATACCTGGAGCTGGTCAAGAAGCTACCATGTCTCTAAACATACCTGGAGCTGGTCAAGAAGCTACCATGTCTCTAAGCATACCTGGAGCTGGTCAAGAAGCTACCATGTCTCTAAACATACCTGGAGCTGGTTAAGAAGCTACCATGTCTCTAAGCATACCTGGAGCTGGTCCAGAAGCTACCATGTCTCTAAGCATACCTGGAGCTGGTCAAGAAGCTACCATGTCTCTAAACATACCTGGAGCTGGTCAAGAAGCTACCATGTCTCTAAGCATACCTGGAGCTGGTCAAGAAGCTACCATGTCTCGAAGCATACCTGAGCTGGTCCAGAAGCTACCATGTCTCGAAGCATACCTGGAGCTGGTCAAGAAGCTACCATGTCTCTAAACATACCTGGAGCTGGTCAAGAAGCTACCATGTCTCGAAGCATACCTGGAGCTGGTCCAGAAGCTACCATGTCTCTAAACATACCTGGAGCTGATACAGAAGCTACCATGTCTCTAAACATACCTGGAGCTGGTCAAGAAGCTACCATGTCTCTAAACATACCTGGAGCTGATACAGAAGCTACCATGTCTCTAAACATACCTGGAGCTGGTCAAGAAGCTACCATGTCTCTAAACATACCTGGAGCTGGTTAAGAAGCTACCATGTCTCTAAGCATACCTGGAGCTGGTCCAGAAGCTACCATGTCTCTAAGCATACCTGGAGCTGGTCAAGAAGCTACCATGTCTCTAAACATACCTGGAGCTGGTCAAGAAGCTACCATGTCTCTAAACATACCTGGAGCTGGTAAAGAAGCTACCATGTCTCTAAACATACCTGGAGCTGGTCAAGAAGCTACCATGTCTCTAAGCATACCTGGAGCTGGTCAAGAAGCTACCATGTCTCTAAACATACCTGGAGCTGGTCAAGAAGGATTTTCAAAAAGTGTTGTAGAATCATTTCACCAGCAGGGGTCAGCCTTGTTCCAGTTTTCAAACCTCCACTCCATGTGCTCAGTGAACAGGACAGGTTTCCATTGATTGATTGATTGATTGTCCAATTAGTCTCTATCATCTGTGTTTTAGATCTATTATCCATATCATTGATAATTAGCATTCAGTTACGCTAAACAAGCAGACTAAAAACAGATAGTGAGAATTTACATCCCACTATCAGCCACACTTGAACCAGGAAATGTTCCCCTTTTGTCCAAGTCCACAAACAATAAATTATATTATTTCTCATCAAAATGTCACTGGTTGAGCTGCTGTAAAAATTATTACAAAATGTCTCCCTGCATTCAGTGGAAGGCAACGAAAGACACACCTGACGCTGAGGTAAGAGAGACAGACTGACCTGATGCTGAGGCAAGAGAGACAGACTGACCTGACGCTGAGGTAAGAGAGACAGACTGACCTGACGCTGAGGTTAGAGAGACAGACTGACCTGACCTGGAGGTAAGAGAGACAGACTGACCATACCAACTACCACATCATACCGTCCAGCATAACAGCTACCATGTCTACAAATATACCTCTCACTCCATCACCCCCTCTCTCCCTGCTCTCTCCCTCTCATCTCTCTCTCCCTCCTCTCTCATCTCTCTCTCTCTCATCTCTCCCTCCTCTCTCATCTCTCCCTCCTCTCTCATCTCTCCCTCTCTCCCTCCTCTCCTCTCTCATCTCTCCCTCCTCTCCTCTCTCATCTCTCCTCTCCTCTCTCATCTCTCCCTCCTCTCTCTAAAGCATAGCAACCAACCAGCCACAGCATGCTAGCTGATCCATGATTTATTTGAATTCATTTATTTATTTAAATTAATTTTTTTATTTTTTATTTATTTTAATAATAATGTAGAATAGTCTGTATATATACAATAAATACGTAAATAGATAGTGATAACATATGCTTTATATAATTACAGATTATATAAAGACCTTAAAAGAATCACACATATTGATTGTTTTAACAGAAGAATGCTGAATGGTCTTTACTAATTAATGTACTGCTCGAATTCGTAAAAGAAAACACGGAAGAGTGTTTTTTTATTAGTGAATTTACATTTATGAATATGACATTTTTCCATTCGCACATTTGAATTTATGAAGGTAAAATAGTTTTTCTTTATCGATATTATGGTTAAGGAGACCGAGCAGCACATTCTCCCAAAACAAACAAAAGACATCTGTCACGAGTCCGACCGAGGGTGTTTCCCCTTCCCGGGCGGTTGGCGCTCGGCGGTCGTCGTCACCGGCCTATTAGCTGCCACTGATTGTTTTTCCTCCCCCTCCTTGTATGTTTAGTGGTAGCACCTGTTCATGATTGAATCAGCTAATTAGTTTGTCTTTATTAGGCAGCCGGCCCGCCTGGTTGTTGTGCGGGATTATTGCAGTGTAACCTTCGGCTCTGTTGTTAGAAGTACGTGTTAGTGCCTGGTCGTTACGTTTTCTGTTGTACATTCTCATTCCCTGTGTTTGGGGCCGTTACTATTGTGAGCACCCTGGGATGCGTTGGCGCTATTAAAGACGCACAGCTTTGCACTCACTGTCTCCTGCGTTTGACTCCACACACCTACGACACCTGAAGTGTTACAGAATCCTGCACCTATAATCGAATGGAGTCAGCAGGAGCAGCAGCCAACCCTCTCCCATCGATGGAGGAACGGGTTCTCCACCACACCACCATTCTCCATCGGATCGGATCCGCGATGGATCAAGTGATGGAGAGAATGGACCGATGGGAGAGGAGTGGTCTCCTCTCTCCACCTTCGGCACCCCGACTCCGGTCCCCCATCACTCGACTCCAGCACCCTTCGTCTGACGCTACCGAGGGCTTATGATGGAGCGGCGGCGGGTTGCCAGGGGTTTCTGCTTCAGCTGGAGCTATACCTGGCCACCGTTAGACCCCCTCCCTCAGGAGCGGAGAGGGTGAGTGTCCTCATCTCCTGCCTCACGGGTCGTGCTCTGAGTGGGCGAACGCAGTCTGGAATGGCCCAGACTCAGCGCGGGAGCACTACCCAGAGTTTTCCTGCCGCTTCCGTGCCGTATTTGATCACCCTATAGACGGCCGAGCGGTGGGAGAACGACTTTTTCATCTCAGGCAGGAGAGGAGGAGCGCCCAGGATTACGCGCTGGAGTTCCGGACCTTGGCAGCCGGATCTGGGTGGAACGACAGGGCCCTTATGGACCACTACAGGTGTGGTCTCCGAGAGGACGTCCGCCGGGAGTTAGCGTGTCGGGACACCACTCTGTCACTGGATCAGCTGATTGACATGTCCATTCGACTGGACAATCTGCTGGCGGCCCGCGGGCGTTCAGAGAGGGTCCTGTGCGTTCCACCACCCGGCCCCTCCGCTCCCATTCCGATGGAGTTGGGAGGGGCTGCGCCGAGGGGTGCCGGAGGAGGGGCCTTCCCTGCACCAACTGTGGTCGGAGAGGACACACGTCTGATCGGTGCTGGGGGTCCGTCTGGGAGTAGAGATGGCAGGCGGAACGCTTCTCGGTCACCCCAGGTGAGTCAGCATCAGACTCACCCAGAATCCCTTGTTGGCCATATGTTTGTCTTAATCTCTTTCCTTCACTTTTTTCCCTCTTCCCAGCATAGGGCGCTAGTCGATTCAGGCGCAGCTGGGAACTTTATGGATCGCGGACTCGCCCTTAAGTTAGGGGTTCCGCTGGTGCCGATAGATTCTCCTTTCCCCGTGCACTCCCTAGATAGCCGGCCATTAGGGTCAGGGATGGTCGGGGAGACCACGGTCCCACTGGACATGGTGACGCAGGGGAATCATAGGGAGCGTATCAGTTTTTTATTATTGATTCGCCTGCGTTTCCAGTGGTGCTGGGGACTCCCTGGCTGGCCCGGCACAATCCTAAAATTTCGTGGAGACAAGGGGTTCTCCAGGGGTGGTCAGAGGAGTGTTCTGGAAGGTGTTTGGGAGTTTCCATCGGTGCCACGTCGGTGGAGAGTCCAGACCAGGGTCCCACGGTGTGCATTCCCCCGAGTATGCCGATTTGGCAATCGCTTTCAGTAAAGTGAAAGCGACTAAATTACCACCTTATCGACCGGGAAGGGATTGTACGATAGATCTCCAGGTAGACGCTGCGCTTCCCAAGAGTCATGTGTACCCGCTGTCCCAGGAGGAGACGTTGGCAATGGAGACATATGTCACGGAGTCGCTGGGACAGGGGTACATTCGGCCCTCCATTTCACCCGTCTCCTCGAGTTTCTTTTTTGTGAGGAAAAAGGAGGGAGGTTTGCGTCCGTGTATCGATTATAGAGGTCTAAACGCCATCACAGTGGGGTATAGTTACCCTCTACCTCTCATCGCTACGGCGGTGGAATCGTTCCACGGAGCACAGTTCTTCACAAAACTGGATCTCAGGAGCGCGTATAGTCTGGTGCGTATTCGGAAGGGAGACGAGTGGAAAACCGCATTTAGTACTACATCCGGCCACTATGAGTACCTCGTCATGCCGTATGGGTTAAAGAATGCTCCAGCCGTTTTCCAATCCTTTGTAGACGAGATTCTCAGGGACCTGTGCGGTCAGGGGTGGTTGTTTATATCGATGACATTCTGATCTACTCGGCCACTCACACCGCGCATGTGTCTCTGGTGCGCAAAGTGCTTGGAAGACTGCTGGAGCATGACCTATACGTCAAGGCTGAGAAATGCGTGTTCTCTAAACGAGCCGTCTCTTTTCTGGGATATCGCATTTCCACCTCGGGGTGGTGATGGAGGGTGAACGCATTAGGGCCGTGCGTAATTGGCCGACTCCAACCACGGTAAAGGAGGTGCAGCGGTTTTTGGGTTTTGCCAACTACTACCGGAGGTTTATCCGGGGTTTTGGCCAGATAGCGGCTCCCATTACCTCACTGCTGGGGGGGGGCCCGGTGCGATTGCAGTGGTCAGCACAGGCGGACAGGGCATTCAACAAGTTGAAGGCGCTGTTCACTGAGGCGCCCGTGTTGGCGCATCCGGATCCCTCTCTAGCATTCATAGTGGAGGTGGACGCGTCCGAGGCTGGGGTGGGTGCCGTGCTATCACAGCGCTCGGGTACGCCACCAAAACTCCGCCCCTGCGCTTTCTTCTCAAGGAAGCTCAGCCCAGCGGAGCGTAACTATGATGTGGGGACCGGGAGTTGCTAGCGGTGGTTAGAGCTCTGAAGGTGTGGAGACACTGGCTTGAGGGGGCTAAGCACCCTTTTCTCATCTGGACCGACCACCAGAATCTGGAGTATATTCGGGCTGCAAGGAGACTTAACCCACGTCAGGCAAGGTGGGCCATGTTCTTCACCCGGTTCCGGTTTACTTTGTCTTATAGACCGGGCTCCCAGAACGTGAGGGCTGACGCACTGTCCCGCCTTTACGACACCGAGGATGGGTCCACCGAACCTACTCCCATCCTTCCCGCCTCTAAGCTGGTAGCCCCAGTGGTATGGGAGGTGGACTCGGACATCGAGCGGGCGTTACGGGCTGAACCCGCGCCTCCTCAGTGTCCAGCGGGGCGAAGGTACGTGCCGCTTGATGTTCGGGACAAGCTGATTCGGTGGGCTCACGTCCTACCTCCTCGGGTCACCCTGGGGTGACGAGGACAGTGGGGAGCCTTCAGGGGAGGTATTGGTGGCCTACGTTGGTTAAGGACGTTAAGGGTTATGTCTCCTCTTGCTCAGTGTGCGCTCAGAGTAAGGCTCCTAGGCACCTTCCTAGAGGGAAGCTACAACCCCTCCCCGTTCCACAGCGGCCATGGTCACATCTGTCCATAGATTTCCTGACCGATCTTCCGCCGTCTCAGGGGAACACCGCGGTTCTAGTGATTGTGGATCGGTTTTCTAAGTCCTGCCGTCTCCTCCCGTTGCCCGGTATCCCTACAGCCCTGCAGACTGCGGAGGCATTATTTACCCATGTCTTTCGGCACTACGGGGTGCCGGAGGACATCGTTTCTGATCGGGGCCCCCAATTCACGCCTCGGGTATGGAGAGCGTTCATGGAACGTTTGGGGGTCTCTGTCAGCCTGACCTCCGGTTATCACCCCGAGAGTAATGGGCAGGTGGAGAGATTGAACCAGGAGGTGGGTAGGTTTCTGCGGTCGTATTGCCAGGATCGGCCAGGGGAGTGGGCACGATACATTCCCTGGGCTGAAATGGCTCAGAACTCACTACGCCACTCCTCTACTAACGTGTCCCCTTTTCAGTGTGTGTTGGGATACCAGCCGGTCCTGGCACCATGGCATCCGAGCCAGACCGAGGCTCCTGCGGTGGAGGAATGGGTACAGCGCTCCAAGGAGACCTGGAGGGCCGTCCAGGAGTCTCTACGACAAGCGAGTGGACGGCAGAAGAGGAGTGCTGACCGCCACCGCAGTGAGGCCCCGTGTTTGTACCGGGGACAGGGTCTGGCTCTCGACCCGAAACCTACCTCTCCGCTTGCCCTGCCGGAAGCTGGGTCCGCAGTGTGTAGGGCCCTTTAAAGTCCTGAGGAGAATAAACGAGGTGTGTTATCGATTACAACTCCCTTCCTATTATCGAATTAACCCCTCGTTTCATGTGTCTCTCCTCAGGCCGGTGGTAGCTGGTCCCCTGCAGGACAGTGAGGTACCGGAGGTCCCTCCCCCTCTGGACATCGAGGGACCCCGGCGTACACGATCCGGGCCATTCTGGACTCAAGACGCCGGGTGAGGGGCCTGCAGTACCTCGTGGACTGGGAGGGGTACGGTCCGGAGGAGAGGTGCTGGGTACCGGTGAGGGACATCTTGGATCCATCCATGTTGAGGGATTTCCATCGCCTCCATCCGGATCGCCCTGCACCTCGTCCTCCGGGCGACCTCGAGGCCGGTGTCGGCGCTGCGGGAGCCGCGCGTCAGGAGGGGGTACTGTCACGAGTCCGACCGAGGGTGTTTCCCCTTCCCGGGCGGTTGGCGCTCGGCGGTCGTCGTCACCGGCCTATTAGCTGCCACTGATTGTTTTTCCTCCCCTCCTTGTATGTTTAGTGGTAGCACCTGTTCATGATTGAATCAGCTAATTAGTTTGTCTTTATTAGGCAGCCGGCCCGCCTGGTTGTTGTGCGGGATTATTGCAGTGTAACCTTCGGCTCTGTTGTTAGAAGTACGTGTTAGTGCCTGGTCGTTACGTTTTCTGTTGTACATTCTCATTCCCTGTGTTTGGGGCCGTTACTATTGTGAGCACCCTGGGATGCGTTGGCGCTATTAAAGACGCACAGCTTTGCACTCACTGTCTCCTGCGTTTGACTCCACACACCTACGACACCTGAAGTGTTACAACATCAAGAATATTAACAATTATAAAGCTATGAATATCTTTCCATAATTGTTTTACATGGAGACAAAAACCGGAGAAGATATAATGAGGGATGAGATTTCAAATTGAAGTTGGATTCTTTAAAAAAAAAAATTGTTGCCCAATTTATCTTAAAACTATTATTCAAAAAAATGGAGCCTACCATATTTCTATGAGTTCATAACGACAGATTTCCTAATATAATGTGTACGATTTTGTCACGACTGTCTTCGGGATGAAGAGAGGAGGACCAAGATGTGATGGTAATCCATATTTAATGGGGATACTTAAACCAGTAGTGGGGATACTTAAACCAGTAGTGGGGATACTTAAACCAGTAGTGGGGATACTTAAACCAGTAGTGGGGATACTTAAACCAGTAGTGGGAATACTTAAACCAGTAGTGGGGATACTTAAACCAGTAGTGGGGATACTTAAACCAGTAGTGGGGATACTTAAACCAGTAGTGGGGATACTTAAACCAGTAGTGGGGATACTTAAACCAGTAGTGGGGATACTTAAACCAGTAGTGGGAATACTTAAACCAGTAGTGGGGATACTTAAACCAGTAGTGGGGATACTTAAACCAGTAGTGGGGATACTTGAACCAGTAGTGGGGATACTTAAACCAGTAGTGGGGATACTTAAACCAGTAGTGGGGATACTTAAACCAGTAGTGGGGATACTTAAACCAGTAGTGGGGATACTTAAACCAGTAGTGGGGATACTTAAACCAGTAGTGGGGATACTTAAACCAGTAGTGGGGATACTTAAACCAGTAGTGGGAATACTTAAACCAGTAGTGGGGATACTTAAACCAGTAGTGGGGATACTTAAACCAGTAGTGGGGATACTTAAACCAGTAGTGGGGATACTTAAACCAGTAGTGGGGATACTTAAACCAGTAGTGGGGATACTTAAACCAGTAGTGGGAATACTTAAACCAGTAGTGGGGATACTTAAACCAGTAGTGGGGATACTTAAACCAGTAGTGGGGATACTTAAACCAGTAGTGGGGATACTTAAACCAGTAGTGGGGATACTTAAACCAGTAGTGGGGATACTTAAACCAGTAGTGGGGATACTTAAACCAGTAGTGGGGATACTTAAACCAGTAGTGGGGATACTTAAACCAGTAGTGGGAATACTTAAACCAGTAGTGGGGATACTTAAACCAGTAGTGGGGATACTTAAACCAGTAGTGGGAATACTTAAACCAGTAGTGGGGATACTTAAACCAGTAGTGGGGATACTTAAACCAGTAGTGGGAATACTTAAACCAGTAGTGGGGATACTTAAACCAGTAGTGGGGATACTTAAACCAGTAGTGGGGATACTTAAACCAGTAGTGGGGATACTTAAACCAGTAGTGGGGATACTTAAACCAGTAGTGGGGATACTTAAACCAGTAGTGGGGATACTTAAACCAGTAGTGGGGATACTTAAACCAGTAGTGGGAATACTTAAACCAGTAGTGGGGATACTTAAACCAGTAGTGGGGATACTTAAACCAGTAGTGGGAATACTTAAACCAGTAGTGGGGATACTTAAAGGAACGAAGACGAAACGTAACGTGAACACTGTACACAGGAACAATCACCCACAAAATACAGACAGAAAATGGCTGCCTAAATATGGTTCCCAATCAGAGACAACGATTGACAGCTGCCTCTAATTGAGAACCAATCTAGGCAACCATAGACATACAAAACACCTAGACTAGTCGCAAACTCATAAACATACAAAACCCCTAGACAAGTGTAAACCACATACATCACCCATGTCACACCCTGACCTAACCAAAATAACAAGGAAAACAAAGAATACTAAGGTCAGGGTGTGACAGTACCCCCCCAAAGGTGCGGACTCCCGGCCGCACACCTAACACTATATGGGAGGGTCTGGGTGGGCATAAAATCGAGGTGGCGGTTCAGACTCGGGACGTGGACCCCGCTCCACTTCACCCTTACTTAATGTCTCTGGAGGGGGAACCCTCACCGCCGACCACTGGACTGATGGTCGAGTCTGTAGTGAGTGACGCCTCTGGACTGGAGGGAGACTCTGGAGGATCCGGACTGGAGGGAGACTCAGGCGGATCTGGACTAGAGGGAGACTCTGGCGGATCCGGACTGGAGGGAGACTCTGGAGGATCCGGACTGGAGGGAGACTCTGGCGGATCCGGACTGGAGGGAGACTCTGGAGGATCCGGACTGGGGGGAGACTCTGGAGGATCCGGACTGGGGGGAGACTCTGGAGGATCCGGACTGGGGGGAGACTCTGGAGGATCCGGACTGGGGGGAGACTCTGGCGGATCCGGACTAGAGGGAGACTCTGGCGGATCCGGACTGGAGGGAGACTCTGGAGGATCCGGACTGGAGGGAGACTCTGGCGGATCCGGACTAGAGGGAGACTCTGGCGGATCCGGATTGGAGGGAGACTCTGGAGGATCCGGACTGGAGGAGACTCAGGCGGATCTGGACTAGAGGGAGACTGGAGGATCCGGACTGGAGGGAGACTCAGGCGGATCCGGACTGGAGGGAGACTCTGGCGGATCCGGACTGGAGGGAGACTCTGGAGGATCCGGACTGGAGGGAGACTCAGGCGGATCTGGACTGGAGGGAGACTGGAGGATCCGGACTGGAGGGAGACTCAGGCGGATCTGGACTAGAGGGAGACTGGAGGATCCGGACTGGAGGGAGACTCAGGCGGATCCGGACTGGAGGGAGACTCTGGCGGATCCGGACTGGAGGGAGACTCTGGCGGATCCGGATTGGAGGGAGACTCTGGAGGATCCGGACTGGAGGGAGACTCAGGCGGATCCGGACTGGAGGGAGACTCTGGCGGATCCGGACTAGAGGGAGACTCTGAAGGATCCGGACTGGGGGGAGACTCTGAAGGATCCGGACTGGAGGGAGACTCTGGCGGATCCGGACTGGAGGGAGACTCTGGAGGATCCGGGCAGACTGGCGGCTCGGGACAGACTGGCGGCTCGGGACAGATATTTTCTTAAATGTTTTCCAACCTCATATTTAAAAAGCTCCAAGTTATTACTGTATGAATTGTCATTGAAAGAGTTCTTCCAAAAGTGTGTAATTACATTCTTCATCTCCATCCTGACCAACTCATGTTTTAATATAGAGCTATTAAGCTTCCAGTAGGATGCTCTGCCAGGACCATTATCAGAGATAAACAGTGTAATGTCAGTATAAATAGCTCTATGGTCAGTAAGGACCATTATCAGAGATAAACAGTGTAATGTCAGTATAAATAGCTATATGACCAGTAAGGGGAGTGACCAGGATGTTAACAGAAATAGTCTGTTTATCAAAACATTTAGACACCAACCACAGATCTTTGGTGATTGTCTGCAGTGGGTCTTATTACTCCAAGTGAAAGACTCGTCATTAGGAAACTTTACTCTCCAAATATCTAGAATATCAAACCTTTCCATAAACTACCTCAAACTTGCATTCATAGAAGTGGACTGTTCCGGAGGCCAAACTAATATTCATAGAAGTGGACTGTTCCGGAGGCCAAACTAATATTCATAGAAGTGGACTCTTCCGGAGGCCAAACTAATATTCATAGAAGTGGACTGTTCCGGAGGCCATCTATCAATTAAAGTATTCGGAGAAATATTAAAATCCCCGACCTACTATAAGTAAAGCGTAAGTAAAGATTCAAGTAACTGATCGTTTTCAAGTTTGAAATAGTACCCATAAATGTTGGTAATAATAATGTTGTTACAGTTGATAACAAGAGAGAGAAAAAGTGATCAAAAGGGTCCTAGTCTGAGTGCAAAATACTTCCATTGAAGTGAATCTTTAGAGTGATAACTGCAGCAGAGCGTTCAGAAACATGCGGATCCTCCGTGCGATAAACTAACTGACCGCGAGTCATAACGCTGGTATTCACAACCACACTGATTTGTCTGGAACCAACACGGAGCAGGATTCACGGTTTCACGAGTCAAAACCTTTCCCTCCCCACGTGGATAGTCGAGTAAGACAATACAAGTGGGAACTTTCGTTTAGTTTTTTTTTGTAGTTTACTTTGGGCGCGAAGGGCTGTGTTGGGTGAGTAGAGAAAGTATAACGTGACATGAATGGGTGACGACGTACAAACACGCCTGTTGTGAAGGACATTCTGCTGCGTGTGTTTTTAACCTTGGTTCCGTGTTAATGTTTGATTTCAGAGCTCTACAAGGGAGAGGAGGAGGACGACTGAGACTGAAACGACAGTTGGTTTAGTCGAGGTAGGAACACGGGAGAATGGAGGTGCAGGTGCCAGGAATGCAGGTAAGAACAAACCTTTTTCTCCGTTTGTGTTCGATTTTACTCTGACCCTATGATATGTGTGTGTGTTATATATTATGTGTGTGTCGATTTGTGAACTGTTGTAGGGCTTTTGTAGTAAGAAGCGCAGTAGACTAGACACAGGTGTACGAGGACATCGCCAGCACTAGACTAAGGAAACAGCTTTTTGAGTAGCCAATATAAATTACAAGTTGATTGTCCAGCTGCCTGCAAATGTTTATTTATTTAAGTCAGTTAAGAACAAATTACTATTTAGGGCCGAGGATCAGTGGGTTAACTGTTCAGGGGCAGAAAGACATATATATATATTTTTTACCTTGTCAGCTCAGGGGTTCGATCTCGCAACCTTTCGAGCTACAAGTCCAATGCGCTAACCACTAGGCTACCTGCCGCCGCGATGATCTTTTTCTAACTGATAGTGTGATGTACAGTATTAGGGCCGCGCATGTTTTGGCTCGCATTTAATGTTCTATCTATGCCGTTGTTTGACTGACGATACAGATGGTAAGAGAGGGTTGTGTTTCCACAGGCGCATTATGTCACCACGTTTAACGCACCTTTTCGTTCCCGTATTGTTTAAACGTCTATTATATGTACCATTATGACGTCACCATCATAGAACTCTCAACGTTCACTTTTGTGCTTCTGGAGCAGATGGAATTATTTATTGAAAACAAATACCATGTACTGGATGGATGTATCAGGGGAAGTGTGTGTGTGTGTGTGTGTGTGTGTGTGTGTGTGTGTGTGTGTGTGTGTGTGTGTGTGTGTGTGTGTGTGTGTGTGTGTGTGTGTGTGTGTGTGTGTGTGTGTGTGTGTGTGTGTGTGCGTCTGTGTGTTTCCTCCTTCCTCCAGCTGGGTGACCCTAAACTAGGGTCTAAGGGTCAGTGTGCTCTGGGATTAAAAGCAACTGTCCATCTGTATCTACCAAAATGGCACCCTATTCCCTACATAGTGCACCACTTTTTAGAAGTAGTGCACTAGGGAATCGTGTAGCATTTGGTAGAGACACAGTGCTGGACCTTCCGTCTGTAGATGAGCTGACGCTGAGCTGGTCGTTCAGATGGATTCTGTTCACAAGGGATGTAACATTTATGGTAGGAATTTGTGATTGATTTATGTTAGACAGAGAGAGGGATGAAATTCAATCTCCTCCCTCTGTCTCTCTCTCTCTCTCTCTCTCTCTCTCAATTCAATTCAATTCAATTCAAGGGGCTTTATTACCATGGGAAACATGTGTTAACATTGCCAAAGCAAGTGAGGTAGACAACATACAAAGTGAATATATAAAGTGAAAAACAACAAAAATTAACAGTAAACATTACACATACAGAAGTTTCAAAACAGTAAAGACATTACAAATGTCATATTATATATATATAATGTACAAATAGTTAAAGGACACAAGATAAAATGAATAAGCATAAATATGGGTTGTATTTACAATGGTGTTTGTTCTTCACTGGTTGCCCTTTTCTCGTGGCAACAGGTCACAAATCTTGCTGCTGTGATGGAACACTGTGGAATTTCACCCAGTAGATATGGGAGTTTATCAAAATTGGGTTTGTTTTCGAATTCTTTGTGGATCTGTGTAATCTGGGGGAAATATGTATCTCTAATATGGTCATACATTGGGCAGGAGGTTAGGAAGTGCAGCTCAGTTTCCACCTCATTTTGTGGGCAGTGAGCACATAGCCTGTCTTCTCTTGAGAGCCATGTCTGCCTACGGCGGCCTTTCTCAATAGCAAGGCTATGCTCACTGAGTCTGTACATAGTCAAAGCTTTCCTTAATTTTGGGTCAGTCACAGTGGTCAGGTATTCTGCCGCTGTGTACTCTCTGTTTAGGGCCAAATAGCATTCTAGTTTTTGCTCTGTTTTTCTCTCTCTGTCTCTCTGTCTCTCTCTCTCTCTCTCTCTCTCTCTCTCTCTCTCTCTCTCTCTCTCTCTCTCTCTCTCTCTCTCTCTCTCTCTGTCTCTCTCTCTCTCTCTCTCTCTGTCTCTTTCTGTCTCTCTCTCTCTCTGTCTCTCTCTCTGTCTCTTTCTGTCCCTCTCTCTCTCTCTCTCTCTCTCTCTCTCTCTCTCTCTCTCTCTCTCTCTCTCTCTCTCTCTCTCTCTCTCTCTCTCTCTCTCTCTCTCTCTCTCTCTCTCTCTCTCTCTCTCTCTCTCTCTCTCTCTCTCTCTCTCTCTCTCTCTCTCTCTCTCTCTCTATCTCTAAACAAACGTAGTTTAACTCAGAAACCCAGAATATAACCTTGTTTTAGTCCACTGTTTATAAACAACGCTATTGTAAAGAAAGACTTTATAGCTTCAAAACGTAAAGTATCAAAAACATTACGAACATTGAATTATGGACTGCAGCTTCCAGCAGGAGCTGTGTTCAGCTCAGCACCTGTAGTGGTCTGACCAAGGTTAAAAATAACCAGCCTCTTTTATACACCTGCTGTAGCCAATGGAGGAGAACGGAAGTCTGCTATGCAAATTAGCCATTGTGACATAAGAGCTACCAATCACATTTCCCTATAAACTCCAAATAACTTATTAATGGGCAGGTCGAGGGAAAGTTCAACAGCTTTTATGATGTCATAGTCAGAGCCCTTTGTGACATCACAGTCCTAAATACAGATTTGTGTGATGTCATAAAGACAAAATTCTCTAGATTTGGAACAATATGAATGAGGACTCCATTTCAGTGGGAACCAGACATGTTCACCTCCAAAGAGCAGAAAATACAGGCTATATTCCAGGAAATATCTCCAATAACTTCCTCATACAATATAACACCTTGTTTTTATGACTGTATGGGTTAAAGGGTGATTCACACTGCTGTTGAGAACTTGGTCAATATTTGTGAGTGAGTGTGTGTGTGAGAGAGAGAGAGAGAGAGAGAGAGAGAGAGAGAGAGAGAGAGACAGAAAGAGACAGAAAGAGACAGAGAGAGAGAGAGAGAGAGAGAGAGAGAGAGAGAGAGAGAGAGAGAGAGAGAGAGAGAGAGAGAGAGAGAGAGAGAGAGAGAGAGAGAGAGAGAGAGAGAGAGAGAGAGAGAGAGAGAGAGAGAGAGAGAGATAGACAGAGACAGAGACAGAGAGAGATATCTCTCACACACATTGCCTGTGAGCATCAAAGGTGAACCAGTTGCAGCTCGAACAAGACATTAGTCAGCATTTCTCTGACTACGTTCCTCCATTGAGTCCAAAAAACTTCTGATTCCAGGAGGACTATGAGCTGTTGCTATCGATAAGGTGTCTGATTCATAACTTTCACCTCCAATAGAAGTAGAGGAACTTTTGTCAGAAGTTGCATGTTGTGAGCGCCGAGGGAACTTTCATTTAACATTACATTTAAGTCATTCAGCAGACGCTCTTATCCAGAGCGACTTACAAATTGGTGCATTCACCTTATGGCAGACATCCAGTGGAACAGTCACTTTACAATAGTGCATTTAAATCTTAAAGGGGGGGGGGGGGTGAGAAGGATTACTTATCCTATCCTAGGTATTCCTTAAAGAGGTGGGGTTTCAGGTGTCTCCGGAAGGTGGTGATTGACTCCGCTGTCCTGGCATCGTGAGGGAGTTTGTTCCACCATTGGGGGGCCAGAGCAGCGAACAGTTTTGACTGGGCTGAGCGGGAACTGTACTTCCTCAGTGGTAGGGAGGCGAGCAGGCCAGAGGTGGATGAACGCAGTGCCCTTGTTTGGGTGTAGGGCCTGATCAGAGCCTGGAGGTACTGAGGTGCCGTTCCCCTCACAGCTCCGTAGGCAAGCACCATGGTCTTTTAGCGGATGCGGGCTTCAACTGGAAGCCAGTGGAGAGAGCGGAGGAGCGGGGTGACGTGAGAGAACTTGGGAAGGTTGAACACCAGACGGGCTGCGGCGTTCTGGATGAGTTGTAGGGGTTTAATGGCACAGGCAGGGAGCCCAGCCAACAGCGAGTTGCAGTAATCCAGACGGGAGATGACAAGTGCCTGGATTAGGACCTGCGCCAGATAAATAGTTACATACAGATAAATAGTTAAGCAGTTAATTTAAACAACTAATTTGTAAGATAAATTATGGGTTAGAGAGAGATGATAACACCACTACATAGGTCTGATGGATTAGAGAGAGATGATAACACCACTACAGTCTGATGGATTAGAGAGAGATGATAACACCACTACAGTCTGATGGGTTAGAGATGATAACACCACTACAGTCTGATGGGTTAGAGATGATAACACCACTACAGTCTGATGGGTTAGAGATGATAACACCACTACAGTCTGAAAGGTTAGAGATGATAACACCACTACAGTCTGATGGGTTAGAGAGAGATGATAACACCACTACAGTCTGATAGGTTAGAGATGATAACACCACTACAGTCTGATGGGTTAGAGAGAGATGATAACACCACTACAGTCTGATGGGTTAGAGAGAGATGATAACACCACTACAGTCTGATGGGTTAGAGAGAGATGATAACACCACTACAGTCTGATGGGTTAGAGATGATAACACCACTACAGTCTGATGGGTTAGAGAGAGATGATAACACCACTACAGTCTGATGGGTTAGAGATGATAACACCACTACAGTCTGATGGGTTAGAGAGAGTTGATAACACCACTACAGTCTGATAGGTTAGAGATGATAACACCACTACAGTCTGATGGGTTAGAGATGATAACACCACTACAGTCTGATGGGTTAGAGATGATAACACCACTACAGTCTGATAGGTTAGAGATGATAACACCACTACAGTCTGATGGATTAGAGAGAGATGATAACACCACTACAGTCTGATGGGTTAGAGATGATAACACCACTACAGTCTGATGGGTTAGAGATGATAACACCACTACAGTCTGATAGGTTAGAGATGATAACACCACTACAGTCTGATGGGTTAGAGATGATAACACCACGACAGTCTGATGGGTTAGAGAGAGTTGATAACACCACTACAGTCTGATGGATTAGAGAGAGATGATAACACCACTACAGTCTGATGGGTTAGAGAGAGATGATAACACCACTACAGTCTGATGGGTTAGAGATGATAACACCACTACAGTCTGATAGGTTAGATATGATAACACCACTACAGTCTGATAGGTTAGAGAGAGATGATAACACCACTACAGTCTGATGGATTAGAGATGATAACACCACTACAGTCTGATGGATTAGAGAGAGAGAGATGATAACACCACTACAGTCTGATGGGTTAGAGAGAGAGAGAGATGATAACATCACTACAGTCTGATGGGTTAGAGAGAGTTGATAACACCACTACAGTCTGAAGGGTTAGAGATGATAACACCACTACAGTCTGATGGATTAGAGATGATAACACCACTACAGTCTGATGGGTTAGAGATGATAACACCACTACAGTCTGATGGGTTAGAGATGATAACACCACTACAGTCTGATGGGTTAGAGATGATAACACCACTACAGTCTGATGGGTTAGAGAGAGATGATAACACCACTACAGTCTGATGGGTTAGAGATGATAACACCACTACAGTCTGATGGGTTAGAGAGAGATGATAACACCACTACAGTCTGATGGGTTAGAGATGATAACACCACTACAGTCTGATGGGTTAGAGAGAGATGATAACACCACTACAGTCTGATGGATTAGAGAGAGATGATAACACCACTACAGTCTGATGGGTTAGAGAGAGATGATAACACCACTACAGTCTGATAGGTTAGAGATGATAACACCACTACAGTCTGATGGGTTAGAGAGAGATGATAACACCACTACAGTCTGATGGATTAGAGAGATGATAACACCACTACAGTCTGATGGGTTAGAGATGATAACACCACTACAGTCTGATGGGTTAGAGAGAGATGATAACACCACTACAGTCTGATGGGTTAGAGATGATAACACCACTACAGTCTGATGGATTAGAGAGAGATGATAACACCACTACAGTCTGATGGGTTAGAGAGAGATGATAACACCACTACAGTCTGATGGGTTAGAGATGATAACACCACTACAGTCTGATGGGTTAGAGATGATAACACCACTACAGTCTGATGGGTTAGAGATGATAACACCACTACAGTCTGATGGGTTAGAGATGATAACACCACTACAGTCTGATGGATTAGAGAGAGATGATAACACCACTACAGTCTGATGGGTTAGAGATGATAACACCACTACAGTCTGATGGGTTAGAGATGATAACACCACTACAGTCTGATGGGTTAGAGAGAGATGATAACACCACTACAGTCTGATGGGTTAGAGAGAGATGATAACACCACTACAGTCTGATGGGTTAGAGATGATAACACCACTACAGTCTGATGGATTAGAGAGAGATGATAACACCACTACAGTCTGATGGGTTAGAGAGAGATGATAACACCACTACAGTCTGATGGGTTAGAGATGATAACACCACTACAGTCTGATGGGTTAGAGATGATAACACCACTACAGTCTGATGGATTAGAGAGAGATGATAACACCACTACAGTCTGATGGATTAGAGAGAGATGATAACACCACTACAGTCTGATGGGTTAGAGAGAGATGATAACACCACTACAGTCTGATGGGTTAGAGATGATAACACCACTACAGTCTGATGGATTAGAGAGAGATGATAACACCACTACAGTCTGATGGATTAGAGAGAGATGATAACACCACTACAGTCTGATGGATTAGAGAGAGATGATAACACCACTACAGTCTGATGGGTTAGAGAGAGATGATAACACCACTACAGTCTGATGGGTTAGAGATGATAACACCACTACAGTCTGATGGGTTAGAGATGATAACACCACTACAGTCTGATAGGTTAGAGATGATAACACCACTACAGTCTGATGGGTTAGAGAGAGATGATAACACCACTACAGTCTGATGGATTAGAGAGAGATGATAACACCACTACAGTCTGATGGGTTAGAGATGATAACACCACTACAGTCTGATGGATTAGAGAGAGATGATAACACCACTACAGTCTGATGGGTTAGAGATGATAACACCACTACAGTCTGATAGGTTAGAGATGATAACACCACTACAGTCTGATGGGTTAGAGATGATAACACCACTACAGTCTGATAGGTTAGAGAGAGATGATACCACTACAGTCTGATGGGTTAGAGAGAGATGATAACACCACTACAGTCTGATGGGTTAGAGAGAGATGATAACACCACTACAGTCTGATGGGTTAGAGATGATAACACCACTACAGTCTGATGGGTTAGAGATGATAACACCACTACAGTCTGATGGGTTAGAGATGATAACACCACTACAGTCTGATGGGTTAGAGAGATGATAACACCACTACAGTCTGATGGGTTAGAGATGATAACACCACTACAGTCTGATGGGTTAGAGATGATAACACCACTACAGTCTGATGGGTTAGAGATGATAACACCACTACAGTCTGATAGGTTAGAGATGATAACACCACTACAGTCTGATGGGTTAGAGATGATAACACCACTACAGTCTGATGGGTTAGAGAGAGATGATAACACCACTACAGTCTGATGGGTTAGAGATGATAACACCACTACAGTCTGATGGATTAGAGAGAGATGATAACACCACTACAGTCTGATGGGTTAGAGAGAGATGATAACACCACTACAGTCTGATGGGTTAGAGAGAGATGATAACACCACTACAGTCTGATGGGTTAGAGATGATAACACCACTACAGTCTGATGGGTTAGAGATGATAACACCACTACAGTCTGATGGGTTAGAGAGAGATGATAACACCACTACAGTCTGATGGGTTAGAGATGATAACACCACTACAGTCTGATAGGTTAGAGAGAGATGATAAGACCACTCCCTCCCCCCTTTCATTTACCTCTCCGGCTCCCTGCTCCTCCCTCTCCCCCATCCCCCAGAGTTCCCAGGTAGACCCCGAGGAACTTTTCACCAAGTTGGAGCGAATCGGTAAAGGATCGTTTGGTGAGGTCTTCAAAGGCATCGATAATCGCACCCAGAGCGTAGTAGCCATTAAGGTAAGAAGCAGTACTAAGACATTATAGTACTACATTACAGTACTAATGCATTATAGTACTACATTACAGTACTAAGGCATTATAGTACTACATTACAGTACTAATGCATTACAGTACTACATTACAGTACTAAGACATTATAGTACTACATTACAGTACTAAGGCATTATTGTACTACATTACAGTACTAAGGCATTAGACAGGCATTTCTCATTTGATTGATAGATTTTTTTATGTCTGAAATATTTTGCTTCTTTAAGACTATAGATCTGGAAGAGGCCGAAGATGATATTGAAGATATACAACAAGAGATCACCGTACTGAGTCAATGTGACAGTCCCTATGTCACCAAGTACTATGGGTCATACCTAAAGGTGAGGATAGGAACACACACACACACACACACACACACACACACACACACACACACACACACACACACACACACACACACACACACACACACACACACACACACACACTGCAGCTACAACTCTCTGTCTGTCTCTTAGGGCAGTAAACTATGGATCATCATGGAGTATCTAGGAGGGGGCTCAGCTCTAGACCTGGTAAGTGTGTGTATGTGTGATGGTTCATTTTATGAAAGTGTGTGTGTGTGTGAGATGTGTGTGTGTTCAGTTGCGTGCAGGTCCGTTTGATGAGTGCCAGATTGCCACCATGCTGAGGGAGATTCTGAAGGGTCTGGACTATCTTCACTCGGAGAAGAAGATTCACAGAGATATTAAAGGTATGAGGAGTGTTGCTCTTCGGGCACAGACAGTTCCTTACATGTGGTGTTGCCAGGGGTGTGTGTTTAACACTGTGTGTGGAGGTAGTTAACCAGTAGTTAACCAGTAGCACAGTAAACCAGTGGTTAACCAGTAGCACCGTAAACCAGTAGTTAACCAGGAGCACAGTAAACTAGTAGTTAACCAGTAGTTAACCCATAGCACAGTAAACCAGTAGTTAACCCGTAGCACAGTAAACCAGTAGTTAACCTGTAACACAGTAAACCAGTAGTTAACCAGGAGCATAGTAAACCCATAGTTAACCAGTGGTTAACCAGTAGTTAACCAGGAGTATAGTAAACCCATAGTTAACCAGTAGTTAACCAGTAGCATAGTAACCCAGTAGTTAACCAGTAGCATAGTAAACCCATAGTTAACCAGTAGTTAACCAGTAGCATAGTAACCCGGTAGTTAACCAGTAGCATAGTAACCCAGTAGTTAACCAGTAGCATAGTAAACCAGTAGTTAACCAGTAGTTAACCAGTAGCACAGTAAACCAGTAGTTAACCAGTAGCACAGTAAACCAGTAGTTAACCAGTATCATAGTAAATCAGTAGTTAACCAGTAGCATAGTAAACCAGTAGTTAACCAGTAGTTAACCAGGAGCATAGTAAACCCATAGTTAACCAGTAGTTAACCAGTAGCATAGTAACCCAGTAGTTAACCAGTAGCATAGTAAACCAGTAGTTAACCAGTAGTTAACCAGTAGTTAACCAGTAGCACAGTAAACCAGTAGTTAACCAGTAGCACAGTAAACCAGTAGTTAACCAGTATCATAGTAAACCAGTAGTTAACCAGTAGCATAGTAAACCAGTAGTTCACCAGTATCATAGTAAACCAGTAGTTAACCAGTAGCATAGTAAACCAGTAGTTAACCTGTAGCATAGTAAACCAGTAGTTAACCAGTAGCATGGTAAACCAGTAGTTAACCAGTAGCATAGTAAACCAGTAGTTAACCAGTAGCACAGTAAACCAGTAGTTAACCAGTATCATAGTAAACCAGTAGTTAACCAGTAGCATAGTAAACCAGTAGTTAACCTGTAGCATAGTAAACCAGTAGTTAACCAGTAGCATGGTAAACCAGTAGTTAACCAGTAGCATAGTAAACCAGTAGCATAGTAAACCAGTAGTTAACCAGTAGCATAGTAAACCAGTAGTTAACCAGTAGCATAGTAAACCAGTAGCATAGTAAACCAGTAGTTAACCAGTAGCATAGTAAACCAGTAGTTAACCAGTAGCATAGTAAACCAGTAGCATAGTAAACCAGTAGTTAACCTGTAGCATAGTAAACCAGTAGTTAACCAGTAGCATGGTAAACCAGTAGTTAACCAGTAGCATAGTAAACCAGTAGCATAGTAAACCAGTAGTTAACCAGTAGCATAGTAAACCAGTAGTTAACCAGTAGCATAGTAAACCAGTAGTTCACCAGTAGCATAGTAAACCAGTAGTTAACCAGTAGCACAGTAAACCAGTAGTTAACCAGTAGCACAGTAGTTAACCATTAGCACAGTAAACCAGTAGTTAACCAGTCGTTAACCAGTAGCATAGTAAACCAGTAGTTAACCAGTAGCATAGTAAACCAGTAGTTAACCAGTAGATACTGACTGGTGTTCTGATCCACACCAGATACTGACTGGTTTTTTGATCCACACCAGATACTGACTGGTGTTCTGATCCACACCAGATACTGACTGGTGTTCTGATCCACACCAGATACTGACTGCGTTTCTGATCACACCAGATACTGACTGGTGTTCTGATCCACACCAGATACTGACTGGTTTTCTGATCCACACCAGATACTGACTGGTGTTCTGATCCACACCAGATACTGACTGGTTTTCTGATCCACACCAGATACTGACTGGTGTTCTGATCCACACCAGATACTGACTGGTGTTCTGATCCACACCAGATACTGACTGGTGTTCTGATCCACACCAGATACTGACTGGTGTTCTGATCCACACCAGATACTGACTGGTGTTCTGATCCACACCAGATACTGACTGGTGTTCTGATCCACACCAGATACTGACTGGTGTTCTGATCCACACCAGATACTGACTGGTGTTCTGATCCACACCCCTACTTTTTATTTTTAAATGTATCTGTGATCAACAGATGTTTATCAGTATTCCCAGTCATGTGAAATCCACAGATTAGGGAACAATTTAATTCATTGAATGATTTTCATTATATGAACTGTAACTCAGTAAAATAAAATTAAAAGTAAAAAAAAAAGAAAAAAAAAGTAAAATATTAGAAATGGTTTTATATTTATGTTCACTATTACTCACACTACAAAAGTGAAATGTCTCCCCTCTCCTCTCCTCTCCTCTCCTCTCCTCTCCTCTCCTCTCCTCTCCTCTCTTCTCCTCTCCTCCTCTCCTCTCCTCTCCTCTCCCCCTCTCTCCCTCTCTCCCTCTCTCTCTCTCCCCTCCTCTCCCCCTCTCTCCTCTCTCCCCCTCTCTCCTCTCCCCTCTCTCTCCTCTCCCCTCTCTCTCTCCTCTCCCCTCTCTCTCTCCCTCCTCCTCTCTCCCCCTCTCCTCTCCCCTCTCCCCTCTCTCCTCTCCCCCTCTCTCTCCTCCCCCCTCTCTCTCCTCCCTCTCTCTCCCTCTCCCCTCTCTCTCCTCTCTCCCCTCTCTCTCTCCTCTCTCCTCTCTCCCCCTCTCTCCTCTCCCCTCTCTCTCCTCTCCCCCTCTCTCTCCTCTCCTCTCTCTCTCTCTCCCTCTCCCCTCTCTCTCTCTCCCCTCTCTCCTCTTCCCCCTCTCTCTCTCTCTCTCTCTCCTCTCTCCCCTCTCTTTCCTCTCTCCCCCTCTCTCTCCCCCTCCCCCCTCCCCTCTCTCCCTCTCCCCTCTCTCTCTCCTCTCCCCTCTCTCTCCTCTCCCCTCTCTCTCCTCTCCCCTCTCTCTCCCCTCCCCTCTCTCTCCTCTCCCCTCTCTCTCCTCTCTCCCCTCTCTCTCTCCTCTCTCCCCCCTCTCTCCTCTCCCCCCTCTCTCTCCTCTCCCCTCTCTGAAGCTGCCAACATCCTCCTCTCTGAGCAGGGGGAGGTGAAGCTAGCAGACTTTGGAGTGGCTGGACAGCTGACCGACACCCAGATGAAGAGAGAGACATTTGTAGGCACACCGTTCTGGATGGCACCTGAAGTCATACAACAGTCTTCTTATGATCACAAGGTAGAGAGACATTTGTAGGCACACCGTTCTGGATGGCACCTGAAGTCATACAACAGTCTTCTTATGATCACAAGGTAGAGAGAGACATTTGTAGGCACACCGTTCATGGTGTATTAGGTTGCTTTCGTGTCGGGAAGGGTGGTTGACTGTCTGGGAGGGTGGGGTGGTTGACTGTCTGGGAGGGTGGGGTGGTTGACTGTCTAGGAGGGTGGTGTGGTTGACTGTCTGGGAGGGTGGGGTGGTTGACTGTCTGGGAGGGTGGGGTGGTTGACTGTCTAGGAGGGTGGTGTGGTTGACTGTCTGGGAGGGTGGGGTGGTTGACTGTCTAGGAGGGTGGTGTGGTTGACTGTCTGGGAGGGTGTGGTTGACTGTCTGGGAGGGTGGTGTGGTTGACTGTCTGGGAGGGTGGGGTGGTTGACTGTCTGGGAGGGTGGGGTGGTTGACTGTCTGGGAGGGTGGGGTGGTTGACTGTCTGGGAGGGTGGGGTGGTTGACTGTCTGGGAGGGTGGGGTGGTTGACTGTCTGGGAGGGTGGTGTGGTTGACTGTCTGGGAGGGTGGGGTGGTTGACTGTCTGGGAGGGTGGGGTGGTTGACTGTCTGGGAGGGTGGGGTGGTTGACTGTCTGGGAGGGTGGTGTGGTTGACTGTCTGGGAGGGTGGTGTGGTTGACTGTCTGGGAGGGTGGGGTGGTTGACTGTCTGGGAGGGTGGGGTGGTTGACTGTCTGGGAGGGTGGGGTGGTTGGTGGGAGGGTGGGGTGGTTGACTGTCTAGGAGGGTGGTGTGGTTGACTGTCTGGGAGGGTGGGGTGGTTGACTGTCTGGGAGGGTGGTGTGGTTGACTGTCTGGGAGGGTCTGGGAGGGTGGGGTGGTTGACTGTCTGGGAGGGTGGGGTGGTTGACTGTCTGGGAGGGTGAGGTGGTTGACTGTCTGGGAGGGTGAGGTGGTTGACTGTCTAGGAGGGTGGGGTGGTTGACTGTCTAGGAGGGTGGGGTGGTTGACTGTCTAGGAGGGTGGGGTGGTTGACTGTCTAGGAGGGAGGGGTGGTTGACTGTCTAGGAGGGAGGGGTGGTTGACTGTCTGGGAGGGTGGTGTGGTTGACTGTCTAGGAGGGAGGGGTGGTTGACTGTCTAGGAGGGTGGTGTGGTTGACTGTCTGGGAGGGTGGGGTGGTTGACTGTCTAGGAGGGTGGTGTGGTTGACTGTCTAGGAGGGTGGTGTGGTTGACTGTCTAGGAGGGTGGTGTGGTTCAACTTCATATGCCAGTCAGGGAGACTTCCTCCTCTGTGTGTGTCTGTAACGGAGTATCTATAATGGAGTGTCTATAATGGAGTGTCTATAATGGAGTGTCTATATAATTGATTGTCTATATAATGGAGTGTCTATATAATGGAGTGTCTATATGATGGAGTGTCTATATCATTGAGTGTCTATAATGGATTGTCTATAATGGAGTGTCTATATAATGGACTGTCTATAATGGAGTGTCTATATAATGGACTGTCTATATAATTGATTGTCTATATAATGGTGTGTCTATATAATGGTGTGTCTATATAATGGAGTGTCTATATAACGGAGTGTCTATATAACGGAGTGTCTATATGACGGAGTGTCTATATGACGGAGTGTCTATATAATTGATTGTCTATATAATGGAGTGTCTATATAATGGAGTGTCTATATAATGGAGTGTCTATATAATGGAGTGTCTATATAACGGAGTGTCTATATAATTGATTGTCTATATAATGGAGTGTCTATATAATGGAGTGTCTATATAATGGAGTGTCTATATAATGGAGTGTCTATATAATTGATTGTCTATATAATGGAGTGTCTATGTAATGGAGTGTCTATATAATGGAGTGTCTATATAATATATATATATAATTGATTGTCTATATAATGGAGTGTCTATATAATGGAGTGTCTATATAATGGAGTGTCTATATAATGGAGTGTCTATGTAATGGAGTGTCTATATAATGGAGTGTCTATATAATGGAGTGTCTATATAATGGAGTGTCTATATAATGGAGTGTCTATATAATGGAGTGTCTATAATGGAGTGTCTATAATGGAGTGTCTATATGATGGAGTGTCTATATAATGGAGTGTCTATATAATGGAGTATCTGTAATGGAGTGTCTATATAATGGAGTGTCTATATAATGGAGTGTCTATAGTGGAGTGTCTATATAATGGAGTATCTATAATGGAGTGTCTATATGATGGAGTGTCTATATAATGGAGTATCTGTCATGGAGTGTCTATAATGGAGTGTCTATATAATGGAGTATCTGTAATGGAGTGTCTATATGATGGAGTGTCTATATAATGGAGTGTCTATATAATGGAGTGTCTATATAATTGATTGTCTATATAATGGAGTGTCTGTAATGGAGTGTCTATATAATGGAGTGTCTATATAATGGAGTGTCTGTAAGGGAGTGTCTATATAATGGAGTATCTGAAATGGAGTGTCTATATGATGGAGTGTCTATGTAATGGAGTGTCTATATAATGGAGTGTCTATATAATGGAGTGTCTATATAATGGAGTATCTGTCATGGAGTGTCTATAATGGAGTGTCTATATAATGGAGTATCTATAATGGAGTGTCTATATGATGGAGTGTCTATATAATGGAGTGTCTATATAATGGAGTATCTGTCATGGAGTGTCTATAATGGAGTGTCTATATAATGGAGTATCTGTAATGGAGTGTCTATATGATGGAGTGTCTATATAATTGATTGTCTATATAATGGAGTGTCTATATAATGGAGTGTCTATATAATGGAGTGTCTGTAATGGAGTGTCTATATAATGGAGTGTCTATATAATGGAGTATCTGTAATGGAGTGTCTATATGATGGAGTGTCTATATAATGGAGTGTCTATATAATGGAGTGTCTATATAATTGATTGTCTATATAATGGAGTGTCTGTAATGGAGTGTCTATATAATGGAGTGTCTATATAATGGAGTGTCTGTAATGGAGTGTCTATATAATGGAGTGTCTATATAATGGAGTATCTGTAATGGAGTGTCTATATGATGGAGTGTCTATGTAATGGAGTGTCTATATAATGGAGTGTCTATATAATGGAGTGTCTATATAATGGAGTGTCTATATAATGGAGTATCTGTCATGGAGTGTCTATAATGGAGTATCTATAATGGAGTGTCTATATGATGGAGTGTCTATATAATGGAGTGTCTATATAATTGATTGTCTATATAATGGAGTGTCTGTAATGGAGTGTCTATATAATGGAGTGTCTATATAATTGATTGTCTATATAATGGAGTGTCTATATAATGTAGTGTCTGTAATGGAGTGTCTATATAATGGAGTGTCTATATAATGGAGTATCTGTAATGGAGTGTCTATATGATGGAGTGTCTATGTAATGGAGTGTCTATATAATGGAGTGTCTATATAATGGAGTGTCTATATAATGGAGTATCTGTCATGGAGTGTCTATAATGGAGTGTCTATATAATGGAGTATCTGTAATGGAGTGTCTATATGATGGAGTGTCTATATAATTGATTGTCTATATAATGGAGTGTCTATATAATGGAGTGTCTATAATGGAGTGTCTATATAATGGAGTATCTATAATGGAGTGTCTATATGATGGAGTGTCTATATAATGGAGTGTCTATATAATGGAGTATCTGTCATGGAGTGTCTATAATGGAGTGTCTATATAATGGAGTATCTGTAATGGAGTGTCTATATGATGGAGTGTCTATATAATTGATTGTCTATATAATGGAGTGTCTATATAATGGAGTGTCTATATAATGGAGTGTCTGTAATGGAGTGTCTATATAATGGAGTGTCTATATAATGGAGTATCTGTAATGGAGTGTCTATATGATGGAGTGTCTATATAATGGAGTGTCTATATAATTGATTGTCTATATAATGGAGTGTCTGTAATGGAGTGTCTATATAATGGAGTGTCTATATAATGGAGTGTCTGTAATGGAGTGTCTATATAATGGAGTGTCTATATAATGGAGTATCTGTAATGGAGTGTCTATATGATGGAGTGTCTATGTAATGGAGTGTCTATATAATGGAGTGTCTATATAATGGAGTGTCTATATAATGGAGTATCTGTCATGGAGTGTCTATAATGGAGTGTCTATATAATGGAGTATCTATAATGGAGTGTCTATATGATGGAGTGTCTATATAATGGAGTGTCTATATAATTGATTGTCTATATAATGGAGTGTCTGTAATGGAGTGTCTATATAATGGAGTGTCTATATAATTGATTGTCTATATAATGGAGTGTCTATATAATGGAGTGTCTGTAATGGAGTGTCTATATAATGGAGTGTCTATATAATGGAGTATCTGTAATGGAGTGTCTATATGATGGAGTGTCTATGTAATGGAGTGTCTATATAATGGAGTGTCTATATAATGGAGTATCTGTCATGGAGTGTCTATAATGGAGTGTCTATATAATGGAGTATCTATAATGGAGTGTCTATATGATGGAGTGTCTATATAATGGAGTATCTGTCATGGAGTGTCTATAATGGAGTGTCTAAATAATGGAGTATCTGTAATGGAGTGTCTATATGATGGAGTGTCTATATAATGGAGTGTCTATATGATGGAGTATCTATATAATGGAGTATCTGTCATGGAGTGTCTATAATGGAGTGTCTAAATAATGGAGTATCTGTAATGGAGTGTCTATATGATGGAGTGTCTATATAATGGAGTGTCTATATAATGGAGTATCTGTCATGGAGTGTCTATAATGGAGTGTCTATATAATGGAGTATCTGTAATGGAGTGTCTATATGATGGAGTGTCTATATAATTGATTGTCTATATAATGGAGTGTCTATATAATGGAGTGTCTATATAATGGAGTGTCTGTAATGGAGTGTCTATATAATGGAGTGTCTATATAATGGAGTATCTGTAATGGAGTGTCTATATGATGGAGTGTCTATATAATGGAGTGTCTATATAATGGAGTGTCTATATAATTGATTGTCTATATAATGGAGTGTCTGTAATGGAGTGTCTATATAATGGAGTGTCTGTAATGGAGTGTCTATATAATGGAGTGTCTATATAATGGAGTATCTGTAATGGAGTGTCTATATGATGGAGTGTCTATGTAATGGAGTGTCTATATAATGGAGTGTCTATATAATGGAGTGTCTATATAATGGAGTGTCTATATAATGGAGTATCTGTCATGGAGTGTCTATAATGGAGTGTCTATATAATGGAGTATCTATAATGGAGTGTCTATATGATGGAGTGTCTATATAATGGAGTGTCTATATAATTGATTGTCTATATAATGGAGTGTCTGTAATGGAGTGTCTATATAATGGAGTGTCTATATAATTGATTGTCTATATAATGGAGTGTCTATATAATGGAGTGTCTGTAATGGAGTGTCTATATAATGGAGTGTCTATATAATGGAGTATCTGTAATGGAGTGTCTATGTGATGGAGTGTCTATGTAATGGAGTGTCTATATAATGGAGTGTCTATATAATGGAGTGTCTATATAATGGAGTATCTGTCATGGAGTGTCTATAATGGAGTGTCTATATAATGGAGTATCTGTAATGGAGTGTCTATATGATGGAGTGTCTATATAATTGATTGTCTATATAATGGAGTGTCTATATAATGGAGTGTCTACAATGGAGTGTCTATATAATGGAGTGTCTATATGATGGAGTGTCTATATAATGGAGTGTCTATATAATGGGGTATCTGTCATGGAGTGTCTATAATGGAGTGTCTATATAATGGAGTATCTGTAATGGAGTGTCTATATGATGGAGTGTCTATATAATTGATTGTCTATATAATGGAGTGTCTATATAATGGAGTGTCTGTAATGGAGTGTCTATATAATGGAGTGTCTATATAATGGAGTATCTGTAATGGAGTGTCTATATGATGGAGTGTCTATATAATGGAGTGTCTATATAATGGAGTGTCTATATAATTGATTGTCTATATAATGGAGTGTCTGTAATGGAGTGTCTATATAATGGAGTGTCTATATAATGGAGTGTCTGTAATGGAGTGTCTATATAATGGAGTGTCTATATAATGGAGTATCTGTAATGGAGTGTCTATATGATGGAGTGTCTATGTAATGGAGTGTCTATATAATGGAGTGTCTATATAATGGAGTGTCTATATAATGGAGTATCTGTCATGGAGTGTCTATAATGGAGTGTCTATATAATGGAGTATCTATAATGGAGTGTCTATATGATGGAGTGTCTATATAATGGAGTGTCTATATAATTGATTGTCTATATAATGGAGTGTCTGTAATGGAGTGTCTATATAATGGAGTGTCTATATAATTGATTGTCTATATAATGGAGTGTCTATATAATGGAGTGTCTGTAATGGAGTGTCTATATAATGGAGTGTCTATATAATGGAGTATCTGTAATGGAGTGTCTATATGATGGAGTGTCTATGTAATGGAGTGTCTATATAATGGAGTGTCTATATGATGGAGTGTCTATATAATGGAGTGTCTATATAATTGATTGTCTATATAATGGAGTGTCTGTAATGGAGTGTCTATATAATGGAGTGTCTATATAATTGATTGTCTATATAATGGAGTGTCTATATAATGTAGTGTCTGTAATGGAGTGTCTATATAATGGAGTGTCTATATAATGGAGTATCTGTAATGGAGTGTCTATATGATGGAGTGTCTATGTAATGGAGTGTCTATATAATGGAGTGTCTATATAATGGAGTATCTGTCATGGAGTGTCTATAATGGAGTGTCTATATAATGGAGTATCTGTAATGGAGTGTCTATATGATGGAGTGTCTATATAATTGATTGTCTATATAATGGAGTGTCTATATAATGGAGTGTCTATAATGGAGTGTCTATATAATGGAGTATCTATAATGGAGTGTCTATATGATGGAGTGTCTATATAATGGAGTGTCTATATAATGGAGTATCTGTCATGGAGTGTCTATAATGGAGTGTCTATATAATGGAGTATCTGTAATGGAGTGTCTATATGATGGAGTGTCTATATAATTGATTGTCTATATAATGGAGTGTCTATATAATGGAGTGTCTATATAATGGAGTGTCTGTAATGGAGTGTCTATATAATGGAGTGTCTATATAATGGAGTATCTGTAATGGAGTGTCTATATGATGGAGTGTCTATATAATGGAGTGTCTATATAATGGAGTGTCTATATAATTGATTGTCTATATAATGGAGTGTCTGTAATGGAGTGTCTATATAATGGAGTGTCTATATAATGGAGTGTCTGTAATGGAGTGTCTATATAATGGAGTGTCTATATAATGGAGTATCTGTAATGGAGTGTCTATATGATGGAGTGTCTATGTAATGGAGTGTCTATATAATGGAGTGTCTATATAATGGAGTGTCTATATAATGGAGTGTCTATATAATGGAGTATCTGTCATGGAGTGTCTATAATGGAGTGTCTATATAATGGAGTATCTATAATGGAGTGTCTATATGATGGAGTGTCTATATAATGGAGTGTCTATATAATTGATTGTCTATATAATGGAGTGTCTGTAATGGAGTGTCTATATAATGGAGTGTCTATATAATTGATTATCTATATAATGGAGTGTCTATATAATGGAGTGTCTATATAATGGAGTGTCTATATAATGGAGTATCTGTAATGGAGTGTCTATATGATGGAGTGTCTATGTAATGGAGTGTCTATATAATGGAGTGTCTATATAATGGAGTGTCTATATAATGGAGTATCTGTCATGGAGTGTCTATAATGGAGTGTCTATATAATGGAGTATCTATAATGGAGTGTCTATATGATGGAGTGTCTATATAATGGAGTATCTGTCATGGAGTGTCTATAATGGAGTGTCTAAATAATGGAGTATCTGTAATGGAGTGTCTATATGATGGAGTGTCTATATAATGGAGTGTCTATATGATGGAGTGTCTATATAATGGAGTATCTGTAATGGAGTGTCTATATGATGGAGTGTCTATATAATGGAGTATCTGTAATGGAGTGTCTATATAATGGAGTGTCTGTATAATGGAGTGTCTATATAATGGAGTGTCTATATAATGGAGTATCTGTAATGGAGTGTCTATATAATGGAGTATCTA
>NC_068455.1:79818947-79903947 GCF_023373465.1 Oncorhynchus keta | reverse complement strand
CTCTGACTGTCTCCTCTGTCTGTCTCCTCTTACTGTCTCCTCTGACTGTCTCCTCTGTCTGTCTCCTCTGTCTGTCTCCTCTGACTGCCTCCTCTGTCTGTCTCCTCTGACTGTCTCCTCTGTCTGTCTCCTCTGTCTGTCTCCTCTGACTGTCTCTCTGACTGTCTCCTCTGTCTGTCTCCTCTGTCTGTCTCCTCTGACTGTCTCCCCTGACTGTCTCCTCTGTCTGTCTCCTCTGACTGTCTCCTCTGACTGTCTCCTCTGTCTGTCTCCTCTGACTGCCTCCTCTGTCTGTCTCCTCTGTCTGTCTCCTCTGACTGTCTCATCTGTCTGTCTCCTCTGTCTGTCTCCTCTGACTGCCTCCCCTGACTCTCTCCTCTGACTGCCTCCTCTGACTGCCTCCTCTGTCTGTCTCCCTCTGTCTGTCTCCTCTGACTGTCTCCTCTGACTGTCTCCTCTGACTGTCTCCTCTGACTGTCACCTCTGTCTGTCTCCTCTGTCTGGCTCCTCTGTCTGGCTCCTCTGACTGTCACCTCTGTCTGTCTCCTCTGTCTGTCTCCTCTGACTCTCTCCTCTGACTGGCTCCTCTGTCTGTCTCTATCTCTCACTCAGGTTGACTCCAACATAAAAGAGAAGAGATGGAAGGAGAGAGAGATTCGAGGACGATTCCAGATAAACGAGGGAAGAAAGAAGAAGTGCAGAAATTCTGTCTAGTCATGTCGACACACACACACACACACACACACACACACACACACACACACACACACACACACACACACACTGCAGCTATAAATCTCTGTCTTGCTGAATATCTTGGGACTCAGTAGATAAGGCTTTACTCTACTGTCTACCTCGAGACATAGAGCTGAATACCTTGGGACTCAGTAGATAATGCTTTACTCTACTGTCTACCTCGAGACATAGAGCTGAATACCTTGGGACTCAGTAGATAAGGCTTTACTCTACTGTCTACCTCGAGACATAGAGCTGAATACCTTGGGACTCAGTAGATAGGCTTTACTCTACTGTCTACCTCGAGACATAGAGCTGAATACCTTGGGACTCAGTAGATAAGGCTTTACTCTACTGTCTACCTCGAGACAGAGACTCAGTAGATAAGGCTTTACTCTACTGTCTACCTCGAGACATAGAGACTCAGTAGATAAGGCTTTACTCTACTGTCTACCTCGAGACATAGAGACTCAGTAGATAAGGCTTTACTCTACTGTCTACCTCGAGACATAGAGCTGAATACCTTGGGACTCAGTAGATAAGGCTTTACTCTACTGTCTACCTCGAGACAGAGAGACTCAGTAGATAAGGCTTTACTCTACTGTCTACCTCGAGACATAGAGACTCAGTAGATAAGGCTTTACTCTACTGTCTACCTCGAGACAGAGAGACTCAGTAGATAAGGCTTTACTCTACTGTCTACCTCGAGACAGAGAGATGTTCTTTCCCCAACTAGCTCGTCTGTTGCCTTGTTCATTCACAGAGCTTATTCCTCATTAACGCTCAGCTGGTTACAGATCACTATCTGTCTAGCCCTTGGTCCTAACCCCTCAATGTTTTCATGTCTGTAGGGTCTGGATAGGTATAGACAGTATAGTGGTGGGGTCTGAATAGTATAAACAGTATAGTAGTGTATCTGTAGGGTCTGGATAGGTATAAACAGTATAGTAGTGTATCTGTAGGGTCTGGATAGGTATAAACAGTATAGTGGTGGATCTGTAGGGTCTGGATAGGTATAAACAGTATAGTAGTGTATCTGTAGGGTCTGGATAGGTATAAACAGTATAGTAGTGTATCTGGGGTCTGGATAGGTATAAACAGTATAGTAGTGTATCTGTAGGGTCTGGATAGGTATAAACAGTATAGTGGTGGATCTGTAGGGTCTGGATAGGTATAAACAGTATAGTGGTGGATCTGTAGGGTCTGGATAGGTATAAACAGTATAGTAGTGTATCTGTAGGGTCTGGATAGGTATAAACAGTATAGTGGTGGGGTCTGGATAGGTATAAACAGTATAGTAGTGTATCTGTAGGGTCTGGATAGGTATAAACAGTATAGTAGTGGATCTGTAGGGTCTGGATAGGTATAAACAGTATAGTGGTGGGGTCTGGATAGGTATAAACAGTATAGTAGTGTATCTGTAGGGTCTGGATAGGTATAAACAGTATAGTGGTGGGGTATGGATAGGTATAAACAGTATAGTAGTGTATCTGTAGGGTCTGGATAGGTATAAACAGTATAGTGGTGGATCTGTAGGGTCTGGATAGGTATAAACAGTATAGTAGTGGGGTCTGGATAGGTATAAACAGTATAGTAGTGGGGTCTGGATAGGTATAAACAGTATAGTGGTGGGGTCTGGATAGGTATAAACAGTATAGTAGTGTATCTGTAGGGTCTGGATAGGTATAAACGGTATAGTGGTGTATCTGTAGGGTCTGGATAGGTATAAACAGTATAGTAGTGTATCTGTAGGGTCTGGATAGGTATAAACAGTATAGTAGTGTATCTGTAGGGTCTGGATAGGTATAAACAGTATAGTGGTGTATCTGTAGGGTCTGGATAGGTATAAACAGTATAGTGGTGGATCTGTAGGGTCTGGATAGGTATAAACAGTATAGTAGTGTATCTGTAGGGTCTGGATAGGTATAAACAGTATAGTAGTGTATCTGTAAGGTCTGGATAGGTATAAACAGTATAGTAGTGGATCTGTAGGGTCTGGATAGGTATAAACAGTATAGTGGTGAGGTCTGGATAGGTATAAACAGTATAGTAGTGTATCTGTAGGGTCTGGATAGGTATAAACAGTATAGTGGTGGGGTCTGGATAGGTATAAACAGTATAGTAGTGTATCTGTAGGGTCTGGATAGGTATAAACAGTATAGTAGTGTATCTGTAGGGTCTGGATAGGTATAAACAGTATAGTAGTGGATCTGTAGGGTCTGGATAGGTATAAACAGTATAGTGGTGGGGTCTGGATAGGTATAAACAGTATAGTAGTGTATCTGTAGGGTCTGGATAGGTATAAACAGTATAGTGGTGGATCTGTAGGGTCTGGATAGGTATAAACAGTATAGTAGTGTATCTGTAGGGTCTGGATAGGTATAAACAGTATAGTAGTGTATCTGTAGGGTCTGGATAGGTATACACAGTATAGTGGTGAGGTCTGGATAGGTATAAACAGTATAGTAGTGTATCTGTAGGGTCTGGATAGGTATAAACAGTATAGTGGTAGGGTCTGGATAGGTATAAACAGTATAGTAGTGGATCTGTAGGGTCTGGATAGGTATAAACAGTATAGTGGTGGATCTGTAGGGTCTGGATAGGTATAAACAGTATAGTGGTGGGGTCTGGATAGGTATAAACAGTATAGTGGTGGATCTGTAGGGTCTGGATAGGTATAAACAGTATAGTGGTGGGGTCTGGATAGGTATAAACAGTATAGTGGTGGAAGGGTCTGGATAGGTATAAACAGTATAGTGGTGGATCTGTAGGGTCTGGATAGGTATAAACAGTATAGTGGTGGGGTCTGGATAGGTATAAACAGTATAGTGGTGGATCTGTAGGGTCTGGATAGGTATAAACAGTATAGTGGTGGGGTCTGGATAGGTATAAACAGTATAGTGGTGGATCTGTAGGGTCTGGATAGGTATAAACAGTATAGTGGTGGATCTGTAGGGTCTGGATAGGTATAAACAGTATAGTGGTGGGGTCTGGATAGGTATAAACAGTATAGTAGTGGGGTCTGGATAGGTATAAACAGTATAGTAGTGGGGTCTGGATAGGTATAAACAGTATAGTGGTGGGGTCTGGATAGGTATAAACAGTATAGTAGTGGGGTCTGGATAGGTATAAACAGTATAGTGGTGGGGTCTGGATAGGTATAAACAGTATAGTGGTGGGGTCTGGATAGGTATAAACAGTATAGTAGTGGGGTCTGGATAGGTATAGTATAGTGGTAGATCTGTAGGGTCTGGATAGGTATAAACAGTATAGTGGTGGGGTCTGGATAGGTATAAACAGTATAGTAGTGGGGTCTGGATAGGTATCTGTAGGGTCTGGATAGGTATAAACAGTATAGTGGTGGGGTCTGGATAGGTATAAACAGTATAGTGGTGGGGTCTGGATAGGTATAAACAGTATAGTAGGGTCTGGATAGGTATAAACAGTATAGTGGTAGATCTGTAGGGTCTGGATAGGTATAAACAGTATAGTGGTGGGGTCTGGATAGGTATAAACAGTATAGTAGTGGGGTCTGGATAGGTATAAACAGTATAGTGGTGGGGTCTGGATAGGTATAAACAGTATAGTGGTGGGGTCTGGATAGGTATAAACAGTATAGTGGTGGGGTCTGGATAGGTATAAACAGTATAGTAGTGGGGTCTGGATAGGTATAAACAGTATAGTAGTAGATCTGTAGGGTCTGGATAGGTATAAACAGTATAGTGGTGGGGTCTGGATAGGTATAAAAGTATAGTAGTGGGGTCTGGATAGGTATAAACAGTATAGTAGTGGGGTCTGGATAGGTATAAACAGTATAGTGGTGGGGTCTGGATAGGTATAAACAGTATAGTGGTAGGGTCTGGATAGGTATAAACAGTATAGTAGTGGGGTCTGGATAGGTATAAACAGTATAGTGGTAGATCTGTAGGGTCTGGATAGGTATAAACAGTATAGTGGTAGGGTCTGGATAGGTATAAACAGTATAGTGGTGTATCTGTAGGGTCTGGATAGGTATAAACAGTATAGTGGTGGGGTCTGGATAGGTATAAACAGTATAGTGGTGTATCTGTAGGGTCTGGATAGGTATAAACAGTATAGTAGTGGGGTCTGGATAGGTATAAACAGTATAGTGGTGGGGTCTGGATAGGTATAAACAGTATAGTGGTGGGGTCTGGATAGGTATAAACAGTATAGTAGTGTATCTGTAGGGTCTGGATAGGTATAAACAGTATAGTAGTGGGGTCTGGATAGGTATAAACAGTATAGTAGTGGGGTCTGGATAGGTATAAACAGTATAGTGGTGGGGTCTGGATAGGTATAAACAGTATAGTAGTGTATCTGTAGGGTCTGGATAGGTATAAACAGTATAGTGGTGGGGACTGGATAGGTATAAACAGTATAGTGGTGGGGTCTGGATAGGTATAAACAGTATAGTGGTGGGGTCTGGATAGGTATAAACAGTATAGTGGTGGGGTCTGGATAGGTATAAACAGTATAGTGGTGGAGCTGTATTGATTCCACCATACAGATTGTACAACATTAAAAGAGTTTAGGGCCAGGAGACGGGTAAGGATAGATCCTAATCAAATCCATAGCAACACAGAGGGCAGCTGAGTGCACAGCACTGTTTAATGATCAGAACTGTGTTCAGGAGGGTTCTGGCTGCCATTCATCCCACCCATTCCAGTTCCGTAGCCATTCATCCCCAGTGTTCTATTCTAGACTTCAGTTAGAATGTCATCCCACCGACATTCCAGTTCCGTAGCCATTCATCCCCAGTGTTCTATTCTAGAATTCAGTTAGAATGTCATCCCAGACATTCCAGTTAGATCCCCATTCATTCCAGTTAGAATGTCATCCCACCAGACATTCCAGTTCCGGAGCCATTCATCCCCAGTGTTCTATTCTAGAATTCAGTTAGAATGTCATCCCACCGACATTCCAGTTCCGGAGCCATTCATCCCCAGTGTTCTATTCTAGAATTCAGTTAGAATGTCATCCCACCGACATTCCAGTTCCGAGCCATTCATCCCCAGTGTTCTATTCTAGAATTCAGTTAGAATGTCATCCCACCGACATTCCAGTTCCGGAGCCATTCATCCCCAGTGTTAGAATGTCTATTCTATTCTAGAATTCAGTTAGAATGTCATCCCACCGACATTCCAGTTCCGGAGCCATTCATCCCCAGTGTTCTATTCTATTCAGTTAGAATGTCTAGACATTCAGTTTAGCCATTCAATGTCATCCCACCGACATTCCAGTTCCGAGCCATTCATCCCCAGTGTTCTATTCTAGAATTCAGTTAGAATGTCATCCCACCGACATTCCAGTTCCGTAGCCATTCATCCCCAGTGTTCTATTCTAGAATTCAGTTAGAATGTCATCCCACCGACATTCCAGTTCCGGAGCCATTCATCCCCAGTGTTCTATTCTAGAATTCAGTTAGAATGTCATCCCACCGACATTCCAGAGCCATTCATCCCCAGTGTTCATTCCAGTTAGAATGTCATCCCACCGACATTCCAGTTCCGGAGCCATTCATCCCCAGTGTTCTATTCTAGAATTCAGTTAGAATGTCATCCCACCGACATTCCAGTTCCGTAGCCATCTAGAACCCTTTTTCACATTTCCTTCTCCCATTGTAAAATAAATAACTCAGGGCTGTGCTGTTTAAATCTGTACCTGTATATTGGGATTTGAAACATGTTCTTGGTTTTATATGTGATTAGTAGTTCATACATGTCTGGGAAAGTTTGAAAATGTTGCGTGATCCATTTTTATATTTCAATAGATGTTGAAATAGTAATGTTGTAAATATAGTTTGATCAAAATTGTGTGTGTAAATTGGTACCAGTATAGAGTGTGTTGGTATCAGTATAGAGTGTGTTGGTACCAGTATAGAGTGTGTTGGTACCAGTATAGAGTGTGTTGGTACCAGTATAGAGTGTGTTGGTACCAGTATAGAGTGCAGTACCAGTATAGAGTGCGTTGGTACCAGTATAGAGTGTGTTGATTTGTTTAACAGTCTTTTGTACAAGTTTGAAAGTTAATTTGTGTGCGATTTAAAAAAAAAATGTATTTGAATTATTTTTAGGTTTTCTTTTTGGGGGAATAAATGTTAAATTTTGTCCTTCATTTTATTTAACCTTTTGGCCTCTATTGTTTCGGCTATGTGCTGGTTTGATTGTCAACGCCTCTGAATCTATGTAGTAAGTTTTTCAGTAAAATGGGATTTTATATCCAGGACTCGTTTTTCAAAAAGTGTCTCAGTAGAATTTAGAAGTTCTGATCTAGGATCAGGCCCGTATCAGGGTTGGGGTCAATTCCATTCAGTAAAATATTTTGAAATAGTTGCATGTTTACAATTAATTTTTGTTCAGTATAAAATGCTTTATGATGGACAGATCATGTTTGTTTCCGTATCTCAAGTAAAGACACGTTGCTCATCACATGACACACTTTATTGACAGATGAACATCAGACATGTACCAAAAACCTTCAATAGAAACGGGATACACTACTGCTTTCTGTAAAGTTGTACAAAACGGACACGTCTGTTAACTGAACGTTCACTGCAACACTGTAAACATTTTCTTTTGGGGGGGGGAGTATCTCTAGGGGGGTGAGTATCTCTAGGGGGAGTATCTCTAGGGGGGAGTATCTCTAGGGGGTATCTCTAGGGGGAGTATCTCTAGGGGGGTGAGTATCTCTAGGGGGTGAGTATCTCTAGGGGGTGAGTATCTCTAGGGGGGTGAGTATCTCTAGGGGGTGGTATCTCTAGGGGGGTGAGTATCTCTAGGGGGGAGTATCTCTAGGGGGGTGAGTATCTCTAGGGGGAGTATCTCTAGGGGGGAGTATCTCTAGGGGAGTATCTCTAGGGGGTATCTCTAGGGGGAGTATCTCTAGGGGGAGTATCTCTAGGGGGAGTATCTCTAGGGGAGTATCTAGGGGGTGAGTATCTCTAGGGGGGTGAGTATCTCTAGGGGGAGTATATCTAGGGGGAGTATCTCTAGGGGGTGAGCATCTCTAGGGGGTATCTCTAGGGGGAGTATCTCTAGGGGGTGAGTATCTCTAGGGGGGAGTATCTCTAGGGGGTGAGTATCTCTAGGGGGAGTATCTCTAGGGGGAGTATCTCTAGGGGGAGTATCTCTAGGGGAGTATCTCTCAGGGGAGGGGGAGTATCTCTAGGGGAGTATCTCTAGGGGGAGTATCTCTAGGGGGAGTATCTCTAGGGGGAGTATCTCTAGGGGGGTGAGTATCTCTAGGGGGGAGGGGGAGTATCTCTAGGGGGAGTATCTCTAGGGGGGTGAGTATCTCTAGGGGGGTATCTCTAGGGGGTGAGTATCTCTAGGGGGGAGTATCTCTAGGGGGAGTATCTCTAGGGGGGGAGTATCTCTAGGGGGGTGGGGAGGGGGGGGAGTATCTCTAGGGGGAGTATCTCTAGGGGGGGAGTATCTCTAGGGGGTGAGTATCTCTAGGGGGGAGTATCTCTAGGGGGGAGTATCTCTAGGGGGGTGAGTATCTCTAGGGGGGTGAGTATCTCTAGGGGGAAGTATCTCTCTCTTCAATGTACAAAACATCCTGAATACACCAAATGTCACCCTGACCACACACACACACAACACACACACGTCACACAACACCTGTTGATCTACACACCCACACACCACTATTCTACAGTCTCAGTTTCGTAATTCGAGGTGTACCCTCTCCTCCACTGCTATACCTCTCCTCTTCCCCCTCTTCCTCCTCCAGTTGTAAACTCCCAGAGGAAAACCTCATCCTAGCCAGAGCATTGGACCGTACCACTTTACCCAACGGGGGTACTGGGCAGTAGTATGGGTAGATTACCTCTGGGTCTGAATCACTGTAGTTTCCACCAGCCCCCCCTAGAACACACAGCGAGGTGGGCCGGTCTGGCAAGGGGGAGGAGTTTAGAGGCAGGTAGGAGGGTCTTTGTGGAGTCTGGTGACGTGATAGGTGGGGGGTAGTAACCTAGGGGACGGAACTCAGAGGCGGGGTTGGAGGCGGGGACTACTCTGGGGAGCTTAACGTCCGGTTGGCTGGTGGCACGACGAGGAAGTCCAGGCAGGAAGTTGGAGTCGTCGCTGTAATGTCCCGCCTCTATTCTCCCGACGTCGAAACTCCTGGCTGCGTGGTAGACCCTGGTCAATCCCAGCCCGGATGGGCGGAGATTCCGCCTGAGTGGCGACAGGGAAGACGAATCAGAGCGTGCGTAGAGAGAAGGGTGTGTCAGCCCCTCCAACAGGGTGTGGTCTAAGCGTTGCATCTGTGGGAGACGCTCCAATGAGGTTACGGCACCGTCCAAAAAGTAGGCATGTCCGTGCGGATAGCTGGCCAATGGGAATGTTGGAAGGACTGGATGGAACTGGTAGGCGGGGTTATTGGGATATAGGAGGACCAATTGCTGCGCGTCGGAGGCAGGCTGGGGTTTGGGCCGAAGTCTGGCCCTGCTGTTACCGTGGTGATGCCCCGCCCCTCCCTGCCGTTGCCCCCCTGCCCTCCTCTCCTCGATGTCTACCGATGTAGAGGCGGACCTTTGCTTAGGAGAGGCCGTTGATTGGTGGAAAGCTTGTGGGAGGCGGGACCGCTGCAGTTCCGTGGAGAAGACCACTTCGACAGCTGATTGGCTGCGTTTAGCGTTAGCTCCTCCCACTTCCTGCTGTTGTCTTTCCACTTCCTCTTCACTGTGGCATCCGGGGCGCGGGAACGAGTGGGACTGCTCGTAGAGCTGGAGATGCGCGCGCGCGCGCACACACACACACACACACACACACACACACACACACACACAAAAGACAGCAAGAGGTGGATAGACATGTTCATGTGGATGATTGAATTTGTCATTGGTAGGGTTGCCGCGATACCATTGGTTGCCGCGATACCAGTATCGCCTAGATACCCTCATCGTTTTCATGTCGTCATCCAGAATCACATGTATTTTATTTTCCAAGCTACAGCACTAAATATTTTACATGAAGCAGGTTTTGAAAGGACCAAAGAGGTTAGTTGCTCTGTGTTTTATGGTTGTTATATGTTGTTGCTATTTTTTGCTATTTTTCAACTGCATTGTTGGTTAAGGGCTTGTAAGGTACATGTAGCTAATAAAGTTTGATTTGAAAATCCCATATCCCATAATAATCCTTACTATTATTCACATTATTATCATCATTACTATTATTCACATTATTATCATAATGACTATTATTCACATTATTATCATCATTACTATTATTCACATTATTATCATCATTACTATTATTCACATTATTATCATCATTACTATTATTCTCATTATTATCATCATTACTATTATTCACATTATTATCATCATTACTATTATTCACATTATTATCATCATTACTATTATTCACATTATTATCATTACTATTATTCACATTATTATCATCATTACTATTATTCACATTATTATCATCATTACTATTATTCACATTATTATCATCATTACTATTATTCACATTATTATCATCATTACTATTATTCACATTATTGTCATCATTACTATTATTCACATTATTATCATCATTACTATTATTCACATTATTATCATCATTACTATTATTCACATTATTATCATCATTACTATTATTCACATTATTATCATCATTACTATTATTCACATTATTATCATCATTACTATTATTCACATTATTATCATCATTACTATTATTCACATTATTATCATCATTACTATTATTCACATTATTATCATCATTACTATTATTCACATTATTATCATCATTACTATTATTCACATTATTATCATCATTACTATTATTCACATTATTATCATCATTACTATTATTCACATTATTATCATCATTACTATTATTCACATTATTATCATCATTACTATTATTCACATTATTATCATCATTACTATTATTCACATTATTATCATCATTACTATTATTCACATTATTATCATCATTACTATTATTCTCATTATTATCATCATTTCTATTATTCTAGATGTTTCAGTAAATTGATTTTTCTCATTCTGTGGTTGCTAGAGTAGATTTTTCTCCCTGTGGTTGCTAGGTAGAGTTTTTCTCCCTGTGGTTGCTAGGTAGAGTAGATTTTTCTCCCTGTGGTTGCTAGGTAGAGTAGATTTTTCTCCCTGTGGTTGCTAGGTAGAGTAGATTTTTCTCCCTGTGGTTGCTAGGTAGAGTAGATTTTTCTCCCTGTGGTTGCTAGGTAGACTAGATTTTTCTCCCTGTGGTTGCTAGGTAGACTAGATTTTTCTCCCTGTGGTTGCTAGGTAGACTAGATTTTTCTCCCTGTGGTTGCTAGGTAGAGTAGATTTTTCTCCTGTGGTTGCTAGGTAGAGTAGATTTTTTCTCCCTGTGGTTGCTAGGTAGAGTAGATTTTTCTCCCTGTGGTTGCTAGGTAGAGTAGATTTTTCTCCCTGTGGTTGCTAGGTAGAGTAGATTTTTCTCCCTGTGGTTGCTAGGTAGAGTAGATTTTTCTCCCTGTGGTTGCTAGGTAGACTAGATTTTTCTCCCTGTGGTTGCTAGGTAGAGCAGATTTTTCTCCCTGTGGTTGCTAGGTAGAGTCGATTTTTCTCCCTGTGGTTGCTAGGTAGAGTAGATTTTTCTCCCTGTGGTTGCTAGGTAGAGTCGATTTTTCTCCCTGTGGTTGCTAGGTAGAGTAGATTGATAGTTTACCTGCTTGGAGACGTCTGTGAGGAGGTCAGGAGAGGATCTACACTGTCTGGACTCTGACTTACAGTAGGACCTAATGGAGAAAGAGACGGGGTTTAACACCCTCACACACACACACACACACACACACACACACACACACACACACACACACACACACACACACACACACACACACACACACACACACACACACACACACACACACACACACACACACACACACACACACTGTCTTCCCACCTTTCGAAAGGTCTGTGTTTTTTCTCCCCTGTGGGCATGTACTCCATCAACTGTTTCTGGGTCCTGCCACTGAAACAGAACACATTCAGTATCAATCACCTGAACACACAGTGTGTGGCTTTCATGTATGTGTGTCTGTACCCAGTGTGTCTGTACCCAGTGTGTCTGTACCCAGTGTGTCTGTACCCAGTGTGTCTGTACCCAGTGTGTCTGTACCCAGTGTGTGTCTGTACCCAGTGTGTCTGTACCCAGTGTGTCTGTACCCAGTGTGTCTGTACCCAGTGTGTGTCTGTACCCAGTGTGTCTGTACCCAGTGTGTGTCTGTACCCAGTGTGTCTGTACCCAGTGTGTCTGTACCCAGTGTGTGTCTGTACCCAGTGTGTGTCTGTACCCAGTGTGTCTGTACCCAGTGTGTCTGTACCCAGTGTGTCTGTACCCAGTGTGTGTCTGTACCCAGTGTATGTGTACCCAGTGTGTCTGTACCCAGTGTGTGTCTGTACCCAGTGTGTCTGTACCCAGTGTGTCTGTACCCAGTGTGTCTGTACCCAGTGTGTCTGTACCCAGTGTGTCTGTACCCAGTGTGTCTGTACCCAGTGTGTCTGTACCCAGTGTGTGTGTACCCAGTGTGTCTGTACCCAGTGTGTCTGTACCCAGTGTGTCTGTACCCAGTGTGTGTCTGTACCCAGTGTGTCTGTACCCAGTGTGTGTCTGTACCCAGTGTGTCTGTACCCAGTGTGTCTGTATGTGTGTCTGTACCCAGTGTGTCTGTACCCAGTGTGTGTCTGTACCCAGTGTGTCTGTACCCAGTGTGTCTGTACCCAGTGTGTGTCTGTACCCAGTGTGTCTGTACCCAGTGTGTGTCTGTACCCAGTGTGTCTGTACCCAGTGTGTCTGTACCCAGTGTGTGTCTGTACCCAGTGTGTGTCTGTACCCAGTGTGTCTGTACCCAGTGTGTCTGTACCCAGTGTGTCTGTACCCAGTGTGTGTGTGTCTGTACCCAGTGTGTGTCTGTACCCAGTGTGTGTCTGTACCCAGTGTGTGTCTGTACCCAGTGTGTGTCTGTACCCAGTGTGTCTGTATGTGTGTCTGTACCCAGTGTGTGTCTGTACCCAGTGTGTGTCTGTACCCAGTGTGTGTCTGTACCCAGTGTGTGTCTGTACCCAGTGTGTCTGTACCCAGTGTGTCTGTACCCAGTGTGTGTGTACCCAGTGTGTCTGTACCCAGTGTGTCTGTACCCAGTGTGTCTGTACCCAGTGTGTCTGTACCCAGTGTGTCTGTACCCAGTGTGTCTGTACCCAGTGTGTCTGTACCCAGTGTGTCTGTATGTGTGTCTGTACCCAGTGTGTCTGTATGTGTGTCTGTACCCAGTGTGTCTGTACCCAGTGTGTCTGTACCCAGTGTGTCCCAGTGTGTCTGTACCCAGTGTGTCTGTACCCAGTGTGTCTGTATGTGTGCCTGTGTGTGTCTGTACCCAGTGTGTCTGTACCCAGTGTGTGTCTGTATGTGTGTCTGTACCCAGTGTGTCTGTATGTGTGTCTGTACCCAGTGTGTGTGTACCCAGTGTGTCTGTACCCAGTGTGTCTGTATGTGTGTCTGTACCCAGTGTGTCTGTATGTGTGTCTGTACCCAGTGTGTGTGTACCCAGTGTGTCTGTATGTGTGTCTGTACCCAGTGTGTCTGTACCCAGTGTGTCTGTATGTGTGTCTGTACCCAGTGTGTCTGTACCCAGTGTGTCTGTACCCAGTGTGTCTGTACCCAGTGTGTCTGTACCCAGTGTGTCTGTACCCAGTGTGTCTGTACGTGTGTCTGTACCTGTATCTGAAGCTGGATCCTTTGCTGGACAGCAGAGTCTTGCTGCGTGACTGGGGCTCTTTGGCCAGTCTGAAGAAGGCATGTGTACTCTGCATGTGTGTCTGTAGAAAGTGTCTTAGAGTGTGTGTCTGACCCAGTGTGTCGCAACCCAGTATGTCTGTACCCAGTGTGTCTTACCCAGTGTGTCTCTACCCAGTGTGCTGGTAAATACAGGTACATATGTTTTGGGGTTAAGAAGTTGTCTACTTTAAAGAAGTTGTACACACTAAAATGTATCTTCTCTTGAAATTTCATTAAAAACAGTGTTATTAATTCCTGAAAATGTGAGATATGTAAATGTGTCTTCCCAGGGCAGAGGATTTATATTATGTCAAACAGTCTTACAAAGTTTAATAGAACAGGCTTGGGTGTTAGTGTCTGTACCCAGGATCTATATGGTCTGTACCCTTTGATGAGGAAGCCTGAATATGGTTGGTCTGTATTAGTGTGCCTGTACCCAATGGACCTTATATGGTCATGTACTTTGACTGTACCCAGTGTGTCTGAAGTCTGTACCCAGTATGTCTGTTGTGTGCCTATTAAGTGTGTCTCACCCAGTGTGTCTGTACCCAGTTTGGTCATGTCTGTAGTGTTTGATGAGGACCCAGTGAATCTGGTTGTGTCTGTATTAGTGTGTCTCACCCCTTATTTGGTACCCATGTAGTTTGATGAGGAAGTGAATATGGTTGGGTATTAAGAGTCTCACCCCTTAGTTTCTGTACCCATGTAGTTTGATGAGGAAGTGAATATGGTTGGGTATTAGTGAGTCTCACCCCTTATATGGTCATGTACTTTGATGAGGAAGTGAATATGATTGGGTATTAGGAGTCCCGGACCTTATATGGTCATGTACTTTAATGAGGAAGTGAATATGGTTGGGTATTAGGAGTTCCGGACCTTATATGGTCATGTACTTTGATGAGGAAGTGAATATGGTTGGGTAATAGGAGTCTCACCCCTTATCTGGTCATGTAGTTTGATGAGGAAGTGAATATGGTTGGGTATTAGGAGTCTCACCCCTTATTTGGTCATGTCGTTTGATGAGGAAGTGAATATGGTTGGGTATTAGGAGTCTCACCCCTTATTTGGTCATGTCGTTTGATGAGGAAGTGAATATGGTTGGGTATTAGGAGTCTCACCCCTATTTGGTCGTGTAGTTTGATGAGGAAGTGTTTCCTCTTGAAGCTCAGTTTACGGATCTTGGCCCAGCTGAACGTGTTGATCTTAGTGTTGCCCTGGAGATGAGAGGAGACAGGAGATTGGTCAGAGTGTGGACATACTACAATAATAGTAAACAAACAACAATGTTTGTTAGTCCCCACAAAGTCAAATAGTATTTATATGGGGTTTAAGGTTAAGGTTAGAGTCAGGTTTAGGGTGGAGAGCTAGGGTTTTAGGGTTATGATTAGGGTTAGGTTTTTCAGGTTCATGGTTAGTTTTACAGTAGGGTTGAATGGGAGTGAATTGTGTGTCCCAAGAAGGTTAGTTATACAAGGCTGTGTGTGTGTGTGTGTGTGTGTGTGTGTGTGTGTGTGTGTGGTGTGTGTGTGTGTGTGTCTGTGTGTGTGTGTGTGTGTGTATGTGTGTGTGTACCTGGAACACCAGTACCCCAGAGTGTGTGTGTGTGTGTGTGTGTGTGTGTGTGTGTGTCTGTACCCAGTGTGTGTGTGTGTGTGTGTGTGTGTGTGTACCTGGAACCCAGTACCCCAGAGTGTGTGTGTGTGTGTGTTTGTGTGTGTGCCTGGAACACCAGTACCCCAGAGTGTGTGTATGTGTGTGTGTGTGTGTCTGTGTGTGTGTGTGTGTGTGTGTGTGTGTGTGTGTGTGTGTGTGTGTGTGTACCTGGAACACCAGTACCCCAGAGTGTGTGTGTGTGTGTGTGTGTTTGTGTGTGTGTGTCTGTGTGTGTGTGTGTGTGTGTGTGTGTGTGTGTGTGTGTGTGTGTGTGTGTGTGTGTGTGTGTGTGTGTGTGTGTGTGTGTGTGTGTGTGTGTGTGTACCTGGAACACCAGTACCCCAGAGTGTGTGACGGCCAGGTTGAGTCTTATGCCTTCGCCATCGTGGGCAGGGTGGGGGCGGATACCGTACATGTCCAGTTTCCTAGCAACCTCCAACAGATGGACGTCTGAGTCCGCAGGAGAGTGACCCCTGGAACAATCAACCAATCAGGCAATCAGATAATCAATCAGTGTGTGTGTGTGTGTGTGTGTGTGTGTGTGTGTGTGTGTGTGTGTGTGTGTGTGTGTGTGTGTGTGTGTGTGTGTGTGTGTGTGTGTGTGTGTGTGTGTCTGTGTGTGAAACATACTGTTTCAGTTCTAGATGGTGACCTAACTGTATATTCTGATGCTAAGGAAGGATCTCGATAGTATCTCGATGGCAGTGACAGTAGATGCTAATGCTAAGGAAGTGCTTCCACAGGGACCATAGGATCTCTATGACAGTGACAGTAGATGCTAATGCTAAGGAAGTGCTTCCACAGGGACCATAGGATCTCTATGACAGTGACAGTAGATGCTAATGCTAAGGAAGTGCCTCCACAGGGACCATAGGATCTCGATGGCAGTGACAGTAGATGCTAATGCTAAGGAAGTGTTTCCACAGGGACCATAGAATCTCTATGACAGTGACAGTAGATGCTAATACTAAGGAAGTACCTCCACAGGGACCATAGGATCTCAATGGCAGTGACAGTAGATGCTAATGCTAGGGAAGTGCTTCCCACAGGGACCATAGGATCTCTATGACAGTGACAGTAGATGCTAATGCTAAGGAAGTGCTTCCACAGGGACCATAGGATCTCAATGGCAGTGACAGTAGATGCTAATGCTAGGGAAGTGCTTCCCACAGGGACCATAGGATCTCTATGACAGTGACAGTAGATGCTAATGCTAGGGAAGTGCTTCCCACAGGGACCATAGGATCTCTATGACAGTGACAGGTAGATGCTAAAGTGCTAACCTGTGTTTCCTGTGGAAGTTCATAATTTTGTGGTCCAGGTATTCCTGGTTAGGGACGTATCTTCTCATCTCTAGATGGTGGATGTCCAACTCCTCCTTGTAGTCTCCCAGCTCTGCTGTACAATATACACACGTGCACGAACGGAAGCACACGTGCACGAACGGAAGCACACGTGCATGCCTCAAGCATGGACGAACACATGCACACATACACACACACACACAAAGGTAAACAACGAATGTACAAACACAAACACACACACACACAGCAAGTAAGTAAGTCATTTCAGGAAGGTTAACTTCGACGAGTGAGTTACGGATATTATCCAAGGACAGGAATAAATGTAATCTAGAAAGTGAATGGCAGGGTTGTATATTTTAGTGTTGACAATAGCAAAACGTTAAAAAAATGTATATATTGTACGACAAAAAAATCTTATTGGACAAGTTCCCTGCCTGTCTCCGCCCCATTGGCTTCTGTTTCCGTTCTCGTGAACACAACCCAGGTGTTTATTGGGCTTGACTCACACTGCAGTATATGGGAGACCAGCAGGGCGGCGCTGTTGTCATTACAGGTAAGACTGCCTGTCGAGAGGTCCTGCTTTATCTGGAGAGAAAACAGATACCTGGAACAGAGGAGAGGAGAGAGAGGTTAGACACACAGAACTGTTGTCATTACAGAGAAAACAGACACCTGGAACAGAGGAGAGGAGAGAGAGGTTAGACACACAGAACTGTTGTCATTACAGAGAAAACAGACACCTGGTAGAGAGAAGACACCTGGGTCAGATATACCTACTGTACACCTGGGTCAGATAGATATACCTACAGTACACCTGGGTCAGATAGATATACCTACTGTACACCTGGGTCAGACAGATATACTGTACACCTGGGTCAGATAGATATACCTACTGTACACCTGGGTCAGATAGACATACCTACTGTACACCTGGGTCAGATAGATATACCTACTGTACACCTGGGTCAGATAGACATGCCTACTGTACACCTGGGTCAGATAGATATACATACTGTACACCTGGGTCAGACAGATATACTGTAAACCTGGGTCAGACAGATATACTGTACACCTGGGTCAGATAGATATACATACTGTACACCTGGGTCAGATAGACATACCTACTGTACACCTGGGTCAGATAGATATACATACTGTACACCTGGGTCAGATAGATATACATACTGTACACCTGGGTCAGATAGACATACCTACTGTACACCTGGGTCAGATAGATATACATACTGTACACCTGGGTCAGATAGACATACTGTACACCTGGGTCAGATAGACATACCTACTGTACACCTGGGTCAGACAGATATACTGTACACCTGGGTCAGATAGACATACCTACTGTACACCTGGGTCACATAGACATACCTACTGTACACCTGGGTCAGATAGATATACATACTGTACACCTGGGTCAGATAGACATACTGTAGACCTGGGTCAGATAGATATACATACTGTACACCTGGGTCAGACAGATATACTGTACACCTGGGTCAGATAGACATACCTACTGTACACCTGGGTCACATAGATATACATACTGTACACCTGGGTCAGATAGATATACCTACTGTACACCTGGGTCAGACAGATATACTGTACACCTGGGTCAGACAGATATACTGTACACCTGGGTCAGATAGATATACTGTAAACCTGGGTCAGATAGACATACCTACTGTACACCTGGGTCAGATAGATATGCTGTACACCTGGGTCAGATAGACATACCTACTGTACACCTGGGTCAGATAGACATACCTACTGTACACCTGGGTCAGACAGATATACTGTACACCTGGGTCAGATAGATATACTGTACACCTGGGTCAGATAGATATACTGTACACCTGGGTCAGACAGATATACTGTACACCTGGGTCAGATAGATATACATACTGTACACCTGGGTCAGACAGATATACTGTACACCTGGGTCAGATAGACATACCTACTGTACACCTGGGTCACATAGATATACATACTGTACACCTGGGTCAGATAGACATACCTACTGTACACCTGGGTCAGATAGATATACTGTACACCTGGGTCAGATAGACATACCTACTGTACACCTGGGTCAGATAGACATACATACTGTACACCTGGGTCAGATAGATATACCTACTGTACACCTGGGTCAGACAGATATACTGTACACCTGGGTCAGATAGATATACTGTACACCTGGGTCAGATAGACATACCTACTGTACACCTGGGTCAGATAGACATACCTACTGTACACCTGGGTCAGATAGACATACCTACTGTACACCTGGGTCAGATAGACATACCTACTGTACACCTGGGTCAGATAGATATACTGTAGATACACAGTGATTTATCCTCTACTGATATAAACACTGTCCCTGACGACGGCCCTAGTGATTGATCCTCTACTAATATAAACACTGTCCCTGACGACGGCCCTAGTGATGGATCCTCTACTAATATAAACACTGTCCCTGAGGACGGCCCTAGTGATGGACCTCTACTAATATAAACACTGTCCCTGACACCTAGTGATGGATCCTCTACTAATATAAACACTGTCCAGATAGACGGCCCTAGTGATACACCTCTACTAATATAAACACTGTCCCTAGACGGCCCTAGTGATGGATCCTCTACTAATATAAACACTGTCCCTGGGTCAGATAGGCCCTAGTGATTGATCCTCTACCTACTGTACACCTGGGCCCTAGTGATGGATCCTCTACTAATATAAACACCTACTGTACACCTCTACTAATATAAACACTGTCCCTGGGTCAGACGGCCCTAGTGATGGATCCTCTACTAATATAAACACTGTCCATAGACACCTAGTGATTGATCCTCTACTAATATAAACACTGTCCCTGATAGACGGCCCTAGTGATGGATCCTCTACTAATATAAATACTGTACACCTGGGTCAGCCCTAGTGATTCATCCTCTACTAATATAAACACTGTCCCTGGGACGACGGCCCTAGATGATGGATCCTCTACATAACACTGTCCCTGGACGGCCCTAGTGATGGATCCTCTACTAATATAAACACTGTCCCTGGGCCTAGTGATTGATCCTCTACTAGATATAAACACTGTACACCTGGGTCAGATGATTGATCCTCTACTAATATAAACACTGTCCCTGGGCCCTAGTGATGGATCACTCTACTAGATATAAACACTGTCCCTGGGCCTAGTGATTGATCCTCTACTAATATAAACACTGTCCCTGGGTCAGACGGCCTAGTGATGGACACCTCTACTAATATAAACACTGTCCCTGGGACAGATAGGCCCTAGTGATTGATCCTCTACTAATATAAACACTGTCCCTGACGACGGCCCTAGTGATTGATCCTCTACTAATATAAACACTGTCCCTGACGACGGCCCTAGTGATGGATCCTCTACTAATATAAACACTGTCCCTGACGACGGCCCTAGTGATTGATCCTCTACTAATATAAACACTGTCCCTGACGACGGCCCTAGTGATGGATCCTCTACTAATATAAACACTGTCCCTGACGACGGCCCTAGTGATTGATCCTCTACTAATATAAACACTGTCCCTGACGACGGCCCTAGTGATTGATCCTCTACTAATATAAACACTGTCCCTGACTAATGTATCCGAGGAAGGCGCGTCACTCAAACACACACCTTGTGAGTCTTCTCTGCAGCTGTCCTGGGTCTGGAGGAAAGAACTTGACAATGAACCTGAAGAACAGATCACTGGTGTCTGAGAGATGGAGACGGAGAGGGAGGGGAGGGGGGAGAAGGGGGGGATAAGTTAACAGCAATGAAAGAAAAATAACTATACTGTGTCTTGCAAAAGTGTTCATCCCCCTTGGTGTTTTTTCCTATTTTGTTGCATTACAACCTGTTATTTAAATAGATGTTTATTTGGATGTCATGTAATGGACACACACTTTTCCAAATTGGTGAAAGTGAAATGAAAAGAATGACTTGTTTCCAAATATTATTTTAAAAAATAAATAAAAGGAAAAGTGTTGTGTGTAATATGTGTTCACCCCCTTTCCTATGAAGCCCCTAAATAAGATCTGGTGCAAACAATTACCATCAGAAGTCACAATAAAGTCCACCAGTGTACAATGTAAGTGTCACATGATCTGTCACATGATCTGTCACATGATCTGTCACATGATCTGTCACATGATCTCAGTATATATACACCTGTTCTGAAAGGCCCCAGAGTCTGCAACACCACTAAGCAAGCGGCACCATGAAGACCCAAGGAGCTCTCCAAAACAGGTCGGGTGACAAAGTTGTGGAGAAGGACAGATCAGGGTTGGGTTATAAACAAAGTATCAGAAACGTTGAACGTCCCACAGAGCACCAATAAATCCATGATTAAACAATGGAAAGAATATCTTGGTACATCTAGCCACAGGGAGGCACACTGCTAAAGCAACACTTTAGTGGTTTTAGGAGAAACGTTTAAATGTCTTGTAAGGGCCTAGTCAAAGCCCAGTCCCAATTGAGAATCTGTGGTATGACTTTAAAAAAAATATGCCATTTAGCAGACGCTTTTATCCAAAGCGACTTACAGTCATGTGTGCATACATTCTACGTATGGGTGGTCCCGGGAATCGAACCCACTACCCTGGCGTTACAAGCGCCATGCTCTACCAACTGTGCTACAGAAGGACCAAAGATTGTTGAACACCAGCGGAGCCCATCCAACTTGAAGGAAAATACAGGGAAATTCTTGAGAGAAACCTGTTTCAATCTTCCAGAGATTTGAGACTGGGACAAAAATTCACCTTCCGGCAGAACATTGACCCTAAGCACACTGCGAAAGCAACACTTGAGTGGTTTTAGGAGAAACATTTAAATGTCTTGTAAGGGCCTAGTCAAAGCCCAGAACTCAATCCCAATTGAGAATCTGTGGTATGATTTATAGATTGTTGAACCCATCCAACTTGAAGGTGCTGGAGCAGTTTTGCCTTGAAGAATGGGCAAAAATCCCAGTGGCTATATGTGCCTGGCTGACAGAGACATACGCCAAGAGACTTGCAGCTATAATTGCTGCAAAAGGTGGCTCTCGAAATGATTGACTTTGTGGGGGTGAATAGTTTTCTGTATTATTGTCTTATTTGTTGTTTGTTACAAAATAAAAATAAAATATTTTGCATCTTCAAAGTGGAAGGCCTGTTGTGTAAATCAAATGACACAAGCCCACCAAGAATACATTTTAATTCTAGGTTGTAAGCCAAACAAATTCAGGGTGAAAACGTTCACAAGACCCCGAACACATTATCACTCAGTTACTACGAATCACTCACTCAGTTACTACGAATCACTCACTCACACTACGAATCACTCACTCAGTTACTACGAATCACTCACTCAGTTACTACGAATCACTCACTCACACTACGAATCACTCACTCAGTTACTACGAATCACTCACTCAGTTACTACGAATCACTCACTCAGTTACTACGAATCACTCACTCAGTTACTACGAATCACTCACTCACACTACGAATCACTCACTCACACTACGAATCACTCACTCAGTTACTACGAATCACTCACTCAGTTACTACGAATCACTCACTCACACTACGAATCACTCACTCAGTTACTACGAATCACTCACTCAGTTACTACGAATCACTCACTCAGTTACTACGAATCACTCACTCACACTACGAATCACTCACTCAGTTACTACGAATCACTCACTCAGTTACTACGAATCACTCACTCAGTTACTACGAATCACTCACTCAGTTACTACGAATCACTCACTCAGTTACTACGAATCACTCACTCACACTACGAATCACTCACTCAGTTACTACGAATCACTCACTCAGTTACTACGAATCACTCACTCAGTTACTACGAATCACTCACTCAGTTACTACGAATCACTCACTCAGTTACTACGAATCACTCACTCACACTACGAATCACTCACTCACACTACGAATCACTCACTCAGTTACTACGAATCACTCACTCAGTTACTACGAATCACTCACTCACACTACGAATCACTCACTCAGTTACTACGAATCACTCACTCAGTTACTACGAATCACTCACTCACACTACGAATCACTCACTCAGTTACTACGAATCACTCACTCACACTACGAATCACTCACTCACACTACGAATCACTCACTCACACTACGAATCACTCACTCACACTACGAATCACTCACTCACACTACGAATCACTCACTCAGTTACTACGAATCACTCACTCAGTTACTACGAATCACTCACACACACTACGAATCACTCACTCACACTACGAATCACTCACTCACACTACGAATCACTCAGTTACTACGAATCACTCACTCAGTTACTACGAATCACTCACACACACGACAAAACACAGACTTACTCTTTATCTGACTGGTAAGAGGTTTCACCTGTTCCAGCCACACCTGGAAGAAGAAACAACGATTACAACAGAACCAACACACTGGTTATACTGACCTGCCTAGTAGGTTATACTGACCTGTCTAGTAGGTTATACTGACCTGTCTAGTAGGTTATACTGACCTGTCTAGTAGGTTATACTGACCTGTCTAGTAGGTTATACTGACCTGTCTAGTAGGTTATACTGACCTGTCTAGTAGGTTATACTGACCTGTCTAGTAGGTTATACTGACCTGCCTAGTAGGTTATACTGACCTGTCTAGTAGGTTATACTGACCTGTCTAGTAGGTTATACTGACCTGTCTAGTAGGTTATACTGACCTGTCTAGTAGGTTATACTGACCTGTCTAGTAGGTTATACTGACCTGTCTAGTAGGTTATACTGACCTGTCTACTGACCTGTCTAGTAGGTTATACTGACCTGTCTAGTAGGTTATACTGACCTGTCTAGTAGGTTATACTGACCTGTCTAGTAGGTTATACTGACCTGTCTAGTAGGTTATACTGACCTGTCTAGTAGGTTATACTGACCTGTCTAGTAGGTTATACTGACCTGTCTAGTAGGTTATACTGACCTGTCTAGTAGGTTATACTGACCTGTCTAGTAGGTTATACTGACCTGTCTAGTAGGTTATACTGACCTGTCTAGTAGGTTATACTGACCTGTCTAGTAGGTTATACTGACCTAGTAGGTTATACTGACCTGTCTAGTAGGTTATACTGACCTGTCTAGTAGGTTATACTGACCTGTCTAGTAGGTTATACTGACCTGTCTAGTAGGTTATACTGACCTGTCTAGTAGGTTATACTGACCTGTCTAGTAGGTTATACTGACCTGTCTAGTAGGTTATACTGACCTGTCTAGTAGGTTATACTGACCTGTCTAGTAGGTTATACTGACCTGTCTAGTAGGTTATACTGACCTGTCTAGTAGGTTATACTGACCTGTCTAGTAGGTTATACTGACCTGTCTAGTAGGTTATACTCCCTGTCTAGTAGGTTATACTGACCTGTCTAGTAGGTTATACTGACCTGTCTAGTAGGTTATACTGACCTGTCTAGTAGGTTATACTGACCTGTCTAGTAGGTTATACTGACCTGTCTAGTAGGTTATACTGACCTGTCTAGTAGGTTATACTGACCTGTCTAGTAGGTTATACTGACCTGTCTAGTAGGTTATACTGACCTGTCTAGTAGGTTATACTGACCTGACCTGTCTAGTAGGTTATACTGACCTCCCTGTCTAGTAGGTTATACTGACCTGTCTAGTAGGTTATACTGACCTGTCTAGTAGGTTATACTGACCTCCTGTCTAGTAGGTTATACTGACCTGTCTAGTAGGTTATACTGACCTCCCTGTCTAGTAGGTTATACTGACCTGTCTAGTAGGTTATACTGACCTGTCTAGTAGGTTATACTGACCTCCTGTCTAGTAGGTTATACTGACCTGTCTAGTAGGTTATACTGACCTGTCTAGTAGGTTATACTGACCTGTCTAGTAGGTTATACTGACCTGTCTAGTAGGTTATACTGACCTGTCTAGTAGGTTATACTGACCTGTCTAGTAGGTTATACTGACCTGTCTAGTAGGTTATACTGACCTGTCTAGTAGGTTATACTGACCTGTCTAGTAGGTTACTGACCTACTAGTAGGTTATACTGACCTGACCTCTAGTAGGTTATACTGACCTGTCTAGTAGGTTATACTGACCTGTCTAGTAGGTTATACTGACCTGTCTAGTAGGTTATACTGACCTGTCTAGTAGGTTATACTGACCTGTCTAGTAGGTTATACTGTCTAGTAGGTTATACTGACCTGACCTGTCTAGTAGGTTATACTGACCTGTCTAGTAGGTTATACTGACCTGTCTAGTAGGTTATACTGACCTCCTGTCTAGTAGGTTATACTGACCTGTCTAGTAGGTTATACTGACCTCCCTGTCTAGTAGGTTATACTGACCTGTCTAGTAGGTTATACTGACCTGTCTAGTAGGTTATACTGACCTGTCTAGTAGGTTATACTGACCTGTCTAGTAGGTTATACTGACCTGCCTAGTAGGTTATACTGACCTGTCTAGTAGGTTATACTGACCTGTCTAGTAGGTTATACTGACCTGTCTAGTAGGTTATACTGACCTGTCTAGTAGGTTATACTGACCTGTCTAGTAGGTTATACTGACCTGTCTAGTAGGTTATACTGACCTGTCTAGTAGGTTATACTGACCTGTCTAGTAGGTTATACTGACCTGTCTAGTAGGTTATACTGACCTGTCTAGTAGGTTATACTGACCTGTCTAGTAGGTTATACTGACCTGTCTAGTAGGTTATACTGACCTGTCTAGTAGGTTATACTGACCTGTCTAGTAGGTTATACTGACCTGTCTAGTAGGTTATACTGACCTGTCTAGTAGGTTATACTGACCTGTCTAGTAGGTTATACTGACCTGTCTAGTAGGTTATACTGACCTGTCTAGTAGGTTATACTGACCTGTCTAGTAGGTTATACTGACCTGTCTAGTAGGTTATACTGTGACCTGTCTAGTAGGTTATACTGACCTGTCTAGTAGGTTATACTGACCTGTCTAGTAGGTTATACTGACCTGTCTAGTAGGTTATACTGACCTGTCTAGTAGGTTATACTGACCTGTCTAGTAGGTTATACTGACCTGTCTAGTAGGTTATACTGACCTGTCTAGTAGGTTATACTGACCTGTCTAGTAGGTTATACTGACCTCCTGTCTAGTAGGTTATACTGACCTGTCTAGTAGGTTATACTGACCTGTCTAGTAGGTTATACTGACCTGTCTAGTAGGTTATACTAGGTTATACTGACCTCCCTGTCTAGTAGGTTATACTGACCTGTCTAGTAGGTTATACTGACCTGTCTAGTAGGTTATACTGACCTGTCTAGTAGGTTATACTGACCTGTCTAGTAGGTTATACTGACCTCCCTGTCTAGTAGGTTATACTGACCTGTCTAGTAGGTTATACTGACCTCTGACCTGTCTAGTAGGTACTGGTTAGTAGGTTATACTGACCTCCCTGTCTAGTAGGTTATACTGACCTGTCTAGTAGGTTATACTGACCTCCCTGTCTAGTAGGTTATACTGACCTGTCTAGTAGGTTATACTGACCTGTCTAGTAGGTTATACTGACCTGTCTAGTAGGTTATACTGACCTGTCTAGTAGGTTATACTGACCTGTCTAGTAGGTTATACTGACCTCCTGTCTAGTAGGTTATACTGACCTGTCTAGTAGGTTATACTGACCTGTCTAGTTAGGTTATACTGACCTGTCTAGTAGGTTATACTGACCTGTCTAGTAGGTTATACTGACCTCCCTGTCTAGTAGGTTATACTGACCTGTCTAGTAGGTTATACTGACCTGTCTAGTAGGTTATACTGACCTGTCTAGTAGGTGACCTCCCTGTCTAGTAGGTTATACTGACCTGTCTAGTAGGTTATACTGACCTGTCTAGTAGGTTATACTGACCTGTCTAGTAGGTTATACTGACCTGCCTAGTAGGTTATACTGACCTGTCTAGTAGGTTATACTGACCTGTCTAGTAGGTTATACTGACCTGTCTAGTAGGTTATACTGACCTGTCTAGTAGGTTATACTGACCTGTCTAGTAGGTTATACTGACCTGTCTAGTAGGTTATACTGACCTCCCTGTCTAGTAGGTTATACTGACCTCCCTGTCTAGTAGGTTATACTGACCTGTCTAGTAGGTTATACTGACCTCCCTGTCTAGTAGGTTATACTGACCTGTCTGGAAGGTTATACTGACCTGTCTAGTAGGTTATACTGACCTGTCTAGTAGGTTATACTGACCTCCCTGTCTAGTAGGTTATATGACCTGTCTGACCTGTCTAGTAGGTTATACTGACCTCCTGTCTAGTAGGTTATACTGACCTGTCTAGTAGGTTATACTGACCTGTCTAGTAGGTTATACTGACCTGTCTAGTAGGTTATACTGACCTGTCTAGTAGGTTTACTGACCTGTCTAGTAGGTTATACTGACCTGTCTAGTAGGTTATACTGACCTGTCTAGTAGGTTATACTGACCTGTCTAGTAGGTTATACTGACCTCCCTGTCTAGGTTATACTGACCTGTCTAGTAGGTTATACTGACTCCCTGTCTAGTAGGTTATACTGACCTGACCTGTCTAGTAGGTTATACTGACCTGTCTAGTAGGTTTATACTGACCTGTCTAGTAGGTTATACTGTCTAGTAGGTTATACTGACCCTGTCTAGTAGGTTATACTGACCTGTCCTGTCTAGGTGAGGTTATACTGACCTCCCTGTCTAGTAGGTTATACTGACTGACCTGTCTAGTAGGTTATACTGACCTGTCTAGTAGGTTATACTGACCTGTCTAGTAGGTTATACTGACCTCCCTGTCTAGTAGGTTATACTGACCTGTCTAGTAGGTTATACTGACCTGTCTAGTAGGTTATACTGACCTGTCTAGTAGGTTATACTGACCTGTCTAGTAGGTTATACTGACCTGTCTAGTAGGTTATACTGACCTCCCTGTCTAGTAGGTTATACTGACCTGTCTAGTAGGTTATACTGACCTGTCTAGTAGGTTATACTGACCTGTCTAGTAGGTTATACTGACCTGTCTAGTAGGTTATACTGACCCTGTCTAGTAGGTTATACTGACCTGTCTAGTAGGTTATACTGACCTGTCTAGTAGGTTATACTGACCTCCCTGTCTAGTAGGTTATACTGACCCTGTCTAGTAGGTTATATGACCTGACCTGTCTAGTAGGTTATACTGACCTGTCTAGTAGGTTATACTGACCTGTCTAGTAGGTTATACTGACCTGTCTAGTAGGTTATACTGACCTCCCTGTCTAGTAGGTTATACTGACCTCCCTGTCTAGTAGGTTATACTGACCTGTCTAGTAGGTTATACTGACCTGTCTAGTAGGTTATACTGACCTGTCTAGTAGGTTATACTGACCTCCCTGTCTAGTAGGTTATACTGACCTCCCTGTCTAGTAGGTTATACTGACCTCCCTGTCTAGTAGGTTATACTGACCTCCCTGTCTAGTAGGTTATACTGACCTGTCTAGTAGGTTATACTGACCTCCCTGTCTAGTAGGTTATACTGACCTGTCTAGTAGGTTATACTGACCTGTCTAGTAGGTTATACTGACCTGTCTAGTAGGTTATACTGACCTGTCTAGTAGGTTATACTGACCTCCCTGTCTGGAAGGTTATACTGACCTGTCTAGTAGGTTATACTGACCTGTCTAGTAGGTTATACTGACCTGTCTAGTAGGTTATACTGACCTGTCTAGTAGGTTATACTGACCTGTCTAGTAGGTTATACTGACCTGTCTAGTAGGTTATACTGACCTGTCTAGTAGGTTATACTGACCTCCCTGTCTAGTAGGTTATACTGACCTGTCTAGTAGGTTATACTGACCTGTCTAGTAGGTTATACTGACCTGTCTAGTAGGTTATACTGACCTGTCTAGTAGGTTATACTGACCTGTCTAGTAGGTTATACTGACCTGTCTAGTAGGTTATACTGACCTGTCTAGTAGGTTATACTGACCTGTCTAGTAGGTTATACTGACCTCCCTGTCTAGTAGGTTATACTGACCTGTCTAGTAGGTTATACTGACCTGTCTAGTAGGTTATACTGACCTGTCTAGTAGGTTATACTGACCTGTCTAGTAGGTTATACTGACCTGTCTAGTAGGTTATACTGACCTGTCTAGTAGGTTTACTGACCTGTCTAGTAGGTTATACTGACCTGTCTAGTAGGTTATACTGACCCATCTAGTAGGTTATACTGACCTGTCTAGTAGGTTATACTGACCTGTCTCTAGGTACTGAGGTTAGTAGGTTATACTGACCTGTCTGTCTAGTAGGTTATACTGACCTGTCTAGTAGGTTTATACCTGTCTAGTAGGTTATACTGACCTGTCTAGTAGGTTATACTGACCTCCCTGTCTAGTAGGTTATACTGACCTGTCTAGTAGGTTATACTGACCTGTCTAGTAGGTTATACTGACCTGTCTAGTAGGTTATACTGACCTCCCTGTCTAGTAGGTTATACTGACCTGTCTAGTAGGTTATACTGACCTGTCTGGCTAGTAGGTTATACTGACCTCCTGTCTAGTAGGTTATACTGACCTCCCTGTCTAGTAGGTTATACTGACCTGTCTAGTAGGTTATACTGACCTCCCTGTCTAGTAGGTTATACTGACCTCCCTGTCTAGTAGGTTATACTGACCTGTCTAGTAGGTTATACTGACCTGTCTAGTAGGTTATACTGACCTGTCTAGTAGGTTATACTGACCTCCCTGTCTAGTAGGTTATACTGACCTGTCTAGTAGGTTATACTGACCTCCCTGTCTAGTAGGTTATACTGACCTGTCTAGTAGGTTATACTGACCTGTCTAGTAGGTTATACTGACCTCCCTGTCTAGTAGGTTATACTGACCTGTCTAGTAGGTTATACTGACCTGTCTAGTAGGTTATACTGACCTGTCTAGTAGGTTATACTGACCTGTCTAGTAGGTTATACTGACCTGTCTAGTAGGTTATACTGACCTGTCTAGTAGGTTATACTGACCTGTCTAGTAGGTTATACTGACCTGTCTAGTAGGTTATACTGACCTGTCTAGTAGGTTATACTGACCTCCCTGTCTAGTAGGTTATACTGACCTGTCTAGTAGGTTATACTGACCTGTCTAGTAGGTTATACTGACCTGTCTAGTAGGTTATACTGACCTGTCTAGTAGGTTATACTGACCTGTCTAGTAGGTTATACTGACCTGTCTAGTAGGTTATACTGACCTGTCTAGTAGGTTATACTGACCTCCCTGTCTAGTAGGTTATACTGACCTGTCTAGTAGGTTATACTGACCTGTCTAGTAGGTTATACTGACCTCCCTGTCTAGTAGGTTATACTGACCTGACCTGTCTAGTAGGTTATACTGACCTGTCTAGTAGGTTATACTGACCTGTCTAGTAGGTTATACTGACCTGTCTAGTAGGTTTATACCTGACCTGTCTAGTAGGTTATACTGACCTCCCTGTCTAGTAGGTTATACTGACCTGTCTAGTAGGTTATACTGACCTCCCTGTCTAGTAGGTTATACTGACCTGTCTAGTAGGTTATACTGACCTGTCTAGTAGGTTATACTGACCTGTCTAGTAGGTTATACTGACCTGTCTAGTAGGTTATACTGACTGTCTAGTAGGTTATACTGACCTGTCTAGTAGGTTATACTGACCTGTCTAGTAGGTTATACTGACCTGTCTAGTAGGTTATACTGACCTGTCTAGTAGGTTATACTGACCTGTCTAGTAGGTTATACTGACCTGTCTAGTAGGTTATACTGACCTCCCTGTCTAGTAGGTTATACTGACCTGTAGGTTATACTGACCTGTCTAGTAGGTTATACTGACCTCCCTGTCTAGTAGGTTATACTGACCTCCCTGTCTAGTAGGTTATACTGACCTGTCTAGTAGGTTATACTGACCTGTCTAGTAGGTTATACTGACCTGTCTAGTAGGTTATACTGACCTGTCTAGTAGGTTATACTGACCTGTCTAGTAGGTTATACTGACCTCCCTGTCTAGTAGGTTATACTGACCTGTCTAGTAGGTTATACTGACCTGTCTAGTAGGTTATACTGACCTCCCTGTCTAGTAGGTTATACTGACCTGTCTAGTAGGTTATACTGACCTGTCTAGTAGGTTATACTGACCTGTCTAGTAGGTTATACTGACCTCCCTGTCTAGTAGGTTATACTGACCTGTCTAGTAGGTTATACTGACCTGTCTAGTAGGTTATACTGACCTGTCTAGTAGGTTATACTGACCTGTCTAGTAGGTTATACTGACCTGTCTAGTAGGTTATACTGACCTGCCTAGTAGGTTATACTGACCTGCCTAGTAGGTTATATGACCTGTCTAGTAGGTTTTACTGACCTCCCTGTCTAGTAGGTTATACTGACCTGTCTAGTAGGTTATACTGACCTGCCTAGTAGGTTATACTGACCTCCCTGTCTAGTAGGTTATACTGACCTGTCTAGTAGGTTATACTGACCTGCCTAGTAGGTTATACTGACCTCCCTGCCTAGTAGGTTATACTGACCTGTCTAGTAGGTTATACTGACCTCCCTGTCTAGTAGGTTATACTGACCTCCTGTCTAGTAGGTTATACTGACCTCCTGTCTAGTAGGTTATACTGACCTCCCTGTCTAGTAGGTTATACTGACCTGTCTAGTAGGTTATACTGACCTGTCTAGTAGGTTATACTGACCTGTCTAGTAGGTTATACTGACCTGTCTAGTAGGTTATACTGACCTGTCTAGTAGGTTATACTGACCTGTCTAGTAGGTTATACTGACCTGTCTAGTAGGTTATACTGACCTCCCTGTCTAGTAGGTTATACTGACCTGTCTAGTAGGTTATACTGACCTGTCTAGTAGGTTATACTGACCTGTCTAGTAGGTTATACTGACCTCCCTGTCTAGTAGGTTATACTGACCTCCCTGTCTAGTAGGTTATACTGACCTGTCTAGTAGGTTATACTGACCTGTCTAGTAGGTTATACTGACCTGTCTAGTAGGTTATACTGACCTGTCTAGTAGGTTATACTGACCTGTCTAGTAGGTTATACTGACCTGTCTAGTAGGTTATACTGACCTGTCTAGTAGGTTATACTGACCTGTCTAGTAGGTTATACTGACCTGTCTAGTAGGTTATACTGACCTGTCTAGTAGGTTATACTGACCTCCCTGTCTAGTAGGTTATACTGACCTCCCTGTCTAGTAGGTTATACTGACCTGTCTAGTAGGTTATACTGACCTGTCTAGTAGGTTATACTGACCTGTCTAGTAGGTTATACTGACCTGTCTAGTAGGTTATACTGACCTCCCTGTCTAGTAGGTTATACTGACCTGTCTAGTAGGTTATACTGACCTCCCTGTCTAGTAGGTTATACTGACCTGTCTAGTAGGTTATACTGACCTGTCTAGTAGGTTATACTGACCTATCTAGTAGGTTTACTGACCTGTCTAGTAGGTTATACTGACCTGTCTAGTAGGTTATACTGACCTGTCTAGTAGGTTATACTGACCTGTCTAGTAGGTTATACTGACCTCCTGTCTAGTAGGTTATACTGACCTGTCTAGTAGGTTATACCTGTCTAGTAGGACCTGTCTAGTAGGTTATACTGACCTCCCTGTCTAGTAGGTTATACTGACCTGTCTAGTAGGTTATACTGACCTGTCTAGTAGGTTATACTGACCTGTCTAGTAGGTTATACTGACCTCCCTGTCTAGTAGGTTATACTGACCTGTCTAGTAGGTTATACTGACCTGTCTAGTAGGTTATACTGACCTGTCTAGTAGGTTATACTGACCTGTCTAGTAGGTTATACTGACCTGTCTAGTAGGTTATACTGACCTCCCTGTCTAGTAGGTTATACTGACCTCCCTGTCTAGTAGGTTATACTGACCTGCCTGTCTAGTAGGTTATACTGACCTGTCTAGTAGGTTATACTGACCTCCCTGACCTCTAGTAGGTTATACTGACCTCCCTGTCTAGTAGGTTATACTGACCTGTCTAGTAGGTTATACTGACCTGTCTAGTAGGTTATACTGACCTGTCTAGTAGGTTATACTGACCTGTCTAGTAGGTTTACTGACCTGTCTAGTAGGTTATACTGACCTGTCTAGTAGGTTATACTGACCTGTCTAGTAGGTTATACTGACCTCCCTGTCTAGTAGGTTATACTGACCTGTCTAGTAGGTTATACTGACCTCCCTGTCTAGTAGGTTATACTGACCTCCCTGTCTAGTAGGTTATACTGACCTGTCTAGTAGGTTATACTGACCTGTCTAGTAGGTTATACTGACCTCCCTGTCTAGTAGGTTATACTGACCTGTCTAGTAGGTTATACTGACCTCCCTGTCTAGTAGGTTATACTGACCTGTCTAGTAGGTTATACTGACCTGTCTAGTAGGTTATACTGACCTCCCTGTCTAGTAGGTTATACTGACCTGTCTAGTAGGTTATACTGACCTGTCTAGTAGGTTATACTGACCTGTCTAGTAGGTTATACTGACCTCCCTGTCTAGTAGGTTATACTGACCTGTCTAGTAGGTTTACTGACCTGTCTAGTAGGTTATACTGACCTGTCTAGTAGGTTATACTGACCCATCTAGGTTATACTGACCTGTCTAGTAGGTTATACTGACCTCCCTGTCTAGTAGGTTATACTGACCTCCCTGTCTAGTAGGTTATACTGACCTCCCTGTCTAGTAGGTTATACTGACCTGTCTAGTAGGTTATACTGACCTGTCTAGTAGGTTATACTGACCTGTCTAGTAGGTTATACTGACCTGTCTAGTAGGTTATACTGACCTGTCTAGTAGGTTATACTGACCTCTAGTAGGTTATACTGACCTGTCTAGTAGGTTATACTGACCTCCCTGTCTAGTAGGTTATACTGACCTCCCTGTCTAGTAGGTTATACTGACCTGTCTAGTAGGTTATACTGACCTGTCTAGTAGTAGGTTATACTGACCTGTCTAGTAGGTTATACTGACCTGTCTAGTAGGTTATACTGACCTGTCTAGTAGGTTATACTGACCTGTCTAGTAGGTTATACTGACCTCCCTGTCTAGTAGGTTATACTGACTCCCTGTCTAGTAGGTTATACTGACCTGTCTAGGTTATACTGACCTGTCTAGTAGGTTATACTGACCTGTCTAGTAGGTTATACTGACCTCCCTGTCTAGTAGGTTATACTGACCTGTCTAGTAGGTTATACTGACCTGTCTAGTAGGTTATACTGACCTGTCTAGTAGGTTATACTGACCTCCCTGTCTAGTAGGTTATACTGACCTGTCTAGTAGGTTATCCTGACCTGTGTAGTAGGTTATACTGACCTGTCTAGTAGGTTATACTGACCTCCCTGTCTAGTAGGTTATACTGACCTGTCTAGTAGGTTATACTGACTAGTAGGTTATACTGACCTGTCTAGTAGGTTATACTGACCTCCCTGTCTAGTAGGTTATACTGACCTGTCTAGTAGGTTATACTGACCTCCCTGGCTAGTAGGTTATACTGACCTGTCTAGTAGGTTATACTGACCTCCCTGTCTAGTAGGTTATACTGACCTGTCTAGTAGGTTATACTGACCTGTCTAGTAGGTTATACTGACCTGTCTAGTAGGTTATACTGACCTCCCTGTCTAGTAGGTTATACTGACCTGTCTAGTAGGTTATACTGACCTGTCTAGTAGGTTATACTGACCTCCCTGTCTAGTAGGTTATACTGACCTGTCTAGTAGGTTATACTGACCTCCCTGTCTAGTAGGTTATACTGACCTGTCTAGTAGGTTATACTGACCTGTCTAGTAGGTTATACTGACCTGTCTAGTAGGTTATACTGACCTGTCTAGTAGGTTATACTGACCTGTCTAGTAGGTTATACTGACCTCCCTGTCTAGTAGGTTATACTGACCTGTCTAGTAGGTTATACTGACCTGTCTAGTAGGTTATACTGACCTGTCTAGTAGGTTATACTGACCTGTCTAGTAGGTTATACTGACCTGTCTAGTAGGTTATACTGACCTGTCTAGTAGGTTATACTGACCTGTCTAGTAGGTTATACTGACCTGTCTGTCTAGTAGGTTATACTGACCTGTCTAGTAGGTTATACTGACCTGTCTAGTAGGTTATACTGACCTCCCTGTCTAGTAGGTTATACTGACCTCCCTGTCTAGTAGGTTATACTGACCTGTCTAGTAGGTTATACTGACCTGTCTAGTAGGTTATACTGACCTGTCTAGTAGGTTATACTGACCTGTCTAGTAGGTTATACTGACCTCCCTGTCTAGTAGGTTATACTGACCTCCCTGTCTAGTAGGTTATACTGACCTCCCTGTCTGGTAGGTTATACTGACCTGTCTTGTAGGTTATACTGACCTGTCTAGTAGGTTATACTGACCTGTCTAGTAGGTTATACTGACCTGTCTAGTAGGTTATACTGACCTGTCTAGTAGGTTATACTGACCTGTCTAGTAGGTTATACTGACCTGTCTAGTAGGTTATACTGACCTCCCTGTCTAGTAGGTTATACTGACCTCCTGTCTAGTAGGTTATACTGACCTGTCTAGTAGGTTATACTGACCTGTCTAGTAGGTTATACTGACCTCCCTGTCTAGTAGGTTATACTGACCTGTCTAGTAGGTTATACTGACCTGTCTAGTAGGTTATACTGACCTGTCTAGTAGGTTATACTGACCTGTCTAGTAGGTTATACTGACCTGTCTAGTAGGTTATACTGACCTGTCTAGTAGGTTATACTGACCTCCCTGTCTAGTAGGTTATACTGACCTCCCTGTCTAGTAGGTTATACTGACCTGTCTAGTAGGTTATACTGACCTGTCTAGTAGGTTATACTGACCTGTCTAGTAGGTTATACTGACCTCCCTGTCTAGTAGGTTATACTGACCTGTCTAGTAGGTTATACTGACCTATAGGTTATACTGACCTCCTGTCTAGTAGGTTATACTGACCTGTCTAGTAGGTTATACTGACCTGTCTAGTAGGTTATACTGACCTCCCTGTCTAGTAGGTTATACTGACCTGTCTAGTAGGTTATACTGACCTCCCTGTCTAGTAGGTTATACTGACCTAGGTTATCTAGTAGGTTATACTGACCTCCCTGTCTAGTAGGTTATACTGACCTGTCTAGTAGGTTATACTGACCTCCCCTGTTATCTGAGTAGGTTATACTGACCTGTCTAGTAGGTTATACTGACCTCCTGTCTAGTAGGTTATACTGACCTGTCTAGTAGGTTATACTGACCTGTCTAGTAGGTTATACTGACCTGTCTAGTAGGTTATACTGACCTGTCTAGTAGGTTATACTGACCTGTCTAGTAGGTTATACTGACCTGTCTGTTATACTGACCTGTCTAGTAGGTTATACTGACCTGTCTAGTAGGTTATACTGACCTGTCTAGTAGGTTATACTGACCTGTCCTGACCTAGTAGGTTATACTGACCTGTCTAGTAGGTTATACTGACCCTGTCTAGTAGGTTATACTGACCTGTCTAGTAGGTTATACTGACCTGTCTAGTAGGTTATACTGACCTCCCTGTCTAGTAGGTTATACTGACCTCCCTGTCTAGTAGGTTATACTGACCTCTAGTAGGTTATACTGACCTGTCTAGTAGGTTATACTGACCTGTCTAGTAGGTTATACTGACCTGTCTAGTAGGTTATACTGACCTGTCTGTTATACTGACCTGTCTAGTAGGTTATACTGACCTCCCTACTGACCTGTCTAGTAGGTTATACTGACCTCCCTGTCTAGTAGGTTATACTGACCTCCCTGTCTAGTAGGTTATACTGACCTGTCTAGTAGGTTATACTGACCTACCCTGTCTAGTAGGTTATACTGACCTCCCTGTCTAGTAGGTTATACTGACCTCCCTGTCTAGTAGGTTATCTGACCTGTCTAGTAGGTTATACTGACCTGTCTAGTAGGTTATACTGACCTGTCTAGTAGGTTATACTGACCTGTCTAGTAGGTTATACTGACCTCCCTGTCTAGTAGGTTATACTGACCTGTCTAGTAGGTTATACTGACCTGTCTAGTAGGTTATACTGACCTGTCTAGTAGGTTATACTGACCTCCCTGTCTAGTAGGTTATACTGACCTGTCTAGTAGGTTATACTGACCTGTCTAGTAGGTTATACTGACCTGTCTAGTAGGTTATACTGACCCATCTAGTAGGTTATACTGACCTGTCTAGTAGGTTATACTGACCTGTCTAGTAGGTTATACTGACCTCCCTGTCTAGTAGGTTATACTGACCTCCCCTGTCTGACCTGTCTGTCTAGTAGGTTATACTGACCTGTCTAGTAGGTTATACTGACCTGTCTAGTAGGTTATACTGAGTCTAGTAGGTTATACTGACCTCCCTGTCTAGTAGGTTATACTGACCTGTCTAGTAGGTTATACTGACCTGTCTAGTAGGTTATACCCTGTCTAGTAGGTTATACTGACCTCCCTGTCTAGTAGGTTATACTGACCTCCTGTCTAGTAGGTTATACTGACCTGTCTAGTAGGTTATACTGACCTGTCTAGTAGGTTATACTGACCTGTCTAGTAGGTTTACTGACCTGTCTGTAGGTTATACCTGTCTAGTAGGTTATACTGACCTCCCTGTCTAGTAGGTTATACTGACCTGTCTAGTAGGTTATACTGACCTGTCTAGTAGGTTATACTGACCTGTCTAGTAGGTTATACTGACCTCCCTGTCTAGTAGGTTATACTGACCTCCCTGTCTAGTAGGTTATACTGACCTGTCTAGTAGGTTATACTGACCTGTCTAGTAGGTTATACTGACCTGTCTAGTAGGTTATACTGACCTCCCTGTCTAGTAGGTTATACTGACCTCCCTGTCTAGTAGGTTATACTGACCTGTCTAGTAGGTTATACTGACCTGTCTAGTAGGTTATACTGACCTCCCTGTCTAGTAGGTTATACTGACCTCCCTGTCTAGTAGGTTATACTGACCTGTCTAGTAGGTTATACTGACCTGTCTAGTAGGTTATACTGACCTGTCTAGTAGGTTATACTGACCTGTCTAGTAGGTTATACTGACCTGTCTAGTAGGTTATACTGACCTCCCTGTCTGGTAGGTTATACTGACCTGTCTAGTAGGTTATACTGACCTGTCTAGTAGGTTATACTGACCTGTCTAGTAGGTTATACTGACCTGTCTAGTAGGTTATACAGACCTGTCCAGTAGGTTATACTGACCTGTCTAGTAGGTTATACTGACCTCTAGTAGGTTATACCCTGTCTAGTAGGTTATACTGACCTGTCTAGTAGGTTATACTGACCTCCCTGTCTAGTAGGTTATACTGACCTCCCTGTCTAGTAGGTTATACTGAGGTTATACTGACCTGTCTAGTAGGTTATACTGACCTGTCTAGTAGGTTATACTGACCTCCCTGTCTAGTAGGTTATACTGACCTCCTGTCTAGTAGGTTATACTGACCTGTCTAGTAGGTTATACTGACCTGTCCTGTCTGACCTGTAGGTTATACTGACCTCCCTGTCTAGTAGGTTATACTGACCTGTCTAGTAGGTTATACTGACCTCCCTGTCTAGTAGGTTATACTGACCTGTCTAGTAGGTTATACTGACCTGTCTAGTAGGTTATACTGACCTGTCTAGTAGGTTATACTGACCTGTCTAGTAGGTTATACTGACCTGTCTAGTAGGTTATACTGACCTGTCTAGTAGGTTATACTGACCTGTCTAGTAGGTTTATGACTGACTGACCTGTCTAGTAGGTTATACTGACCTCCCTGTCTAGTAGGTTATACTGACCTCCCTGTCTAGTAGGTTATACTGACCTGTCTAGTAGGTTATACTGACCTGTCTAGTAGGTTATACTGACCTCCCTGTCTAGTAGGTTATACTGACCTCCCTGTCTAGTAGGTTATACTGGTCTAGTACTGACCTGTCTAGTAGGTTATACTGACCTGTCTAGTAGGTTATACTGACCTCCCTGTCTAGTAGGTTATCTGACCTGTCTAGTAGGTTATACTGACCTGTCTAGTAGGTTATACTGACCTGTCTAGTAGGTTATACTGACCTCCCTGTCTAGTAGGTTATACTGACCTGTCTAGTAGGTTACCTGTCTAGTAGGTTATACTGACCTGTCTAGTAGGTTATACTGACCTGTCTAGTAGGTTATACTGACCTCCCTGTCTAGTAGGTTATACTGACCTGTCTAGTAGGTTATACTGACCTCCCTGTCTAGTAGGTTATACTGACCTGTCTAGTAGGTTATACTGACCTGTCTAGTAGGTTATACTGACCTATCTAGTAGGTTATACTGACCCTAGTAGGTTATCTAGTAGGTTTTACTGACCTGTCTAGTAGGTTATACTGACCCATCTAGTAGGTTATACTGACCTGTCTAGTAGGTTATACTGACCTGTCTAGTAGGTTATACTGACCTCCCTGTCTCGTAGGTTATACTGACCTCCCTGTCTAGTAGGTTATACTGACCTGTCTAGTAGGTTATACTGACCTGTCTAGTAGGTTATACTGACCTGTCTAGTAGGTTAAACTCACCTGTCTAGTAGGTTATACTGACCTCCCTGTCTAGTAGGTTATACTGACCTGTCTAGTAGGTTATACTGACCTGTCTAGGTTATACTGACCTGTCTGGTAGGTTATACTGACCTGTCTAGTAGGTTATACTGACCTGTCTAGTAGGTTATACTGACCTGTCTAGTAGGTTATACAGACCTGTCCAGTAGGTTATACTGACCTGTCTAGTAGGTTATACTGACCTTTCTAGTAGGTTATACTGACCTCCCTGTCTGGTAGGTTATACTGACCTGTCTAGAAGGTTATACTGACCTGTCTAGTAGGTTATACTGACCTACCTGTCTAGTAGGTTATACTGACCTCCCTGTCTAGTAGGTTATCCTGACCTGGCTAGTAGGTTATCCTGACCTGTCTAGTAGGTTATACTGACCTGTCTAGTAGGTTATCCTGACCTCCCTGTCTAGTAGGTTATACTGACCTGTCTAGTAGGTTATCCTGACCTGTCTAGTAGGTTATACTGACCTGTCTAGTAGGTTATACTGACCTCCCTGTCTAGTAGGTTATACTGACCTGTCTAGTAGGTTATATCCTGACCTCCTGGCTAGTAGGTTATACTGACCTCCTCTAGTAGGTTATACTGACCTGTCTAGTAGGTTATACTGACCTGTCTAGTAGGTTATACTGACCTCCCTGGCTAGTAGGTTATACTGACCTCTCTGCCTAGTAGGTTATACTGACCTCCCTGTCTAGTAGGTTATACTGACCTGTCTAGTAGGTTATACTGACCTGTCTAGTAGGTTATACTGACCTCCCTGTCTAGTAGGTTATACTGACCTGTCTAGTAGGTTATACTGACCTCCCTGTCTAGTAGGTTATACTGACCTGTCTAGTAGGTTATACTGACCTGTCTAGTAGGTTATACTGACCTCCCTGTCTAGTAGGTTATACTGACCTGTCTAGTAGGTTATACTGACCTGTCTAGTAGGTTATACTGACCTGTCTAGTAGGTTATACTGACCTCCCTGTCTAGTAGGTTATACTGACCTGTCTAGTAGGTTATACTGACCTGTCTAGTAGGTTATACTGACCTGTCTAGGTTATACTGAGTAGGTAGGTTATACTGACCTGTCTAGTAGGTTATACTGACCTGTCTAGTAGGTTATACTGACCTGTCTAGTAGGTTATACTGACCTCCCTGTCTAGTAGGTTATACTGACCTGTCTAGTAGGTTATACTGACCTGTCTAGTAGGTTATACTGACCTGTCTAGTAGGTTATACCTCCCTGTCTAGTAGGTAGGTTATACTGACCTGTCTAGTAGGTTATACTGACCTGTCTAGTAGGTTATACTGACCCATCTAGTAGGTTATACTGACCTGTCTAGTAGGTTATACTGACCTCCCTGTCTAGTAGGTTATACTGACCTCCCTGTCTAGTAGGTTATACTGACCTCCCTGTCTAGTTACTGACCTGTCTAGTAGGTTATACTGACCTCCCTGTCTAGTAGGTTATACTGACCTGTCTAGTAGGTTATACTGACCTGTCTAGTAGGTTATACTGACCTGTCTAGTAGGTTATACTGACCTCCCTGTCTAGTAGGTTATACTGACCTCCCTGTCTAGTAGGTTATACTGACCTGTCTAGTAGGTTATACTGACCTCCCTGTCTAGTAGGTTATACTGACCTCCCTGTCTAGTAGGTTATACTGACCTGTCTGTCTAGTAGGTTATACTGACCTGTCTAGTAGGTTATACTGACCTGTCTAGTAGGTTATACTGACCTGTCTAGTAGGTTATACTGACCTGTCTAGTAGGTTATACTGACCTCCCTGTCTAGTAGGTTATACTGACCTCCCTGTCTAGTAGGTTATACTGACCTCCCTGTCTAGTAGGTTATACTGACCTGTCTAGTAGGTTATACTGACCTGTCTAGTAGGTTATACTGACCTCCCTGTCTAGTAGGTTATACTGACCTCCCTGTCTAGTAGGTTATACTGACCTGTCTAGTAGGTTATACTGACCTGTCTAGTAGGTTATACTGACCTGTCTAGTAGGTTATACTGACCTGTCTAGTAGGTTATACTGATAGTAGGTTATACTGACCCTCCCTGTCTAGTAGGTTATACTGACCTGTCTAGTAGGTTATACTGACCTCCCTGTCTAGTAGGTTATACTGACCTGTCTAGTAGGTTATACTGACCCTGTCTAGGTTATACTGACCTGTCTAGTAGGTTATACTGACCTCCCTGTCTAGTAGGTTATACTGACCTGTCTAGTAGGTTATACTGACCTGTCTAGTAGGTTATACTGACCTGTCTAGTAGGTTATACTGACCTCCCTGTCTGACCTCCCTGTAGGTTATACTGACCTGTCTAGTAGGTTATACTGACCTGTCTAGTAGGTTATACTGACCTCCCTGTCTAGTAGGTTATACTGACCTGTCTAGTAGGTTATGACCTGACCTGACCTGTCTAGTAGGTTATACTGACCTGTCTAGTAGGTTATACTGACCTGTCTAGTAGGTTATACTGACCTCCCTGTCTAGTAGGTTATACTGACCTGTCTAGTAGGTATACTGACCTGTCTAGTAGGTTATACTGACCTGTCTAGTAGGTTATACTGACCTCCCCTGTCTAGTAGGTTATACTGACCTGTCTAGTAGGTTATACTGACCCTGTCTAGTAGGTTATACTGACCTGTCTAGTAGGTTATACTGACCTGTCTAGTAGGTTATACTGACCTGTCTAGTAGGTTATACTGTAGTATACTGACCTGTCTAGTAGGTTATACTGACCCATCTAGTAGGTTATACTGACCTGTCTAGTAGGTTATACTGGTCTAGTAGGTTATACTGACCTCCTGTCTAGTAGGTTATACTGACCTCCTGTCTAGTAGGTTATACTGACCTGTCTAGTAGGTTATACTGACCCTAGTAGGTTATACTGACCTGTCTAGTAGGTTACTACCTGTCTAGTAGGTTATACTGACCTCCCTGTCTAGTAGGTTATACTGACCTGTCTAGTAGGTTATACTGACCTCCCTGTCTGTAGGTTATACTGACCTGTCTAGTAGGTTATACTGACCTGTCTAGTAGGTTATACTGACCTGTCTAGTAGGTTATACTGACCTGTCTAGTAGGTTATACTGACCTGTCTAGTAGGTTATACTGACCTTCTAGTAGGTTATACTGACCTCCCTGTCTAGTAGGTTATACTGACCTGTCTAGTAGGTTATCTGACCTGTCTAGTAGGTTATACTGACCTCCCTGTCTAGTAGGTTATACTGATCCCTGTCTAGTAGGTTATACTGACCTGTCTAGTAGGTTATACTGACTCCCTGTCTAGTAGGTTATACTGACCTGTCTAGTAGGTTATACTGACCTGTCTAGTAGGTTATACTGACCTGTCTAGTAGGTTATACTGACCTGTCTAGTAGGTTATACTGACCTCCCTGTCTAGTAGGTTATACTGACCTCCGTCTAGTAGGTTATACTGACCTGTCTAGTAGGTTATACTGACCTGTCTAGTAGGTTATACTGACCTCCCTGTCTAGTAGGTTATACTGACCTCCTGTCTAGTAGGTTATACTGACCTCCCTGTCTAGTAGGTTATACTGACCTGTCTAGTAGGTTATACTGACCTGTCTAGTAGGTTATACTGACCTCCCTGTCTAGTAGGTTATACTGACCTGTCTAGTAGGTTATACTGACCTCCTGTCTAGTAGGTTATACTGACCTGTCTAGTAGGTTATACTGACCTGTCTAGTAGGTTATACTGACCTCCTGTCTAGTAGGTTATACTGACCTGTCTAGTAGGTTATACTGACCTGTCTAGTAGGTTATACTGACCTGTCTAGTAGGTTATACTGACCTCCCTGTCTAGTAGGTTATACTGACCTGTCTAGTAGGTTTACTGACCTGTCTAGTAGGTTATACTGACCTGTCTAGTAGGTGACCCATCTAGTAGGTTATACTGACCTGTCTAGTAGGTTATACTAGTAGGTTATACTGACCTCCCTGTCTAGTAGGTTATACTGACCTGTCTGTCTAGTAGGTTATACTGACCTGTCTAGTAGGTTATACTGACCTGTCTAGTAGGTTATACTGACCTCCCTGTCTAGTAGGTTATACTGACCTCCCTGTCTAGTAGGTTATACTGACCTGTCTAGTAGGTTATACTGACCTGTCTAGTAGGTTATACTGACCTGTCTAGTAGGTTATACTGACCTCCCTGTCTAGTAGGTTATACTGACCTGTCTAGTAGGTTATACTGACCTCCTGTCTAGTAGGTTATACTGACCTCCCTGTCTAGTAGGTTATACTGACCTGTCTAGTAGGTTATACTGACCTGTCTAGTAGGTTATACTGACCTCCCTGTCTAGTAGGTTATACTGACCTGTCTAGTAGGTTATACTGACCTGTCTAGTAGGTTTACTGACCTGTCTAGTAGGTTATACTGACCTGTCTAGTAGGTTATACTGACCTGTCTAGTAGGTTATACTGACCTCCCTGTCTAGTAGGTTATACTGACCTCCCTGTCTAGTAGGTTATACTGACCTGTCTGTCTAGTAGGTTATACTGACCTGTCTAGTAGGTTATACTGACCTGTCTAGTAGGTTATACTGACCTGTCTAGTAGGTTATACTGACCTGTCTAGTAGGTTATACTGACCTCCCTGTCTAGTAGGTTATACTGACCTCCCTGTCTAGTAGGTTATACTGACCTCCCTGTCTAGTAGGTTATACTGACCTGTCTAGTAGGTTATACTGACCTGTCTAGGTCTGTCTAGTAGGTTATACTGACCTCCCTGTCTAGTAGGTTATACTGACCTGTCTAGTAGGTTATACTGACCTGGCTAGTAGGTTATACTGACCTCCCTGTCTAGTAGGTTATACTGACCTGTCTAGTAGGTTATACTGACCTGTCTAGTAGGTTATACTGACCTCCCTGTCTAGTAGGTTATACTGACCCTGTCTAGTAGGTTATACTGACCTCCCTGTCTAGTAGGTTATACTGACCTCCCTGTCTAGTAGGTTATACTGACCCTGACCTCTAGTAGGTTATACTGACCTGTCTAGTAGGTTATACTGACCTCCCTGTCTAGGTAGGTTATACTGACCTGTCTAGTAGGTTATACTGACCTGTCTAGTAGGTTATACTGACCTCCTGTCTAGTAGGTTATACTGACCTGTCTAGTAGGTTATACTGACCTGTCTAGTAGGTTATACTGACCTGTCTAGTAGGTTATACTGACCTGTCTAGTAGGTTATACTGACCTGTCTAGTAGGTTTATGACCTGTCTAGTAGGTTATACTGACCTGTCTAGTAGGTTATACTGACCTCCCTGTCTAGTAGGTTATACTGACCTGTCTAGTAGGTTATACTGACCTGTCTAGTAGGTTATACTGACCTGTCTAGTAGGTTATACTGACCTCCCTGTCTAGTAGGTTATACTGACCTGTCTAGTAGGTTATACTGACCTGTCTAGTAGGTTATACTGACCTGTCTAGTAGGTTATACTGACCTGTCTAGTAGGTTATACTGACCTCCCTGTCTAGTAGGTTATACTGACCTGTCTAGTAGGTTATACTGACCTGTCTAGTAGGTTATACTGACCTCCCTGTCTAGTAGGTTATACTGACCTGTCTAGTAGGTTATACTGACCTGTCTAGTAGGTTATACTGACCTCCCTGTCTAGTAGGTTATACTGACCTCCCTGTCTAGTAGGTTATACTGACCTGTCTAGTAGGTTATACTGACCTGTCTAGTAGGTTATACTGACCTGTCTAGTAGGTTATACTGACCTGTCTAGTAGGTTATACTGACCTCCCTGTCTAGTAGGTTATACTGACCTGTCTAGTACTGACCTCCCTGGTAGGTTATACTGACCTGTCTAGTAGGTTATACTGACCTGTCTAGTAGGTTATACTGACCTGTCTAGTAGGTTATACTGACCTCCTGTCTAGTAGGTTATAGGTTAGGTTATACTGACCTGTCTAGTAGGTTATACTGACCTCCCTGTCTAGTAGGTTATACTGTTAGGTTACTGACCTGTCTAGTAGGTTATACTGACTGACCTCCCTGTCTAGTAGGTTATACTGACCTCCCTGTCTAGTAGGTTATACTGACCTGTCTAGTAGGTTATACTGACCTCCTGTCTAGTAGGTTATACTGACCTGTCTAGTAGGTTATACTGACCTGTCTAGTAGGTTATACTGACCTGTCTAGTAGGTTATACTGACCTGTCTAGTAGGTTTACTGACCTGTCTAGTAGGTTATACTGACCTGTCTAGTAGGTTATACTGACCTGTCTAGTAGGTTATACTGACCTGTCTAGTAGGTTATACTGACCTCCCTGTCTAGTAGGTTATACTGACCTCCCTGTCTAGTAGGTTATACTGACCTGTCTAGTAGGTTATACTGACCTGTCTAGGTTATACTGAGTAGGTTATACTGACCTGTCTAGTAGGTTATACTGACCTGTCTAGTAGGTTATACTGACCTGTCTAGTAGGTTATACTGACCTCCCTGTCTGGTAGGTTATACTGACCTGTCTAGTAGGTTATACTGACCTGTCTAGTAGGTTATACTGACCTGTCTAGTAGGTTATACTGACCTGTCTAGTAGGTTATACTGACCTGTCTAGTAGGTTATACTGACCTGTCTAGTAGGTTATACTGACCTCCCTGTCTAGTAGGTTATACTGACCTGTCTAGTAGGTTATACTGACCTGTCTAGTAGGTTATACTGACCTGTCTAGTAGGTTATACTGACCTCCCTGTCTAGTAGGTTATACTGACCTGTCTAGTAGGTTATACTGACCTGACCTGTCTAGGTTATACTGACCTGTCTAGTAGGTTATACTGACCTCCCTGTCTAGTAGGTTATACTGACCTCCCTGTCTAGTAGGTTATACTGACCTGTCTAGTAGGTTATACTGACCTGTCTAGTAGGTTATACTGACCTGTCTAGTAGGTTAAACTCACCTGTCTAGTAGGTTAAACTCACCTGTCTAGTAGGTTATACTGACCTGTCTAGTTGGTTATACTGACCTCCCTGTCTGGTAGGTTATACTGACCTGTCTAGTAGGTTATACTGACCTGTCTAGTAGGTTATACTGACCTGTCTAGTAGGTTATACTGACCTGTCTAGTAGGTTATACAGACCTGTCCAGTAGGTTATACTGACCTGTCTAGTAGGTTATACTGACCTTTCTAGTAGGTTATACTGACCTCCCTGTCTGGTAGGTTATACTGACCTGTCTAGTAGGTTATACTGACCTCCCTGTCTAGTAGGTTATACTGACCTGTCTAGTAGTTTATCCTGACCTGGCTAGTAGGTTATACTGACCTGTCTAGTAGGTTATACTGACCTGTCTAGTAGGTTATACTGACCTGTCTAGTAGGTTATACTGACCTGTCTAGTAGGTTATCCTGACCTGTCTAGTAGGTTATACTGACCTGTCTAGTAGGTTATACTGACCTCCCTGTCTAGTAGGTTATACTGACCTGTCTAGTAGTTTATCCTGACCTGGCTAGTAGGTTATACTGACCTGTCTAGTAGGTTATACTGACCTCCCTGTCTAGTAGGTTATACTGACCTGTCTAGTAGGTTATACTGACCTCCCTGGCTAGTAGGTTATACTGACCTCTCTGCCTAGTAGGTTATACTGACCTCCCTGTCTAGTAGGTTATACTGACCTGTCTAGTAGGTTATACTGACCTCCCTGGCTAGTAGGTTATACTGACCTCTCTGCCTAGTAGGTTATACTGACCTCCCTGTCTAGTAGGTTATACTGACCTGTCTAGTAGGTTATACTGACCTGTCTAGTAGGTTATACTGACCTCCCTGTCTAGTAGGTTATACTGACCTGTCTAGTAGGTTATACTGACCTCCCTGTCTAGTAGGTTATACTGACCTGTCTAGTAGGTTATACTGACCTGTCTAGTAGGTTATACTGACCTGTCTAGTAGGTTATACTGACCTGTCTAGTAGGTTATACTGACCTGTCTAGTAGGTTATACTGACCTCCCTGTCTAGTAGGTTATACTGACCTGTCTAGTAGGTTATACTGACCTGTCTAGTAGGTTTACTGACCTGTCTAGTAGGTTATACTGACCTGTCTAGTAGGTTATACTGACCCATCTAGTAGGTTATACTGACCTGTCTAGTAGGTTATACTGACCTGTCTAGTAGGTTATACTGACCTCCCTGTCTAGTAGGTTATACTGACCTGTCTGTCTAGTAGGTTATACTGACCTGTCTAGTAGGTTATACTGACCTGTCTAGTAGGTTATACTGACCTCCCTGTCGAGTAGGTTATACTGACCTCCCTGTCTAGTAGGTTATACTGACCTGTCTAGTAGGTTATACTGACCTGTCTAGTAGGTTATACTGACCCATCTAGTAGGTTTACTGACCTGTCTAGTAGGTTATACTGACCTCCCTGTCTAGTAGGTTATACTGACCTCCCTGTCTAGTAGGTTATACTGACCTCCCTGTCTGGTAGGTTATACTGACCTGTCTTGTAGGTTATACTGACCTGTCTAGTAGGTTATACTGACCTCCCTGTCTAGTTGGTTATACTGACCAGTCTAGTAGGTTATACTGACCTGTCCAGTAGGTTATACTGACCTGTCTAGTAGGTTATACTGACCTGTCTAGTAGGTTATACTGACCTCCCTGTCTAGTAGGTTAAACTGACCTCCCTGTCTAGTAGGTTATACTGACCTGTCTAGTAGGTTATACTGACCTCCCTGTCTAGTAGGTTATACTGACCTCCCTGTCTAGTAGGTTATACTGACCTGTCTAGTAGGTTATACTGACCTGTCTAGTAGGTTATACTGACCTGTCTAGTAGGTTATACTGACCTTTCTAGTAGGTTATACTGACCTCCCTGTCTAGTAGGTTATACTGACCTGTCTAGAAGGTTATACTGACCTGTCTAGTAGGTTATACTGACCTCCCTGTCTAGTAGGTTATACTGACCTCCCTGTCTAGTAGGTTATCCTGACCTGGCTAGTAGGTTATCCTGACCTGTCTAGTAGGTTATACTGACCTGTCTAGTAGGTTATCCTGACCTCCCTGTCTAGTAGGTTATACTGACCTGTCTAGTAGGTTATCCTGACCTGTGTAGTAGGTTATACTGACCTGTCTAGTAGGTTATACTGACCTCCCTGTCTAGTAGGTTATACTGACCTGTCTAGTAGTTTATCCTGACCTGGCTAGTAGGTTATACTGACCTGTCTAGTAGGTTATACTGACCTCCCTGTCTAGTAGGTTATACTGACCTGTCTAGTAGGTTATACTGACCTCCCTGGCTAGTAGGTTATACTGACCTCCCTGCCTAGTAGGTTATACTGACCTCCCTGTCTAGTAGGTTATACTGACCTGTCTAGTAGGTTATACTGACCTCCCTGGCTAGTAGGTTATACTGACCTCTCTGCCTAGTAGGTTATACTGACCTCCCTGTCTAGTAGGTTATACTGACCTGTCTAGTAGGTTATACTGACCTGTCTAGTAGGTTATACTGACCTCCCTGTCTAGTAGGTTATACTGACCTGTCTAGTAGGTTATACTGACCTGTCTAGTAGGTTATACTGACCTCCCTGTCTAGTAGGTTATACTGACCTGTCTAGTAGGTTATACTGACCTGTCTAGTAGGTTATACTGACCTGTCTAGTAGGTTATACTGACCTCCCTGTCTAGTAGGTTATACTGACCTGTCTAGTAGGTTATACTGACCTGTCTAGTAGGTTTACTGACCTGTCTAGTAGGTTATACTGACCTGTCTAGTAGGTTATACTGACCCATCTAGTAGGTTATACTGACCTGTCTAGTAGGTTATACTGACCTGTCTAGTAGGTTATACTGACCTCCCTGTCTAGTAGGTTATACTGACCTGTCTGTCTAGTAGGTTATACTGACCTGTCTAGTAGGTTATACTGACCTGTCTAGTAGGTTATACTGACCTCCCTGTCGAGTAGGTTATACTGACCTCCCTGTCTAGTAGGTTATACTGACCTGTCTAGTAGGTTATACTGACCTGTCTAGTAGGTTATACTGACCCATCTAGTAGGTTTACTGACCTGTCTAGTAGGTTATACTGACCTCCCTGTCTAGTAGGTTATACTGACCTCCTGTCTAGTAGGTTATACTGACCTCCTGTCTGGTAGGTTATACTGACCTGTCTTGTAGGTTATACTGACCTGTCTAGTAGGTTATACTGACCTCCCTGTCTAGTTGGTTATACTGACCAGTCTAGTAGGTTATACTGACCTGTCCAGTAGGTTATACTGACCTGTCTAGTAGGTTATACTGACCTGTCTAGTAGGTTATACTGACCTCCCTGTCTAGTAGGTTAAACTGACCTCCCTGTCTAGTAGGTTATACTGACCTGTCTAGTAGGTTATACTGACCTCCCTGTCTAGTAGGTTATACTGACCTCCCTGTCTAGTAGGTTATACTGACCTGTCTGTCTAGTAGGTTAAACTGACATGTCTAGTAGGTTATACTGACCTGTCTAGTAGGTTATACTGACCTGTCTAGTAGGTTATACTGACCTGTCTAGTAGATTATACTGACCTCCCTGTCGAGTAGGTTATACTGACCTCCCTGTCTAGTAGGTTAAACTGACCTCCCTGTCTAGTAGGTTATACTGACCTGTCTAGTAGGTTATACTGACCTGTCTAGTAGGTTATACTGACCTGTCTAGTAGGTTATACTGACCTCCCTGTCTAGTAGGTTATACTGACCTGTCTAGTAGGTTATCCTGACCTGGCTAGTAGGTTATACTGACCTCCCTGTCTAGTAGGTCATACTGACCTGTCTAGTAGGTTATACTGACCTGTCTAGTAGGTTATACTGACCTCCTGTCTAGTAGGTTATACTGACCTGTCTAGTAGGTTATACTGACCTCCCTGGCTAGTAGGTTATACTGACCTCTCTGCCTAGTAGGTTATACTGACCTGTCTAGTAGGTTATACTGACCTCCCTGTCTAGTAGGTTATACTGACCTGTCTAGTAGGTTATACTGACCACCCTGTCTAATAGGTTATACTGACCTGTCTAGTAGGTTATACTGACCTGTCTAGTAGGTTATACTGACCTGTCTAGTAGGTTATACTGACCTGTCTAGTAGGTTATACTGACCTGTCTAGTAGGTTATACTGACCTGTCTAGTAGGTTATACTGACCTCCCTGTCTAGTAGGTTATACTGACCTGTCTAGTAGGTTATACTGACCTGTCTAGTAGGTTATACTGACCTCCCTGTCTAGTAGGTTATACTGACCTGTCTAGTAGGTTATACTGACCCATCTAGTAGGTTTACTGACCTGTCTAGTAGGTTATACTGACCTGTCTAGTAGGTTATACTGACCCATCTAGTAGGTTATACTGACCTGTCTAGTAGGTTATACTGACCTGTCTAGTAGGTTATACTGACCTCCCTGTCTAGTAGGTTATACTGACCTCCCTGTCTAGTAGGTTATACTGACCTGTCTGTCTAGTAGGTTAAACTGACCTGTCTAGTAGGTTATACTGACCTGTCTAGTAGGTTATACTGACCTGTCTAGTAGGTTATACTGACCTGTCTAGTAGATTATACTGACCTCCCTGTCGAGTAGGTTATACTGACCTCCCTGTCTAGTAGGTTAAACTGACCTCCCTGTCTAGTAGGTTATACTGACCTGTCTAGTAGGTTATACTGACCTGTCTAGTAGGTTATACTGACCTGTCTAGTAGGTTATACTGACCTCCCTGTCTAGTAGGTTATCCTGACCTCCCTGTCTAGTAGGTTATACTGACCTGTCTAGTAGGTTATACTGACCTGTCTAGTAGGTTATACTGACCTGTCTAGTAGGTTATACTGACCTGACCTCCTGTCTAGTAGGTTATACTGACCTGTCTAGTAGGTTATACTGACCTGTCTAGTAGGTTATACTGACCTGTCTAGTAGGTTATACTGACCTCCCTGTCTAGTAGGTTATACTGACCTGTCTAGTAGGTTATACTGACCTGTCTAGTAGGTTTACTGACCTGTCTAGTAGGTTATACTGACCTGTCTAGTAGGTTATACTGACCCATCTAGTAGGTTATACTGACCTGTCTAGTAGGTTATACTGACCTGTCTAGTAGGTTATACTGACCTCCCTGTCTAGTAGGTTATACTGACCTCCCTGTCTAGTAGGTTATACTGACCTGTCTGTCTAGTAGGTTATACTGACCTGTCTAGTAGGTTATACTGACCTGTCTAGTAGGTTATACTGACCTCCCTGTCGAGTAGGTTATACTGACCTCCCTGTCTAGTAGGTTATACTGACCTGTCTAGTAGGTTATACTGACCTGTCTAGTAGGTTATACTGACCTCCCTGTCTAGTAGGTTATACTGACCTGTCTAGTAGGTTATACTGACCTGTCTAGTAGGTTTACTGACCTGTCTAGTAGGTTATACTGACCTGTCTAGTAGGTTATACTGACCCATCTAGTAGGTTATACTGACCTGTCTAGTAGGTTATACTGACCTGTCTAGTAGGTTATACTGACCTCCCTGTCTAGTAGGTTATACTGACCTCCCTGTCTAGTAGGTTATACTGACCTCCTGTCTAGTAGGTTATACTGACCTGTCTAGTAGGTTATACTGACCTGTCTAGTAGGTTATACTGACCTCCCTGTCTAGTAGGTTATACTGACCTCCCTGTCTAGTAGGTTATACTGACCTGTCTAGTAGGTTATACTGACCTCCCTGTCTAGTAGGTTATACTGACCTCCCTGTCTAGTAGGTTATACTGACCTGTCTAGTAGGTTATACTGACCTGTCTAGTAGGTTATACTGACCTGTCTAGTAGGTTATACTGACCTGTCTAGTAGGTTATACTGACCTGTCTAGTAGGTTATACTGACCTCCCTGTCTAGTAGGTTATACTGACCTGTCTAGTAGGTTATACTGACCTGTCTAGTAGGTTATACTGACCTGTCTAGTAGGTTATACTGACCTCCCTGTCTAGTAGGTTATACTGACCTGTCTAGTAGGTTATACTGACCTGTCTAGTAGGTTTACTGACCTGTCTAGTAGGTTATACTGACCTGTCTAGTAGGTTATACTGACCCATCTAGTAGGTTATACTGACCTGTCTAGTAGGTTATACTGACCTGTCTAGTAGGTTATACTGACCTCCCTGTCTAGTAGGTTATACTGACCTCCTGTCTAGGTTATACTGACCTGTCTGTCTAGTAGGTTATACTGACCTGTCTAGTAGGTTATACTGACCTGTCTAGTAGGTTATACTGACCTCCCTGTCTAGTAGGTTATACTGACCTCCCTGTCTAGTAGGTTATACTGACCTGTCTAGTAGGTTATACTGACCTGTCTAGTAGGTTATACTGACCTGTCTAGTAGGTTATACTGACCTCCCAGTCTAGTAGGTTATACTGACCTGTCTAGTAGGTTATACTGACCTGTCTAGTAGGTTTTACTGACCTGTCTAGTAGGTTATACTGACCTGTCTAGTAGGTTATACTGACCTATCTAGTAGGTTATACTGACCTGTCTAGTAGGTTATACTGACCTGTCTAGTAGGTTATACTGACCTCCTGTCTAGTAGGTTATACTGACCTCCCTGTCTAGTAGGTTATACTGACCCTGTCTAGTAGGTTATACTGACCTGAGTAGGTTATACTGACCTGTCTAGTAGGTTATACTGACCTCCCTGTCGAGTAGGTTATACTGACCTCCCTGTCTAGTAGGTTATACTGACCTGTCTAGTAGGTTATACTGACCTGTCTAGTAGGTTATACTGACCTCCCTGTCTAGTAGGTTATACTGACCTCCCTGTCTAGTAGGTTATACTGACCTCCCTGTCTAGTAGGTTATACTGACCTCCCTGTCTAGTAGGTTAAACTGACCTGTCTAGTAAGTTATACTGACCTCCCTGTCTAGTAGGTTATACTGACCTGTCTAGTAGGTTATACTGACCTGTCTAGTAGGTTATACTGACCTGTCTAGTAGGTTATACTGACCTCCCTGTCTGGAAGGTTATACTGACCTGTCTAGTAGGTTATACTGACCTGTCTAGTAGGTTATACTGACCTGTCTAGTAGGTTATACTGACCTGTCTAGTAGGTTATACTGACCTGTCTAGTAGGTTATACTGACCTCCCTGTCTAGTAGGTTATACTGACCTGTCTAGTAGGTTATACTGACCTCCCTGTCTAGTAGGTTATACTGACCTGTCTAGTAGGTTATACTGACCTGTCTAGTAGGTTATACTGACCTGTCTAGTAGGTTATACTGACCCATCTAGTAGGTTTACTGACCTGTCTAGTAGGTTATACTGACCCATCTAGTAGGTTATACTGACCTGTCTAGTAGGTTATACTGACCTGTCTAGTAGGTTATACTGACCTCCCTGTCTAGTAGGTTATACTGACCTCCCTGTCTAGTAGGTTATACTGACCTGTCTAGTAGGTTATACTGACCTGTCTAGTAGGTTATACTGACCTGTCTAGGTTAAACTCACCTGTCTAGTAGGTTATACTGACCTCCCTGTCTAGTAGGTTATACTGACCTGTCTAGTAGGTTATACTGACCTCCCTGTCTAGTAGGTTATACTGACCTGTCTAGTAGGTTATACTGACCTGTCTAGTAGGTTATACTGACCTGTCTAGTAGGTTATACTGACCTGTCTAGTAGGTTATACTGACCTGTCTAGTAGGTTATACTGACCTGTCTAGTAGGTTATACTGACCTTTCTAGTAGGTTATACTGACCTCCCTGTCTAGTAGGTTATACTGACCTGTCTAGAAGGTTATACTGACCTGTCTAGTAGGTTATACTGACCTCCCTGTCTAGTAGGTTATCTGACCTCCCTGTCTAGTAGGTTATCCTGACCTGGCTAGTAGGTTATCCTGACCTGTCTAGTAGGTTATACTGACCTGTCTAGTAGGTTATCCTGACCTCCCTGTCTAGTAGGTTATACTGACCTGTCTAGTAGGTTATCCTGACCTGTCTAGTAGGTTATACTGACCTGTCTAGTAGGTTATACTGACCTCCCTGTCTAGTAGGTTATACTGACCTGTCTAGTAGGTTATACTGACCTCCCTGGCTAGTAGGTTATACTGACCTCTCTGCCTAGTAGGTTATACTGACCTCCTGTCTAGTAGGTTATACTGACCTGTCTAGTAGGTTATACTGACCTCCCTGGCTAGTAGGTTATACTGACCTCTCTGCCTAGTAGGTTATACTGACCTCCTGTCTAGTAGGTTATACTGACCTGTCTAGTAGGTTATACTGACCTGTCTAGTAGGTTATACTGACCTCCCTGTCTAGTAGGTTATACTGACCTGTCTAGTAGGTTATACTCCCTGTCTACTGACCTGTCTAGTAGGTTATACTGACCTGTCTAGTAGGTTATACTGACCTGTCTAGTAGGTTATACTGACCTCCCTGTCTAGTAGGTTATACTGACCTGTCTAGTAGGTTATACTGACCTGTCTAGTAGGTTATACTGACCTGTCTAGTAGGTTATACTGACCTGTCTAGTAGGTTATACTGACCTGTCTAGTAGGTTTACTGACCTGTCTAGTAGGTTATACTGACCTGTCTAGTAGGTTATACTGACCCATCTAGTAGGTTATACTGACCTGTCTAGTAGGTTATACTGACCTGTCTAGTAGGTTATACTGACCTCCCTGTCTAGTAGGTTATACTGACCTGTCTGTCTAGTAGGTTATACTGACCTGTCTAGTAGGTTATACTGACCTGTCTAGTAGGTTATACTGACCTCCCTGTCGAGTAGGTTATACTGACCTCCCTGTCTAGTAGGTTATACTGACCTGTCTAGTAGGTTATACTGACCTGTCTAGTAGGTTATACTGACCCATCTAGTAGGTTTACTGACCTGTCTAGTAGGTTATACTGACCTCCCTGTCTAGTAGGTTATACTGACCTCCCTGTCTAGTAGGTTATACTGACCTCCCTGTCTGGTAGGTTATACTGACCTGTCTTGTAGGTTATACTGACCTGTCTAGTAGGTTATACTGACCTCCCTGTCTAGTTGGTTATACTGACCTGTCCAGTAGGTTATACTGACCTGTCTAGTAGGTTATACTGACCTGTCTAGTAGGTTATACTGACCTCCCTGTCTAGTAGGTTATACTGACCTCCCTGTCTAGTAGGTTATACTGACCTGTCTAGTAGGTTATACTGACCTCCCTGTCTAGTAGGTTATACTGACCTCCCTGTCTAGTAGGTTATACTGACCTGTCTGTCTAGTAGGTTAAACTGACCTGTCTAGTAGGTTATACTGACCTGTCTAGTAGGTTATACTGACCTGTCTAGTAGGTTATACTGACCTGTCTAGTAGATTATACTGACCTCCCTGTCGAGTAGGTTATACTGACCTCCTGTCTAGTAGGTTAAACTGACCTCCCTGTCTGCTAGGTTATACTGACCTGTCTAGTAGGTTATACTGACCTGTCTAGTAGGTTATACTGACCTGTCTAGTAGGTTATACTGACCTCCCTGTCTAGTAGGTTATACTGACCTGTCTAGTAGGTTATCCTGACCTGGCTAGTAGGTTATACTGACCTCTAGTAGGTTATACCTGTCTAGTAGGTTATACTGACCTGTCTAGTAGGTTATACTGACCTGTCTAGTAGGTTATACTGACCTCCCTGTCTAGTAGGTTATACTGACCTGTCTAGTAGGTTATACTGACCTCCCTGGCTAGTAGGTTATACTGACCTCTCTGCCTAGTAGGTTATACTGACCTGTCTAGTAGGTTATACTGACCTCCCTGTCTAGTAGGTTATACTGACCTGTCTAGTAGGTTATCTGACCACCCTGTCTAATAGGTTATACTGACCTGTCTAGTAGGTTATACTGACCTCCCTGTCTAGTAGGTTATACTGACCTGTCTAGTAGGTTATACTGACCTGTCTAGTAGGTTATACTGACCTGTCTAGTAGGTTATACTGACCTCCCTGTCTAGTAGGTTAAACTGACCTCCCTGTCTAGTAGGTTATACTGACCTGTCTAGTAGGTTATACTGACCTGTCTAGTAGGTTATACTGACCTGTCTAGTAGGTTATACTGACCTCCCTGTCTAGTAGGTTATCCTGACCTCCCTGTCTAGTAGGTTATACTGACCTGTCTAGTAGGTTATACTGACCTGTCTAGTAGGTTATACTGACCTGTCTAGTAGGTTATACTGACCTGTCTAGTAGGTTATACTGACCTGGCTAGTAGGTTATACTGACCTCCCTGTCTAGTAGGTTATACTGACCTGTCTAGTAGGTTATACTGACCTGTCTAGTAGGTTATACTGACCTGTCTAGTAGGTTATACTGACCTCCCAGTCTAGTAGGTTATACTGACCTGTCTAGTAGGTTATACTGACCTCCCTGTCTAGTAGGTTATACTGACCTGTCTAGTAGGTTATACTGACCTGTCTAGTAGGTTATACTGACCTGTCTAGTAGGTTATACTGACCCATCTAGCAGGTTTACTGACCTGTCTAGTAGGTTATACTGACCCATCTAGTAGGTTATACTGACCTGTCTAGTAGGTTATACTGACCTGTCTAGTAGGTTATACTGACCTCCCTGTCTAGTAGGTTATACTGACCTCCCTGTCTAGTAGGTTATACTGACCTGTCTAGTAGGTTATACTGACCTGTCTAGTAGGTTATACTGACCTGTCTAGTAGGTTAAACTCACCTGTCTAGTAGGTTATACTGACCTCCCTGTCTAGTAGGTTATACTGACCTGTCTAGTAGGTTATACTGACCTCCCTGTCTGGTAGGTTATACTGACCTGTCTAGTAGGTTATACTGACCTGTCTAGTAGGTTATACTGACCTGTCTAGTAGGTTATACTGACCTGTCTAGTAGGTTATACAGACCTGTCCAGTAGGTTATACTGACCTGTCTAGTAGGTTATACTGACCTTTCTAGTAGGTTATACTGACCTCCCTGTCTGGTAGGTTATACTGACCTGTCTAGAAGGTTATACTGACCTGTCTAGTAGGTTATACTGACCTCCCTGTCTAGTAGGTTATACTGACCTCCCTGTCTAGTAGGTTATCCTGACCTGGCTAGTAGGTTATCCTGACCTGTCTAGTAGGTTATACTGACCTGTCTAGTAGGTTATCCTGACCTCCCTGTCTAGTAGGTTATACTGACCTGTCTAGTAGGTTATCCTGACCTGTGTAGTAGGTTATACTGACCTGTCTAGTAGGTTATACTGACCTCCCTGTCTAGTAGGTTATACTGACCTGTCTAGTAGGTTATACTGACCTCCCTGGCTAGTAGGTTATACTGACCTCTCTGCCTAGTAGGTTATACTGACCTCCCTGTCTAGTAGGTTATACTGACCTGTCTAGTAGGTTATACTGACCTCCCTGGCTAGTAGGTTATACTGACCTCTCTGCCTAGTAGGTTATACTGACCTCCCTGTCTAGTAGGTTATACTGACCTGTCTAGTAGGTTATACTGACCTGTCTAGTAGGTTATACTGACCTGTCTAGTAGGTTATACTGACCTCCCTGTCTAGTAGGTTATACTGACCTCCCTGTCTAGTAGGTTATACTGACCTGTCTAGTAGGTTATACTGACCTGTCTAGTAGGTTATACTGACCTCCCTGTCTAGTAGGTTATACTGACCTGTCTAGTAGGTTATACTGACCTGTCTAGTAGGTTATACTGACCTGTCTAGTAGGTTATACTGACCTGTCTAGTAGGTTATACTGACCTGTCTAGTAGGTTTACTGACCTGTCTAGTAGGTTATACTGACCTGTCTAGTAGGTTATACTGACCCATCTAGTAGGTTATACTGACCTGTCTAGTAGGTTATACTGACCTGTCTAGTAGGTTATACTGACCTCCCTGTCTAGTAGGTTATACTGACCTGTCTGTCTAGTAGGTTATACTGACCTGTCTAGTAGGTTATACTGACCTGTCTAGTAGGTTATACTGACCTCCCTGTCGAGTAGGTTATACTGACCTCCCTGTCTAGTAGGTTATACTGACCTGTCTAGTAGGTTATACTGACCTGTCTAGTAGGTTATACTGACCCATCTAGTAGGTTTACTGACCTGTCTAGTAGGTTATACTGACCTCCCTGTCTAGTAGGTTATACTGACCTCCCTGTCTAGTAGGTTATACTGACCTCCCTGTCTGGTAGGTTATACTGACCTGTCTTGTAGGTTATACTGACCTGTCTAGTAGGTTATACTGACCTCCCTGTCTAGTTGGTTATACTGACCTGTCCAGTAGGTTATACTGACCTGTCTAGTAGGTTATACTGACCTGTCTAGTAGGTTATACTGACCTCCTGTCTAGTAGGTTAAACTGACCTCCCTGTCTAGTAGGTTATACTGACCTGTCTAGTAGGTTATACTGACCTCCCTGTCTAGTAGGTTATACTGACCTCCCTGTCTAGTAGGTTATACTGACCTGTCTGTCTAGTAGGTTAAACTGACCTGTCTAGTAGGTTATACTGACCTGTCTAGTAGGTTATACTGACCTGTCTAGTAGGTTATACTGACCTGTCTAGTAGATTATACTGACCTCCCTGTCGAGTAGGTTATACTGACCTCCCTGTCTAGTAGGTTAAACTGACCTCCCTGTCTAGTAGGTTATACTGACCTGTCTAGTAGGTTATACTGACCTGTCTAGTAGGTTATACTGACCTGTCTAGTAGGTTATACTGACCTCCCTGTCTAGTAGGTTATACTGACCTGTCTAGTAGGTTATCCTGACCTGGCTAGTAGGTTATACTGACCTCCCTGTCTAGTAGGTTATACTGACCTGTCTAGTAGGTTATACTGACCTGTCTAGTAGGTTATACTGACCTCCCTGTCTAGTAGGTTATACTGACCTGTCTAGTAGGTTATACTGACCTCCCTGGCTAGTAGGTTATACTGACCTCTCTGCCTAGTAGGTTATACTGACCTGTCTAGTAGGTTATACTGACCTCCCTGTCTAGTAGGTTATACTGACCTGTCTAGTAGGTTATACTGACCACCCTGTCTAATAGGTTATACTGACCTGTCTAGTAGGTTATACTGACCTCCCTGTCTAGTAGGTTATACTGACCTGTCTAGTAGGTTATACTGACCTGTCTAGTAGGTTATACTGACCTGTCTAGTAGGTTATACTGACCTCCCTGTCTAGTAGGTTAAACTGACCTCCCTGTCTAGTAGGTTATACTGACCTGTCTAGTAGGTTATACTGACCTGTCTAGTAGGTTATACTGACCTGTCTAGTAGGTTATACTGACCTCCCTGTCTAGTAGGTTATCCTGACCTCCCTGTCTAGTAGGTTATACTGACCTGTCTAGTAGGTTATACTGACCTGTCTAGTAGGTTATACTGACCTGTCTAGTAGGTTATACTGACCTGGCTAGTAGGTTATACTGACCTCCCTGTCTAGTAGGTTATACTGACCTGTCTAGTAGGTTATACTGACCTGTCTAGTAGGTTATACTGACCTGTCTAGTAGGTTATACTGACCTCCCAGTCTAGTAGGTTATACTGACCTGTCTAGTAGGTTATACTGACCTGTCTAGTAGGTTATACTGACCTGTCTAGTAGGTTATACTGACCTCCCTGTCTAGTAGGCTATAGTGACGCCCCTGTCTAGTCGGTTATACTGACCTCCCAGTCTAGTAGGTTATACTGACCTGTCTAGTAGGTTATACTGACCTGTCTAGTAGGTTATACTGACCTGTCTAGTAGGTTATACTGACCTCCCTGCCTGGTAGGTTATACTGACCTGTCTAGTAGGTTATACTGACCTGTCTAGTAGGTTATACTGACCTCCCTGTCTAGTAGGTTAAACTGACCTCCCTGTCTAGTAGGTTATACTGACCTGTCTAGTAGGTTATACTGACCTGTCTAGTAGGTTATACTGACCCATCTAGTAGGTTATACTGACCTACTAGCCCTTAACCAACATTACAGTTCAATGAATAGAGTTAAGAAAATATTTACTAAAGTCAAAAATAAAATGAAAAGTAAAACAATAAAATAACAATATCGAGACTATATACAGGTTATTACGGTACAGAGTCAATGTGGAGGCTATATACAGGGTATTACGGTACAGAGTCAATGTGGAGACTATATACAGGGTATTACGGTACAGAGTCAATGTGGAGGCTATATACAGGGTATTACGGTACAGAGTCAATGTGGAGACTATATACAGGGTATTACGGTACAGAGTCAATGTGGAGACTATATACAGGGTATTACGGTACAGAGTCAATGTGGAGGCTATATACAGGGGGTACCAGTACAGAGTCAATGTGGAGGCTATATACAGGGTATTACGGTACAGAGTCAATGTGGAGGTTATATACAGGGTATTACGGTACAGAGTCAATGTGGAGGTAAAGTGACTATAAACTATAAACGGGTAAATATTTCTGCCATTTGATTTATTGTTATATATATGATGTCTATAACTGTCAGTGTGATGTCTATAACTGTCATGTCTATAACTGGCATGTCTATAACTACCAGGGTGATGTCTATAACTGTCATGTCTATAACTACCAGGGTGATGTCTATAACTACCAGTACCAGTGTGATGTCTATAACTACCAGTGTGATGTCTATGTCTATAACTACCAGTCTATAACTACCAGTGTGATGTCTATAACTACCAGTGTGATGTCTATAACTGTCATGTCTATAACTACCAGGGTGATGTCTATAACTGTCATGTCTATAACTACCAGGGTGATGTCTACTGTCAATACCAGGGTGATGTCTATAACTGGCATGTCTATAACTGTCAGTGTGATGTCTATAACTGTCATGTCTATAACTGTCAGTGTGATGTCTATAACTGTCATGTCTATAACTGTCAGGGTGATGTCTATAACTGTCATGTCTATAACTGTCATGTCTATAACTACCAGGGTGATGTCTATAACTGTCATGTCTATAACTGTCAGTGTGATGTCTATAACTACCAGGGTGATGTCTATAACTACCAGGGTGATGTCTATAACTGTCAGTGTGATGTCTATAACTGTCATGTCTATAACTGTCAGTGTGATGTCTATAACTGTCATGTCTATAACTGTCATGTCTATAACTGTCATGTCTATAACTGTCATGTCTATAACTGTCATGTCTATAACTGTCATGTCTATAACTGTCATGTCTATAACTGTCATGTCTATAACTACCAGGGTGATGTCTATAACTACCAGGGTGATGTCTATAACTGTCATGTCACTGGCATGTCTATAACATGTCTATAACTGTCATGTCTATAACTGTCAGTGTGATGTCTATAACTAACTGGCATGTCTATACTGTCATGTCTAACTGTCTATAACTGTCATGTCTATAACTGTCATGTCTATAACTGGCATGTCTATAACTGTCATGTCTATAACTGTCAGTGTGATGTCTATAACTGTCATGTCTATAACTACCAGGGTGATGTCTATAACTGGCATGTCTATAACTGTCAGTGTGATGTCTATAACTGTCATGTCTATATAGTGTGATGTCTATAACTGTCATGTCTATAACTGTCAGGGTGATGTCTATAACTGGCATGTCTATAACTGGCATGTCTATAACTGTCAGGGTGATGTCTATAACTGTCATGTCTATAACTACCAGTGTGATGTCTATAACTGTCATGTCTATAACTACCAGGGTGATGTCTATAACTGTCATGTCTATAACTACCAGTGTGATGTCTATAACTACCAGTGTGATGTCTATAACTGTCATGTCTATAACTACCAGGGTGATGTCTATAACTGTCATGTCTATAACTGTCAGGGTGATGTCTATAACTGTCATGTCTATAACTACCAGGGTGATGTCTATAACTGTCATGTCTATAACTGTCAGGGTGATGTCTATAACTGTCATGTCTATAACTACCAGGGTGATGTCTATAACTGTCATGTCTATAACTACCAGGGTGATGTCTATAACTGTCATGTCTATAACTACCAGGGTGATGTCTATAACTACCAGGGTGATGTCTATAACTGTCATGTCTATAACTACCAGTGTGATGTCTATAACTGTCATGTCTATAACTACCAGGGTGATGTCTATAACTGTCATGTCTATAACTACCAGGGTGATGTCTATAACTACCAGGGTGATGTCTATAACTACCAGTGTGATGTCTATAACTACCAGGGTGATGTCTATAACTGTCATGTCTATAACTGTCATGTCTATAACTGTCATGTCTATAACTACCAGTGTGATGTCTATAACTGTCAGTGTCTATAACTGTCATGTCTATAACTACCAGGGTGATGTCTATAACTGTCAGTGTGATGTCTATAACTACCAGGGTGATGTCTATAACTACCAGGGTGATGTCTATAACTACCAGGGTGATGTCTATAACTACCAGGGTGATGTCTATAACTACCAGGGTGATGTCTATAACTACCAGGGTGATGTCTATAACTACCAGTGTGATGTCTATAACTACCAGTGTGATGTCTATAACTACCAGGGTGATGTCTATAACTACCAGTGTGATGTCTATAACTACCAGTGTGATGTCTATAACTGTCATGTCTATAACTACCAGTGTGATGTCTATAACTACCAGGGTGATGTCTATAACTACCAGGGTGATGTCTATAACTGTCATGTCTATAACTGTCATGTCTATAACTACCAGTGTGATGTCTATAACTACCAGTGTGATGTCTATAACTACCAGGGTGATGTCTATAACTACCAGTGTGATGTCTATAACTGTCATGTCTATAACTACCAGTGTGATGTCTATAACTACCAGGGTGATGTCTATAACTACCAGGGTGATGTCTATAACTACCAGTGTGATGTCTATAACTACCAGTGTGATGTCTATAACTACCAGTGTGATGTCTATAACTACCAGTGTGATGTCTATAACTACCAGGGTGATGTCTATAACTACCAGGGTGATGTCTATAACTACCAGGGTGATGTCTATAACTGTCAGTGTGATGTCTATAACTGTCATGTCTATAACTACCAGTGTGATGTCTATAACTACCAGGGTGATGTCTATAACTACCAGGGTGATGTCTATAACTGTCAGTGTGATGTCTATAACTGTCATGTCTATAACTACCAGTGTGATGTCTATAACTACCAGGGTGATGTCTATAACTACCAGGGTGATGTCTATAACTACCAGGGTGATGTCTATAACTACCAGGGTGATGTCTATAACTACCAGTGTGATGTCTATAACTACCAGGGTGATGTCTATAACTACCAGTGTGATGTCTATAACTACCAGGGTGATGTCTATAACTACCAGTGTGATGTCTATAACTGTCATGTCTATAACTGTCAGTGTGATGTCTATAACTGTCATGTCTATAACTGTCATGTCTATAACTGTCAGTGTGATGTCTATAACTGTCATGTCTATAACTACCAGTGTGATGTCTATAACTACCAGTGTGATGTCTATAACTGTCATGTCTATAACTGTCAGTGTGATGTCTATAACTACCAGGGTGATGTCTATAACTGTCATGTCTATAACTGTCAGTGTGATGTCTATAACTGTCATGTCTATAACTGTCATGTCTATAACTGTCAGTGTGATGTCTATAACTGTCATGTCTATAACTGTCAGTGTGATGTCTATAACTGTCATGTCTATAACTGTCAGTGTGATGTCTATAACTGTCAGTGTGATGTCTATAACTGTCAGTGTGATGTCTATAACTGTCAGTGTGATGTCTATAACTGTCAGTGTGATGTCTATAACTGTCATGTCTATAACTGTCAGTGTGATGTCTATAACTGTCAGTGTGATGTCTATAACTGTCAGTGTGATGTCTATAACTGTCATGTCTATAACTACCAGGGTGATGTCTATAACTGTCATGTCTATAACTGTCAGTGTGATGTCTATAACTGTCAGTGTGATGTCTATAACTACCAGGGTGATGTCTATAACTGTCATGTCTATAACTGTCAGTGTGATGTCTATAACTGTCAGTGTGATGTCTATAACTGTCAGTGTGATGTCTATAACTGTCAGTGTGATGTCTATAACTGTCAGTGTGATGTCTATAACTGTCAGTGTGATGTCTATAACTGTCATGTCTATAACTGTCAGTGTGATGTCTATAACTGTCAGTGTGATGTCTATAACTGTCATGTCTATAACTGTCATGTCTATAACTGTCAGTGTGATGTCTATAACTGTCATGTCTATAACTACCAGTGTGATGTCTATAACTACCAGTGTGATGTCTATAACTACCAGTGTGATGTCTATAACTACCAGTGTGATGTCTATAACTACCAGTGTGATGTCTATAACTGTCAGTGTGATGTCTATAACTACCAGTGTGATGTCTATAACTACCAGGGTGATGTCTATAACTGTCATGTCTATAACTACCAGTGTGATGTCTATAACTACCAGTGTGATGTCTATAACTACCAGTGTGATGTCTATAACTACCAGGGTGATGTCTATAACTGTCATGTCTATAACTACCAGGGTGATGTCTATAACTGTCAGTGTGATGTCTATAACTACCAGTGTGATGTCTATAACTGTCATGTCTATAACTACCAGTGTGATGTCTATAACTGTCATGTCTATAACTACCAGTGTGATGTCTATAACTGTCATGTCTATAACTACCAGTGTGATGTCTATAACTGTCATGTCTATAACTACCAGTGTGATGTCTATAACTGTCATGTCTATAACTACCAGTGTGATGTCTATAACTACCAGGGTGATGTCTATAACTGTCATGTCTATAACTACCAGTGTGATGTCTATAACTACCAGTGTGATGTCTATAACTACCAGGGTGATGTCTATAACTGTCATGTCTATAACTACCAGGGTGATGTCTATAACTGTCAGTGTGATGTCTATAACTACCAGTGTGATGTCTATAACTGTCATGTCTATAACTACCAGTGTGATGTCTATAACTACCAGGGTGATGTCTATAACTACCAGGGTGATGTCTATAACTGTCATGTCTATAACTACCAGGGTGATGTCTATAACTACCAGGGTGATGTCTATAACTGTCAGTGTGATGTCTATAACTACCAGTGTGATGTCTATAACTACCAGGGTGATGTCTATAACTGTCATGTCTATAACTACCAGGGTGATGTCTATAACTGTCAGTGTCATGTCTATAACTGTCAGTGTGATGTCTATAACTACCAGGGTGATGTCTATAACTGTGATGTCTATAACTACCAGTGTGATGTCTATAACTACCAGGGTGATGTCTATAACTACCAGTGTGATGTCTATAACTGTCATGTCTATAACTACCAGTGTGATGTCTATAACTGTCATGTCTATAACTACCAGTGTGATGTCTATAACTACCAGTGTGATGTCTATAACTACCAGTGTGATGTCTATAACTACCAGGGTGATGTCTATAACTGTCATGTCTATAACTACCAGGTGATGTCTATAACTGTCATGTCTATAACTACCAGTGTGATGTCTATAACTGTCAGTGTGATGTCTATAACTACCAGTGTGATGTCTATAACTACCAGTGTGATGTCTATAACTACCAGGGTGATGTCTATAACTACCAGGGTGATGTCTATAACTGTCAGTGTGATGTCTATAACTACCAGTGTGATGTCTATAACTACCAGTGTGATGTCTATAACTACCAGTGTGATGTCTATAACTACCAGTGTGATGTCTATAACTACCAGTGTGATGTCTATAACTACCAGTGTGATGTCTATAACTACCAGGGTGATGTCTATAACTACCAGGGTGATGTCTATAACTACCAGTGTGATGTCTATAACTGTCAGTGTGATGTCTATAACTACCAGTGTGATGTCTATAACTACCAGTGTGATGTCTATAACTACCAGGGTGATGTCTATAACTACCAGGGTGATGTCTATAACTGTCATGTCTATAACTACCAGTGTGATGTCTATAACTACCAGTGTGATGTCTATAACTACCAGGGTGATGTCTATAACTGTCATGTCTATAACTACCAGTGTGATGTCTATAACTACCAGGGTGATGTCTATAACTACCAGGGTGATGTCTATAACTGTCAGTGTGATGTCTATAACTACCAGTGTGATGTCTATAACTACCAGTGTGATGTCTATAACTACCAGTGTGATGTCTATAACTACCAGTGTGATGTCTATAACTACCAGTGTGATGTCTATAACTACCAGGGTGATGTCTATAACTACCAGGGTGATGTCTATAACTACCAGGGTGATGTCTATAACTACCAGTGTGATGTCTATAACTGTCAGTGTGATGTCTATAACTACCAGTGTGATGTCTATAACTACCAGTGTGATGTCTATAACTACCAGGGTGATGTCTATAACTGTCAGTGTGATGTCTATAACTGTCAGTGTGATGTCTATAACTACCAGTGTGATGTCTATAACTACCAGTGTGATGTCTATAACTACCAGTGTGATGTCTATAACTACCAGGGTGATGTCTATAACTGTCATGTCTATAACTGTCAGTGTGATGTCTATAACTGTCATGTCTATAACTGTCAGTGTGATGTCTATAACTGTCATGTCTATAACTACCAGTGTGATGTCTATAACTGTCATGTCTATAACTACCAGTGTGATGTCTATAACTGTCATGTCTATAACTACCAGTGTGATGTCTATAACTACCAGTGTGATGTCTATAACTACCAGGGTGATGTCTATAACTACCAGTGTGATGTCTATAACTACCAGTGTGATGTCTATAACTACCAGTGTGATGTCTATAACTACCAGTGTGATGTCTATAACTACCAGTGTGATGTCTATAACTACCAGGGTGATGTCTATAACTGTCATGTCTATAACTGTCAGTGTGATGTCTATAACTGTCAGTGTGATGTCTATAACTACCAGGGTGATGTCTATAACTTACATAACTACCAGTGTGATGTCTGAACTCCAGTCCAAAGTATTCTCTCTCCAATAGCTTGAGGTGGCCACACACCTTGTTGAAGAAGTCACATCCCAGGATCCTTTGCTGTGGGGGAGAGACAGGAAGAGACCCGAAGTCATCAGTTACCAACAAAGTAAAAAAAAAAATCAAGATTGAGATAAGAGTCATGCATATCTTATTTGTTGTTTTAAGAGATTTTGCTTTTAGTTGTATTGCTTGCTTGATTTATCTTGGTAAGGTGGGTATTGTACAGGAGAATGTTTTCTCAATGATTTATCTGGTTGAAGAAAGGCGACATCTAAATCTAGTGTTATAGGCTAGCATGGCTAGATGAGGAACCCATTGTTTTCTAGAAGAAATTATTCACAGGTTTGTCACATAATAAACACGTTTAGTGCATTCTACTATATTTATTTTTTACCACAACTTTTATATGAAATGTAACAATTCAAAAATAAGCCTAAAATATATTTATTAGGCTATATTTAACTAATTGACAATATATATGTATTTTTCGTATCCTTCATCATTATCGTTCTCTTTATTTTAACCGGGCGAGTCAGTTCAGAACAAATTCTTATTTACAATGACAGCCTACCGGGGAACGGTGGGTTAACTGCCTTGTTTAGGGGCAGAACGATTTTTTTTTTTTTTTACCTTGACAGCTCGGGGAATCGATCCAGCAACCTTCCGGTTACTAGTCCAATGCTCTCTAACACCTAGGATACCTGCTACCCTCTCGCCATGCACGGCGATAAAATACAGTGTCTCTGTTTTGGGATCCGTTTTCCCCAACTGTTTAGGGGAGTTCTCGGTTCTGTCACGCGCTGTGTCCTTCCCAGCTCGGTCTGACTCACACCGTCGTTAATTACCGGTGCCGCTGGCGGAGGAGATGAGAGAGGCGTGAGAGTGACTCCTTCTCTTGCACTGTGACACAACCGAACCTGGTTTTTAGGCCTGTTGACACGACGGGGGCGCGCCTGCATCCGCTCATTATTGTGTCATTACAGGACAGCGAGGCGCGAAGAGAACCGTCCCGTAAACGGTCATCAACAACGTTTAACGTCCACCCTTACAACACTCTCAACAACTAGGCTATCAAACTACCGATTAGAACCGTCAGCTGGCCAGAGAGAGGGAGAGGGGGAGTGTAGTGGGTATGGTGCTGAACACAAACTAATCTCTAGTTACTGGCATGTATATCGTCTTTATATCGTCCATCCACCATCCACCCTTTCCGTCTCTCTGTGTCCAGGCCGCTAATAGTTATTTCAACCTGGGGGCAGAGAGGCTGGTTACTCAACTTAAACTCACTGGAAGAATAGGGTACTACTCACCCCTCTCCTTCTCAACACACAAATATACCACTATCCTCAAGGCTATTCACATCTCTCTCTCTCTCTCTCTCTCTCTCTCTCTCTCTCTCTCTCTCTCTCTCTCTCTCTCTCTCTCATCTCTCCGTCTCTGTCTCTCTCTCTGCCCCCCACCCCCATTGACCCCCTAGTCAAAACACACACAGCAAGGGGCCTTTCTCCTTTATTTTCCGTTTCACTCTCCATCCCCCCATCCCTGCAGTAAATGCCCGTGAGTTCCCGGTCACCCGTGCGCTCTGACAGAGAAAGCATGCATGCAGATAATGGGACGAGGAATAAAGTCTACTTTACAAGGACAACACCGCGAGCAAACGACCCCCCCCCTACACACATACACACATATCACTATACATCTTTCCATCTTGCCTCTTGGTTATGAGTATGACGTTTTGTAGACTAAATATATAGGTAAAAAACAACCAACTTGTCATGTGCCATATGTTTCTGGTAATTGCGAAGTGGTATTATTTTCTAGTCGAATCACAGGCTACAGGCACTTGGACTGTTGTCTTTCTACAGAAACTTGTAAACAATAATATAATTGATATAATTGTTTTGATTTACCTCGACCTCAAACACGCGCTCGCTGTTGTCCAGAAAGATCACGCGGAGCTGCAGTGTTCCCTTTGAGACGCGGGGAGAGAGGAACTTCCTGCGCCGGTCCCCCATCTCTCTCTCTCTGGTTCCGGTCCAATCCAAACACCTTTACAACAAAAACAACAACAAAAATAATACGTAAACGATACCGGAAATTCCTGTGTAGCAGTAGAATCCTCAATTCCCAGTTGCCAAATGCCACTGTGTCTCCAAAATGAAGACGCGATTTACGCACTCTCCTCTGTCTGCTCTGTGCGTTTGAAACCTCAACCGGTGAGGCAGCAGCAGCCTATAGAAATGGACCTGGGTCTGGTAAAGGCAGCTGGCGTTAACCCACACACACGATCCTGTTACTTGGTGTGGTGGACAATAGCAATCTTTTAAACGATGTTTTCCCCGTTATGACGCAACATGTTATGTGTGTGTGTGTCTGTGTGTGTGTGTGTGTGTGTGTGTGTGTGTGTGTGTGTGTGTGTGTGTGTGTGTGTGTGTGTGTGTGTGTGTGTGTGTGTGTGTGTGTGTGTGTGTGTGTGTTGGTGTGAGTGTGTTGAGTGTACTATTGTGTGTGTGTGTGTGTGTGTGTGTGTGTGTGTGTGTGTGTGTGTGTGTGTGTGTGTGTGTGTGTGTGTGTGTGTGTGTGTGTGTGTGTGTGTGTGTGTGTGTGTGTGTGTGTGTGTCACTGAAGGTGTCATATCACTCAGCTCATATGAGGGTACTACACTTTGAAATATTATCTGTGCTCTGACATGTCAAGGTCCCGGTCCATTTTAGGTGATCATGTTAGTAATCCTCAAACACACACACATACACACACACACACACACACACACACACACACACACACACACACACACACACACACACACACACACACACACACACACACACACACACACACACACACACACACACACACACACACACACACACACACACACACACACACACACACACACACAGACACACACACACACACATACACTCACACACACACATACACTCACTCACACACACACAGACACACGCACACAGACACACACACACAGACACACGCACACACACACACACACACACACACACACACACACACACACACACACACACACACACACACACACACACACACACACACACACACACACACACACACACACACACACACACACACACACACACACACACACACACACACACACACACACACACACACACACACACACACACACACACACAGTCTCCAGTCAGAGTTGGTGTCAGACAGCAACAGTATTCTCACAGGGCAAAGCAACACAGCCGACACACCCCTTGACGAACGATGCAGTACTTCCCTGAAACAAGTCATGAGGTCGAAGGAATTATCCGTAGAGCTCAGAGACAGGATTGTGTCGAAGCACAGACCTGGAGAAGGGTACATTTCTGCAGCATTTCCCCAGGAACACAATGTCCTCCATCATTCTTAAATGGAAGAAGCTTGGAACCACCAATACTCTTCCTAGATCTAGCCGCCCGGCCAAACTGAGCAATTGGGGGAGAAGGGCCTTGGTCAGGGAGGTGACCAAGAACCCAATGGTCACTCTGACAGAGCTCTAGAGTTCCTTTGTGGGGATGGGAGAACCTTCCAGAAGGACAACCATCTCTGCAGCACTCCACCAATCAGGCCTTTATGGTACAGTGGCCAGACGGAAGCCACTCCTCAGTAAAAGGCACATGAAAGCCCGCTTGGAGTTTTCCAAAAGGCACCTAAAGGACTCTCAGAAAAAAGATTATCTGGTCTGATAAAACCAAGATGGAACTCTTTGGCCAGAATGCCAAGCATCACGTCTGGAGGAAGCCTGGCACCATCTCCATGGTGAAGCATGGTGGTGGCAGCGTCATGACTAGTCAAGATCGAGGGAAAGATGAACGGCGCAAAGTACAGAGATCCTTGATGAAAACCTGCTCCAGAGTTCTAAGGACCTCAGACTGGGGCGAAGGTTCACCTTCCAACAGGACAACAACCCTAAACACACAGCCAAGACAACACACGAGTGGCTTCGGGACAAGTCTCTGAACATCCTTGAGTGGCCCATCCAGACCCGGACTTGAACCCGATCAGACTTCTCTGGAGAAAAATAGTTGTTCAGCGACGCTCCCCATCCAACCTGACAGAGCTTCAGAGGATCTGCAGAGAAGAAATGGCAGAAACTCCCCAGATACAGGTATGCAGAACGTGTAGCGTCACACCCAAGAAGACTCTACACTGTTATCACTGCCAATGGTGCTTCAACAAAATACTGAGTAAAGGGTCTGAAAATGTATTTAAATGTGAAATTTCAGTTTTTTTAAATTTGTAATACATTTGCAAAATATTATAAAAACTGTTTTTTCTTTGTCATTAATCGTTTGTTGATTGATGTTGAAAAAAAACTAGAATAATTTTTATAGATTGATGAGGGGGAAAAAAACCTATTGAGTCCATTTCAGAATAAGTCTGTAACGTAACAAAATTGTGGGGGGGGGGAATCAAGGGTTCTGAATGCACTGTGAATGCATATGTTGTCCAAATGCATACTGCCCCCAGCGCATTGCAAAGTGCTCTGTGACGCGCGGAAGAAGCGTTTTGTTGCATTCGAATGGGAAACGGGAAGCGCACTTCAATTACCAGTTGAGAAATAGAAAATAATCGCTATTTTTTTAATCGTGGCAAAAAAAAAAAAAAACGATTTTTAATTAACACACGATTGCATTTAGAATTGTAGCCCAATGATTGGGTTTATAAATGCGCTGTCTGGCAGATTTTCCTCTCAAAGACTCTGTATCTGTAGCTGTGATAAATAAGATAACATAACGAATATACACAGCTACCAATGTAATTGTAGTAAATGACTCAAATGAACCCATAGGCTAATAAGCATGACGAGTCAAATGTCTTTTCATCAACTGGTATTTACATCAATGAAGAGGTTGATGTTTTTCTTCTCCTGGACAACTGGCAGGTGCCAATTTTAATTTATCTGGCCTTTTACTTATTTTTTTTACTGCCAACAGACGACTTTATTACCGGGAAATAGAGAGAGAGAGAGAGAGAGAGAGAGAGAGAGAGAGAGAGAGAGAGAGAGAGAGAGAGAGAGAGAGAGAGAGAGAGAGAGAGAGAGAGAGAGAGAGAGAGAGAGAGAACACAGTACCCTATCTTCCAGTGTGCAGGCTACCCTGTCTTCTAGTGTGTAGGCTACCCTGTCTTCCAGTGTGTAGGCTACCCTGTCTTCTAGTGTGCAGGCTACCCTGTCTTCCAGTGTGCAGGCTACCCTGTCTTCCAGTGTGCAGGCTACCCTGTCTTCTAGTGTGCAGGCTACCCTGTCTTCCAGTGTGCAGGCTACCCTGTCTTCTAGTGTGTAGGCTACCCTGTCTTCTAGTGTGCAGGCTACCCTGTCTTCTAGTGTGCAGGCTACCCTGTCTTCTAGTGTGTAGGCTACCCTGTCTTCTAGTGTGTAGGCTACCCTGTCTTCTAGTGTGCAGGCTACCCTGTCTTCTAGTGTGTAGGCTACCCTGTCTTCTAGTGTGCAGGCTACCCTGTCTTCTAGTGTGCAGGCTACCCTGTCTTCTAGTGTGCAGGCTACCCTGTCTTCTAGTGTGCAGGCTACCCTGTCTTCTAGTGTGCAGGCTACCCTGTCTTCTAGTGTGCAGGCTACCCTGTCTTCTAGTGTGTAGGCTACCCTGTCTTCTAGTGTGCAGGCTACCCTGTCTTCTAGTGTGCAGGCTACCCTGTCTTCTAGTGTGCAGGCTACCCTGTCTTCCAGAATAAACTCTTAATTCACTGAGTGTGACTGGTTTATTTCTGTCCTGTCTACTAATACTGTGTTAGACAGGCAGCCCAATTCTGTTTTTTTCTGTTCTTCACTAATTGGTCTTTTGACCAATCAGATCAGTTCTGAAAATGATCTGATGTGAAAAGATCTGATGTGATTGGTCAAAAGACCAATTAGTAGAACAAAGATCATGAATTGGTCTGCCTGTGTGAGAGCATCCAATGACCATTAGGTATTCAATCTAAATCTGAGGGTTGGTGTGTTGATGTCACAATGGCAAAAAATATATATAAAGATTCTGTTTATATGGCAGAGACACGGGTTGTTTCCATGGGGATCTTTTGCATTTGGTATTGATATTTTGATATTTGATGTAGAAATCCTTCACCAATATTGAATGTTAAAAGCCTGCTATATTAAATGAAGTGCCCTTGAATATAGAACACCTTGAAAATGTATTAAATAATTTTTTTGTTTTAAATAAAGACTTTCTAACGTGAGTCAATGAAGCATTTTGTCCCTCCGTGACTTCTAGATAGACGACGGGCAAAGAAATTATTTAACATTTTTATATATATATTTTTTGTTGTCGTAAAAACTTCAAGATTCAGTTGCACACATTGGCGCCTGTCACAAGGGCATTTCACGGCTGACTGAAGACTACATTGTCAACGCTGTCACTTCATTTGTCATTTAATAGGTACAAACTAGAGACATTTCTTGATTTAATTAACCTCCTGCGGTGAGGGAAAATGTTTTTGTCTTTTCTTAAATTGAACATGTCCTCTTTATGAAAGCATTTAAATATTGATAAATAAATAATAATAAATAATAATAATTAATACAAATAAAAATGATCTGCCAGGACATACTGTAAAGGCACCGTACTGGTTGACGTTGGCAGGACCAACAGTATATTTGCCATCAGGTCAGAGGCATTGTTGCCTGTCGATTTGGTTCTTCGCCTCTAGATGGCGGTATTTCTTTGAAAATGAAATCTCTTTCACTGTTGACCTGCGTGTGTCTCTCTCTCTCTCTCTCTCTCTCTCTCTCTCTCTCTCTCTCTCTCTCTCTCTCTCTCTCTCTCTCTCTCTCTCTCTCTCTCTCTCTCTCTCTCTCTCTCTCTCTCTCTCTCTCAATTCAATTCAAGGGGCTTTATTGGCATGGGAAACATATGTTAACATCGCCTAAGCAAGTGAAGTTGATAATAAACAAAAGTCAAATAAACAATAAAAATGAACAGTAAACATTACACTCACAGAAGTTCCAAAATAATAAAGACATTTCAAATGTCATATTATGTCTATATACAGTGTTGTAACAATGTACAAATAGTGAAAGTACAAAAGGGAAATTATAAATAAGCATTAATATGGGTATACTCCAGACTACTGTAGACCACTATAGACTACTCTATACTACTATAGACTACGACAGGACTACTGTTGACCACTATATACTACTACATACTACTACAGACTACTATAGACTACTATAGACTACTATAGCACACTACAGACTACACTACAGACTACTGTAGACCACTATAGACTACTCTATACTACTATAGACTATGACAGACTACGACAGACTACTATAGACTACTACAGACAACTACATACTACTATAGACTACTATATACTACTACAGACAACTATAGGCAGCACAATCTGATTACCGGATGTTTACAAGTAGACTAGAAGATTAACAAAGTGAAAAACATGTCTGACAGAAGTATAAAAGTGTGACCTAGCCAGTTACTATTCTCTATAGTCACTATCACACATCATCACTACTGTATAGAGTCCAGACATTACAGTACAACATCACTACTGTATATAGTCTAGACAGGACAACATCACTACTGTATAGAGTCTAGACAGGACAACATCACTACTGTATAGAGTCTAGACAGGAGAACACAACATCACTACTGTATAGAGTCTAGACAACACAACATCACTACTGTATATAGTCTAGACAACACAACATCACTACTGTATAGAGTCCAGATAGGACAACACAACATCACTACTGTATAGAGTCTAGACAACACAACATCACTACTGTATAGAGTCTAGACAACACAACATCACTACTGTATAGAGTCTAGACAGGACAACATCACTACTGTATAGAGTCTAGACAGGAGAACACAACATCACTACTGTATAGAGTCTAGACAACACAACATCACTACTGTATATAGTCTAGACAACACAACATCACTACTGTATAGAGTCCAGACAGGACAACATCACTACTGTATAGAGTCTAGACAGGACAACATCACTACTGTATAGAGTCTAGACAGGACAACATCACTACTGTATAGAGTCTAGACAACACAACATCACTACTGTATAGAGTCTAGACAGGACAACACAACATCACTACTGTATAGAGTCTAGACAACACAACATCACTACTGTATAGAGTCCAGACAACACAACATCACTACTGTATAGAGTCCAGACATTACAGTACAACATCACTACTGTATAGAGTCTAGACAACACAACATCACTACTGTATAGAGTCTAGACAGGAGAACACAACATCACTACTGTATAGAGTCTAGACAACACAACATCACTACTGTATATAGTCTAGACAACACAACATCACTACTGTATAGAGTCCAGACAACACAACATCACTACTGTATAGAGTCCAGACAACACAACATCACTACTGTATAGAGGCTAGACAGGACAACATCACTACTGTATAGAGTCTAGACAGGACAACATCACTACTGTATAGAGTCTAGACAACACAACATCACTACTGTATAGAGTCTAGACAACACAACATCACTACTGTATAGAGTCCAGACAACACAACATCACTACTGTATAGAGTCTAGACAGGACAACATCACTACTGTATAGAGTCTAGACAGGACAACATCACTACTGTATAGAGTCTAGACAGGACAACACAACATCACTACTGTATAGAGTCTAGACAGGACAACATCACTACTGTATATAGTCTAGACAGGACAACACAACATCACTACTGTATAGAGTCTAGACAGGACAACACAACATCACTACTGTATAGAGTCTAGACAGGACAACACAACATCACTACTGTATAGAGTCTAGACAGGACAACACAACATCACTACTGTATAGAGTCCAGACAACACAACATCACTACTGTATAGAGTCTAGACAGGACAACACAACATCACTACTGTATAGAGTCTAGACAGGAGAACACAACATCACTACTGTATAGAGTCCAGACAACACAACATCACTACTGTATAGAGTCTAGACAGGACAACACAACATCACTACTGTATAGAGTCTAGACAACACAACATCACTACTGTATAGAGTCCAGACAACACAACATCACTACTGTATAGAGTCTAGACAGGACAACACAACATCACTACTGTATAGAGTCTAGACAGGACAACACAACATCACTACTGTATAGAGTCTAGACAGGACAACATCACTACTGTATAGAGTCTAGACAGGACAACACAACATCACTACTGTATAGAGTCTAGTCAACACAACATCACTACTGTATATAGTCTAGACAGGACAACATCACTACTGTATAGAGTCCAGACAACACAACATCACTACTGTATAGAGTCTAGACAGGACAACACAACATCACTACTGTATAGAGTCTAGACAGGACAACACAACATCACTACTGTATAGAGTCCAGACAACACAACATCACTACTGTATAGAGTCTAGACAGGACAACATCACTACTGTATAGAGTCTAGACAGGAGAACACAACATCACTACTGTATAGAGTCCAGACAAAACAACATCACTACTGTATATAGTCCAGACAACACAACATCACTACTGTATAGAGTCCAGACAACACAACATCACTACTGTATAGAGTCTAGACAGGACAACACAACATCACTACTGTATAGAGTCCAGACAGGACAACATCACTACTGTATATAGTCTAGACAGGACAACACAACATCACTACTGTATAGAGTCTAGACAGGACAACACAACATCACTACAGTATAGAGTCCAGACAACACCACTACTGTATAGAGTCCAGACAACACAACATCACTACTGTATATAGTCCAGATAGGACAACATCACTACTGTATAGAGTCCAGACAACACAACATCACTACTGTATAGAGTCTAGACAGGACAACATCACTACTGTATAGAGTCTAGACAGGACAACATCACTACTGTATAGAGTCTAGACAACACAACATCACTACTGTATAGAGTCTAGACAACACAACATCACTACTGTATAGAGTCTAGACAACACAACATCACTACTGTATATAGTCCAGACAACACAACATCACTACTGTATAGAGTCCAGACAACACAACATCACTACTGTATAGAGTCTAGACAGGACAACACAACATCACTACTGTATAGAGTCTAGACAGGACAACACAACATCACTACAGTATAGAGTCCAGACAACACAACATCACTACTGTATAGAGTCCAGACAACACAACATCACTACTGTATAGAGTCTAGACAACACAACATCACTACTGTATAGAGTCCAGACAACACAACATCACTACTGTATAGAGTCCAGACAACACAACATCACTACTGTATAGAGTCCAGACAGGACAACACAACATCACTACTGTATAGAGTCCAGACAACACAACATCACTACTGTATAGAGTCCAGACAACACAACATCACTACTGTATATAGTCCAGATAGGACAACATCACTACTGTATAGAGTCCAGACAACACAACATCACTACTGTATAGAGTCTAGACAGGACAACATCACTACTGTATAGAGTCTAGACAGGACAACATCACTACTGTATAGAGTCTAGACAACACAACATCACTACTGTATAGAGTCTAGACAACACAACATCACTACTGTATAGAGTCCAGACAACACAACATCACTACTGTATAGAGTCTAGACAGGACAACATCACTACTGTATAGAGTCTAGACAGGAGAACACAACATCACTACTGTATAGAGTCCAGACAACACAACATCACTACTGTATATAGTCCAGACAACACAACATCACTACTGTATAGAGTCCAGACAACACAACATCACTACTGTATAGAGTCTAGACAGGACAACACAACATCACTACTGTATAGAGTCCAGACAGGACAACATCACTACTGTATATAGTCTAGACAGGACAACACAACATCACTACTGTATAGAGTCTAGACAGGACAACACAACATCACTACAGTATAGAGTCCAGACAACACCACTACTGTATAGAGTCCAGACAACACAACATCACTACTGTATATAGTCCAGATAGGACAACATCACTACTGTATAGAGTCCAGACAACACAACATCACTACTGTATAGAGTCTAGACAGGACAACATCACTACTGTATAGAGTCTAGACAGGACAACATCACTACTGTATAGAGTCTAGACAACACAACATCACTACTGTATAGAGTCTAGACAACACAACATCACTACTGTATAGAGTCTAGACAACACAACATCACTACTGTATAGAGTCTAGACAGGACAACATCACTACTGTATAGAGTCCAGACAACACAACATCACTACTGTATATAGTCTAGACAGGACAACACAACATCACTACTGTATAGAGTCTAGACAGGACAACACAACATCACTACAGTATAGAGTCCAGACAACACAACATCACTACTGTATAGAGTCCAGACAACACAACATCACTACTGTATAGAGTCTAGACAACACAACATCACTACTGTATAGAGTCCAGACAACACAACATCACTACTGTATAGAGTCCAGACAACACAACATCAATACTGTATAGAGTCCAGACAGGACAACACAACATCACTACTGTATAGAGTCCAGACAACACAACATCACTACTGTATAGAGTCCAGACAACACAACATCACTACTGTATATAGTCCAGATAGGACAACATCACTACTGTATAGAGTCCAGACAACACAACATCACTACTGTATAGAGTCTAGACAGGACAACATCACTACTGTATAGAGTCTAGACAGGACAACACAACATCACTACTGTATAGAGTCTAGACAACACAACATCACTACTGTATATAGTCTAGACAGGACAACATCACTACTGTATAGAGTCCAGACAACACAACATCACTACTGTATAGAGTCTAGACAGGACAACACAACATCACTACTGTATAGAGTCTAGACAGGACAACACAACATCACTACTGTATAGAGTCCAGACAACACAACATCACTACTGTATAGAGTCTAGACAGGACAACATCACTACTGTATAGAGTCTAGACAGGAGAACACAACATCACTACTGTATAGAGTCCAGACAAAACAACATCACTACTGTATATAGTCCAGACAACACAACATCACTACTGTATAGAGTCCAGACAACACAACATCACTACTGTATAGAGTCTAGACAGGACAACACAACATCACTACTGTATAGAGTCCAGACAGGACAACATCACTACTGTATATAGTCTAGACAGGACAACACAACATCACTACTGTATAGAGTCTAGACAGGACAACACAACATCACTACAGTATAGAGTCCAGACAACACCACTACTGTATAGAGTCCAGACAACACAACATCACTACTGTATATAGTCCAGATAGGACAACATCACTACTGTATAGAGTCCAGACAACACAACATCACTACTGTATAGAGTCTAGACAGGACAACATCACTACTGTATAGAGTCTAGACAGGACAACATCACTACTGTATAGAGTCTAGACAACACAACATCACTACTGTATAGAGTCTAGACAACACAACATCACTACTGTATAGAGTCTAGACAACACAACATCACTACTGTATAGAGTCTAGACAGGACAACATCACTACTGTATAGAGTCCAGACAACACAACATCACTACTGTATATAGTCTAGACAGGACAACACAACATCACTACTGTATAGAGTCTAGACAGGACAACACAACATCACTACAGTATAGAGTCCAGACAACACAACATCACTACTGTATAGAGTCCAGACAACACAACATCACTACTGTATAGAGTCTAGACAACACAACATCACTACTGTATAGAGTCCAGACAACACAACATCACTACTGTATAGAGTCCAGACAACACAACATCACTACTGTATAGAGTCCAGACAACACAACATCACTACTGTATAGAGTCCAGACAACACAACATCACTACTGTATATAGTCCAGATAGGACAACATCACTACTGTATAGAGTCCAGACAACACAACATCACTACTGTATAGAGTCCAGACAACACAACATCACTACTGTATAGAGTCTAGACAGGACAACATCACTACTGTATAGAGTCTAGACAGGACAACACAACATCACTACTGTATAGAGTCTAGACAGGACAACATCACTACTGTATAGAGTCTAGACAGGACAACACAACATCACTACTGTATAGAGTCTAGACAACACAACATCACTACTGTATATAGTCTAGACAGGACAACATCACTACTGTATAGAGTCCAGACAACACAACATCACTACTGTATAGAATCGAGACAGGACAACACAACATCACTACTGTATAGAGTCTAGACAGGACAACACAACATCACTACTGTATAGAGTCCAGACAACACAACATCACTACTGTATAGAGTCTAGACAGGACAACATCACTACTGTATAGAGTCTAGACAGGAGAACACAACATCACTACTGTATAGAGTCCAGACAAAACAACATCACTACTGTATATAGTCCAGACAACACAACATCACTACTGTATAGAGTCCAGACAACACAACATCACTACTGTATAGAGTCTAGACAGGACAACACAACATCACTACTGTATAGAGTCCAGACAGGACAACATCACTACTGTATATAGTCTAGACAGGACAACACAACATCACTACTGTATAGAGTCTAGACAGGACAACACAACATCACTACAGTATAGAGTCCAGACAACACCACTACTGTATAGAGTCCAGACAACACAACATCACTACTGTATATAGTCCAGATAGGACAACATCACTACTGTATAGAGTCCAGACAACACAACATCACTACTGTATAGAGTCTAGACAGGACAACATCACTACTGTATAGAGTCTAGACAGGACAACATCACTACTGTATAGAGTCTAGACAACACAACATCACTACTGTATAGAGTCTAGACAACACAACATCACTACTGTATAGAGTCCAGACAGGACAACACAACATCACTACTGTATATAGTCTAGACAACACAACATCACTACTGTATATAGTCTAGACATTACAACACAACATCACTACTGTATATAGTCTAGACAGGACAACACAACATCACTACTGTATAGAGTCTAGACAGGACAACACAACATCACTACTGTATATAGTCTAGATAGGACAACATCACTACTGTATAGAGTCCAGACAACACAACATCACTACTGTATATAGTCTAGACAGGACAACATCACTACTGTATAGAGTCCAGACAACACAACATCACTACTGTATAGAGTCTAGACAGGACAACATCACTACTGTATAGAGTCTAGACAGGACAACACAACATCACTACTGTATATAGTCCAGACAACACAACATCACTACTGTATAGAGTCCAGACAACACAACATCACTACTGTATATAGTCTAGACAGGACAACATCACTACTGTATAGAGTCCAGACAACACAACATCACTACTGTATAGAGTCTAGACAGGACAACATCACTACTGTATAGAGTCTAGACAGGACAACATCACTACTGTATAGAGTCCAGACAACACAACATCACTACTGTATAGAGTCTAGACAACACAACATCACTACTGTATAGAGTCCAGACAACACAACATCACTACTGTATAGAGTCTAGACAGGACAACATCACTACTGTATAGAGTCTAGACAGGAGAACACAACATCACTACTGTATAGAGTCCAGACAACACAACATCACTACTGTATATAGTCCAGACAACACAACATCACTACTGTATAGAGTCCAGACAACACAACATCACTACTGTATAGAGTCTAGACAGGACAACACAACATCACTACTGTATAGAGTCCAGACAGGACAACATCACTACTGTATATAGTCTAGACAGGACAACACAACATCACTACTGTATAGAGTCTAGACAGGACAACACAACATCACTACAGTATAGAGTCCAGACAACACCACTACTGTATAGAGTCCAGACAACACAACATCACTACTGTATATAGTCCAGATAGGACAACATCACTACTGTATAGAGTCCAGACAACACAACATCACTACTGTATAGAGTCTAGACAGGACAACATCACTACTGTATAGAGTCTAGACAGGACAACATCACTACTGTATAGAGTCTAGACAACACAACATCACTACTGTATAGAGTCTAGACAACACAACATCACTACTGTATAGAGTCTAGACAACACAACATCACTACTGTATAGAGTCTAGACAGGACAACATCACTACTGTATAGAGTCCAGACAACACAACATCACTACTGTATATAGTCTAGACAGGACAACACAACATCACTACTGTATAGAGTCTAGACAGGACAACACAACATCACTACAGTATAGAGTCCAGACAACACAACATCACTACTGTATAGAGTCCAGACAACACAACATCACTACTGTATAGAGTCTAGACAACACAACATCACTACTGTATAGAGTCCAGACAACACAACATCACTACTGTATAGAGTCCAGACAACACAACATCAATACTGTATAGAGTCCAGACAGGACAACACAACATCACTACTGTATAGAGTCCAGACAACACAACATCACTACTGTATAGAGTCCAGACAACACAACATCACTACTGTATATAGTCCAGATAGGACAACATCACTACTGTATAGAGTCCAGACAACACAACATCACTACTGTATAGAGTCTAGACAGGACAACATCACTACTGTATAGAGTCTAGACAGGACAACACAACATCACTACTGTATAGAGTCTAGACAACACAACATCACTACTGTATATAGTCCAGACAACACAACATCACTACTGTATAGAGTCCAGACAACACAACATCACTACTGTATAGAGTCTAGACAGGACAACACAACATCACTACTGTATAGAGTCCAGACAGGACAACATCACTACTGTATAGAGTCCAGACAACACAACATCACTACTGTATAGAGTCTAGACAGGACAACATCACTACTGTATAGAGTCTAGACAGGAGAACACAACATCACTACTGTATAGAGTCCAGACAACACAACATCACTACTGTATATAGTCCAGACAACACAACATCACTACTGTATAGAGTCCAGACAACACAACATCACTACTGTATAGAGTCTAGACAGGACAACACAACATCACTACTGTATAGAGTCCAGACAGGACAACATCACTACTGTATATAGTCTAGACAGGACAACACAACATCACTACTGTATAGAGTCTAGACAGGACAACACAACATCACTACAGTATAGAGTCCAGACAACACCACTACTGTATAGAGTCCAGACAACACAACATCACTACTGTATATAGTCCAGATAGGACAACATCACTACTGTATAGAGTCCAGACAACACAACATCACTACTGTATAGAGTCTAGACAGGACAACATCACTACTGTATAGAGTCTAGACAGGACAACATCACTACTGTATAGAGTCTAGACAACACAACATCACTACTGTATAGAGTCTAGACAACACAACATCACTACTGTATAGAGTCTAGACAACACAACATCACTACTGTATAGAGTCTAGACAGGACAACATCACTACTGTATAGAGTCCAGACAACACAACATCACTACTGTATATAGTCTAGACAGGACAACACAACATCACTACTGTATAGAGTCTAGACAGGACAACACAACATCACTACTGTATAGAGTCCAGACAACACAACATCACTACTGTATAGAGTCTAGACAACACAACATCACTACTGTATAGAGTCCAGACAACACAACATCACTACTGTATAGAGTCCAGACAACACAACATCACTACTGTATAGAGTCCAGACAGGACAACACAACATCACTACTGTATAGAGTCCAGACAACACAACATCACTACTGTATAGAGTCCAGACAACACAACATCACTACTGTATATAGTCCAGATAGGACAACATCACTACTGTATAGAGTCCAGACAACACAACATCACTACTGTATAGAGTCCAGACAACACAACATCACTACTGTATAGAGTCTAGACAGGACAACATCACTACTGTATAGAGTCTAGACAACACAACATCACTACTGTATAGAGTCTAGACAACACAACATCACTACTGTATAGAGTCCAGACATCACAACATCACTACTGTATAGAGTCTAGACAGGACAACATCACTACTGTATAGAGTCTAGACAGGACAACATCACTACTGTATAGAGTCTAGACAGGACAACATCACTACTGTATATAGTCTAGACAGGACAACACCACTATTGTATAGAGTCCAGATAGGACAACACAACATCACTACTGTATAGAGTCCAGACAACACAACATCACTACTGTATAGAGTCTAGACAACACAACATCACTACTGTATAGAGTCTAGACAGGACAACACAACATCACTACTGTATAGAGTCTAGACAGGACAACATCACTACTGTATAGAGTCTAGACAGGACAACACAACATCACTACTGTATAGAGTCTAGACAGGACAACACAACATCACTACTGTATAGAGTCTAGACAACACAACATCACTACTGTATATAGTCTAGACAGGAGAACACAACATCACTACTGTATAGAGTCCAGACAACACAACATCACTACTGTATATAGTCCAGACAACACAACATCACTACTGTATAGAGTCCAGACAACACAACATCACTACTGTATAGAGTCTAGACAACACAACATCACTACTGTATAGAGTCTAGACAGGACAACACAACATCACTACTGTATAGAGTCTAGACAACACAACATCACTACTGTATATAGTCTAGACAGGAGAACACAACATCACTACTGTATAGAGTCCAGACAACACAACATCACTACTGTATATAGTCCAGACAACACAACATCACTACTGTATAGAGTCCAGACAACACAACATCACTACTGTATAGAGTCTAGACAACACAACATCACTACTGTATAGAGTCTAGACAGGA